>NC_092342.1:326912500-327281250 GCF_046630445.1 Rutidosis leptorrhynchoides | reverse complement strand
AGAGGACAATAAACAGGAAAATAAAAGCCAAGTGTGGGAAAAATTTACCAAGTTATTTAAAACATATATCATATATTTTTGTACAAATAACTGAAGATACTTTTGCTTTGGACTAATCTAAACAGTTTTACCTAATTTACTGTAATATATTTGAAAGAAAAGATGGATCTACACGATGAATCAATTCCATCATTAAAAGGAAGTAAAGTCTTCCGAAAAAGAAACGCGCTTCTTGATTTAGGTCATGAAGTTATCGTCCAGACCAGCTGTAGGTTGACGAAAAATCTAGAAAAGTCATCACTAAAATCAGCAGGAAATCCACGGACCTCGGCATCAAACAGGGTCGCCAAGTGGTCAGACTTATCCTAACCATGAGAGGATCTGTCTTGTAAAATGGGGAGGACGCCATGCAAATTAGCTTGATAAGACTAATGAATCAGACTCCCAGAAAGGATAATCTCCTTAAAGATTAAAAATCAGCTTTTAAGCCTGATATTACTCAATCCTTGAGATTGACCTTAAAGATTGAGAATTACAAACTCATGGAATTCGATGATATCTAAACTTGAGCTTGAACGAGAAAATATTTTGATCAAATTAAAACCGATTTGTTTTCTGAAAACCCTATTTTCAATGCGTTCATTACCATTGAACGTAAAATCCTAGGAATTCACCTGGAATTTATTAGGTCACCTGAACCAAATCTGGTGTCAACCGTAAGAACGGTGGTTGCATAGCATGGTCAAAGACAGGACCTTGTGCCAGACCGAAAAATTATAGGGTGAGCTTTACTATTGCTCCTACAAAGGATAGTAATTGCATCCGACACGTTATAGACCATAATTAAAAGCATGTCAGGGGACATTGCCTTAACAGTTGCTTGTTCAACGCTTTCCTTTACAGCCGGACGGTAGTTTACCGAAAGGTAATATACGGAGCAAGTATATTGGACGTGTTGCTTTCCCAATACAAGGTTAGCAAGTGGGTGACACAAAACCGCAAGTTTTGAGCTAAAATTTTCAAATCTGAAACCCACCAAACCCACAAAAACAATTTGCAAACACCGGTGAAGGGTTATTCCGGAAAACTTATCTAGGGTAAAAGCTAGATTTAATTTTCAAAAGATCAAATATTTTCATAAAGATCCAATTTCCTTAAAGGATCTAAATTTTTATAGTCATGTGGGACTGTAAACCACATCGTTACTACCATTGTTTATACCGCCGTATAAAAATCACTGATGTACAAAGTGTGAAGAATAAAGGAGTGATTCTAGTATTTTTATTTCAAGACTATATTGCTTGAGGACAAGCAACGCTCAAGTGTGGGAATATTTGATAATGCTAAAAACGAACATATATTTCATAGCATTATCCCTCAAGAAAGACAAGCTTTTAGTTGCAATTGTTCTATTTACAAGTGATATTCGTTTAAATAATAAAAGGTGAAGACAAAAGACAGATTCGACAAACTGAAGACGCAAACGACCAAAAAGCTCAAAAGTACAAATTACAATCAAAGTGGTTCCAATTATTGATAAAAAACGTCTCAAAATTACAAGAGTACAAGAAGCAAAACGCAAAATACAAGATATTAAATTATACGCAAGGACGTTCGAAAATCCGGAACCGGGACCAAAGTCAACTCTCAACGCTCGACGCAACGGACTAAAAATTACAAGTCAACAAAGTACAAGAATATAATATAATATATATATAATTATATTTAATTATATATATTATATTATATAATAAATAAATAAGCAGCCCACGTTTTTAAAGACTTTTGAGCTCTCCCAGCTGGCCATGCGATCACATGGCCTGGAAGAACAAAAACCATGTGATCGCATGGCCCTGAAATCCAGGCCTCACCTATAAATCTCGCATGTTTTGGACGTAAAAAAAACATACACCATTTTCTAATTTCTTTCTCTTATCTAATGTACCAAGTATCACTCCAATTAGTAATCTCAATTTGTAATTTTAATTTTAAGTTAGTGATAATAATAAGGTTGGGTTAGTCGAATGTTTTAAGGTCTTGTAAGTCGAAACTCTGTCCGTGTAACGCTACGCTATTTTTAATCACTGTAAGTTATGGTTAATGTTATTTTTAAATTAATGTCTCGTAGCTAAGTTATTATTATTCTTATTTAATGCCGAAGTAATCATGATGTTGGGCTAAATATTAAAATTGGATAATTGGGCTTTGTACCATAATTGGGGTTTGGACAAAAGAACGACACTTGTGGAAATTAGACTAATTAATGGGCTTTATATTAACTAAATGATACCTCGTTAATTTAATATATAGACTTATAATTTGATGTATTTATATATAACCACATACGTTTGACTAGGCACGGTGGGCTGGATATCTATAAATACCAATAATTGTTCATTTTACCGGATACGGAATTGGATTAATAGTTAATAGACTTGTTGAAACAGGGGTGGATTACATTCAAGGGTAATTGGTGTAATTGTTAACAAAGTAGTAAAACCTTGGTTTACACGCAGTCGATAACCTGGTGTATTCATTAAACAAAGTATTAAGACCTTATTACAATTCGAATCCCCAATTAGTTGGAATATTTGACTTCGAGAATAAGAATAATTTGACGAAGACTTTCGCACTTTATATTTATGCCTGATGGACTATTATGGACAAATTCGTATGGACATATCAAATAATCCAGGACAAAGGACAATTAACCCATGGGAATAAACTAAAATCAACACGTCGAACATCATGATTACGGAAGTTTAAATAAGCATAATTCCTTTATTTCATATTTAATTTTATTTATTTCATATTTAATTGCACTTTTAATTATCGCACTTTTATCGCAATTTCATTATCGTTATTTACTTTACGCTTTAAATTAAGTTATATTTATTTTTAATATTTTACATTAGGTTTTAACTGCGACTAAAGTTTTAAAAATCGACAAACCGGTCATTAAATGGTAAAAACCCTCTTTTTATAATAATAATATTACTTATATATATATTTGTATTTTTATAAGTTAAACTAATATAGCGTTAAGCTTTGTTTAAAAGATTCCCTGTGGAACGAACCGGACTTACTAAAAACTACACTACTATACGATTAGGTACACTGCCTATAAGTGTTGTAGCAAGGTTTAGGTATATCCATTCTATAAATAAATAAATATCTTGTGTAAAATTGTATCGTATTTAATAGTATTTCGTTGCAAAAATAATACTATTTCCTAGTACACCTCGCACACATCAGTATTCTTCACATAAACAAATTGTTTTATCATTAATGATAAAACTCTAAGTTTCAGCTCGTATACGTCATGAAAACATACTTATTGTCAGCCATGACCATCCCAATCAAATTTCGGGACGAAATTTCTTTAACGGGTACGTACTGTGACAACCCGTAAATTTTCGAACAAATTTAAACTTGATCTTTATATATCACGACATGATAAGCAACGTCTGTAATGTTGAAATCTCAAAAACTTTGAATTATGTTCATGTAAGCAATTACCCTTCGACTGCTCTTGACGATTCACGAACAATTATGTGTAAATAAATATATATATACATATGTGTGATTATTAAACTGAGATATATTAATAAAACATTTAACGGTTTAGTTGATATGAATATAAGCTATCAGATCTATTTTATGAACTTGAAAACGTTATCAAAGTAGTGAATGAATAATACTTTACATGAACGTATTTGTTCGATGTAAGTTTAATATATTTATCGACGAGATTAAAAGATAATATCAAATGATTGATTTATCAGATACATAGCGATATGATTACGGGGATCTGTTATGAGGTCCACTTTGATTTGAGAAATCTTTCCATTTTAACAATATCCGAAAAATGGTAAAAGTGAATTACAAGTAAGAACAAATATGTCAATTAATGATAACTGGAGAAAGGTTAGTAGAGATTCCTGCTTAACTTTTAATGCAATGATTGCCTCGTGTTTGTGATAAGATAATTATTTAGTTTTCATATTATTGAAAACGTTTATGATATAGGTGAAACCTTTTAAAGAATGAAGTTGAATATATATAATAAGTCGGAATGTAAATTGTTAGAACTATATATATAAATAACTTGCATCGTGTATTTAAAACGTGTTTATGAATATTGAATATATATTATTTCAAAATTAGTTAAATAAACGATAGTAACATTTGGTTATTCGATTTGATTGATTTTTAGAACGTTTGAGAAGTTAAAATAAATGTAGGCGCATAAATGAATTATATCAAATTAAGCTCTAGAGCATAAACGTTAGGTGATATAATAATATCTATTATTTAAACGATTTTAAATTATATTGAACATTGTAATATATTTATTTTTTTTTTGAAAAACTAAAATGTAATATTATTAAATAAATATTTCAATCTTATATAATATGTACAAAATTATATTTTTATTTGAGAATATATATATATATATTGCAAAGTGATTAATTATAATATTAACTAGATACAAAACGTTTTGATTTAAATTATCATATGTATATATAACGAGACAACGATTTATAGAAGCAAATGACCAAAACATTCAAATGTACAAGTTACATTTCATGGAGTATAATTATTGGTGAAATAAGTCTAATTATTGATAAAGGTACATGTCGCGAAACGTAAAGTACAAGTTTTCTAAGCGTACGAAAAGACGTTCGAAAAACCGGAACTGGCACGTAAGTCGAGCATCAACGTACAATTCATCAGTGCTAAAATTACAAATCAACTATGCACGAGAATATAATATAATATTTAATTAATTCTAAAGATTAAATATATTATATATTAAATAATATATATAATTATTTATGTTACACAAATGAAGTGTCGGCAAGAATTTGAGCTGTATTACATAGCCATGCGATCGCATGGCCACACATGCTAATTCCCATGTGATCGCATGGGGGTTAGGTGGGCGTAATGTTGTTTAAAATGCACGATTTCGGTTCCATTTTTCATCCACTCTCTCAATTCTCTCTATAATGCTTCGTATTACTTATCTTATTTATTTATTTTAATTATTAATATTATTATTAAAGATTATTATTAATCTTATGATATTAATATTAGTAGTATTATTGTTAGTAGTATTATACATAAAATATTACGACGAGGTCATAAGCGAGTCATTTTCAAAACGGGTTTTATGAGCGGGATAGGGCTAAGGAAATTATGGGTTATAGCTATGGAGGTGATGGGTAATGTTCATAGGTATGCTCGTGAGGTCAATTTAGTATTTATCATCTCCGTTGCGTCTACGTACCTTTCCTGCAATATTGAATCTCAATATTGATATTTGAGCACTCATAACTTAACTTTTATATATTATTAGTGTATCCCTGACTAGTGCTCGAGTATATAGGATTGTGCATGCTTGTATGTTTAATATTGTCGTTAGATAGATTATGTTGAATCCTGAATTAGTTACATATGCGGTTGAGATAAGGTATAAGATATGCATGTCGCTGGAAAGCTAGCGAAAAATTAAGAACTTTTCATTTAGATATCGAATGGTTTTGATGAACGGATTAGAAGTTATAGTCAATTGAATTTTTGTATTATTATTAAAAATGATTATTAATATCGTCGTTATTATCGTCGTTATAGTTTTTATCTAATTATTATTATTATTATTATTATTATTATTATTAGTATTATTATTATTATTATTATTATATTTATTAATATTATCATTATAAATATAAGTATTATTATTAAAAATTGTTATTGTCATTGTTATTATTATTGTTATTATCATTAAAAATTATTATTTATATTATCATCATTATTATTATAATTATTAGTATTATCATTAATATTATTATAATACTTATTAGTATCATTATCATTAAAACTAATATTAGTATCATTTAATTATTATGATTACAATTATTATGATTATTATGAATGCGATATAAAAGAGAACTAAAAGCTATTAAACAAATCGATTAGGAAATAATGAGTATGAGTATCATGATGAAATTAAAATATTGTAAGATATTGATTTAAGAGAACAATATCGTTTTTTGTTTTGTTTTTATTATTAAAAGTATTATTATTAATATTAAAACTATCATTTTATCAAAAATTATTATTTATTGGAATATCATTGTTAATATAAAATATCATTTTCATTTTAATAAAAATTATCATTTTATCATAATATCATTTTTTAGTAAATATTATTATTATTATTATTAAGTAGAATAATAATAAATATTATTACAAAATAATACAATTTTTACGTACTATTGTTATTATCGATATTATTTTACCAAATAAATATGTGATACAAAGATATTTTACTACGTGTAATAAAATTATATTAATAATACCTATCAAATTATTTTTATGATATTAGATGAACTTTATAAATTTTATTACTTAAGATATATAAAAGTATATTTTTAATATATAAATTTTAATATAAATTTTTATTAATAAATGATTTATAGTATTTACTCTAATAAAATCTGTAAAATATATTTAAATATATAAAATGACTATAATTAATTTATATAATAATAATCATGTATAGATGTTGAAAGTTATATTGGATCAAGTTGACTTTTGTTGACTTTTGCATATTAGTCTCGAGCATTAGGATTGTGATACACTACGGTTTGACCTAAATTGTTAGACAGATATTGACCATCATATAAATATATATAATTAATATAGGTTCGTGAATCCGAGGTCAACCTTGTACTTGTTCAATGTCGTCATATGTATTTTTACTACAAAATACAGTATTGTGAGTTTCATTTGCTCCCTTTTTAAATGCTTTTGCAATATATATTTTTGAGACTGAGAATATATGCGCTTTTATAAATATTTGACGAAATAGACACAAGTAATTGAAACTACAATATATGGTTGAATGGATCGAAATCGAATATGCCCCTTTTAGCCTGGTAATCTAAGAATTAGGGAACTGGCCCATAATTGACGCGAATCCTAAAGATAGATCTATGGGCTTAACAAACCCCATTATGGAATTTGGAATGCTTTAGTACTTTGAAATTTATCATATCCGATGGGTGTCCTGAAATAATGGGGATATTCTATATGCATCTTGTTAATATCGATTATCAGGTGTTCAATCCATATGAATGAATTTTATAGCAGTGAGCAGACCTGCACCTTGAAATGAAAAATGAAATCTTGTGGTCTATTAAAATAATGGAAATGGTTGTTTATGATAAACTAATGAACTCACCAACCTTTTGGTTGACACTTTAAAGCATGTTTATTCTCAGGATTGAAAGAAATCTTCCGCTGTGCATTTGCTCATTTTAAAGATATTACTTGGAATCATTCATGGCATATTTCAAAAGACGTTGCATTATAGTCGTTGAGTTCAGTAAAGATTATGATTATGTAAATTACAGATTAAATCATTTATAGTTGGATATTATGAAATGGTATGCATACCTGTCAACTTTCGATGAAATGAAAGTTTGTCTTTTAAAACGAATGCAATGTTTGTAAAATGTATCATATAGAGGTCAAATACCTCGCAATGTAATCATATGTTATTGTATTCGTTCTTATGGATTTGAGCAACCGCTCTGATACCAATTGTAAGTAACTAGAGGGGGTGAATAGTTACTTAATACGTTTTTAACACTTTTTCGATTGATCACCAAATTCGATTCAACTTTGATCAACCTACTCAACTCAAACTTGATGTGTGTAGTGTATATGTTCAAAATGATAAATGAAGTAATGTAAAGAACATAGACACAAGGATTTATAGTGGTTCGGGTGGATGTTACTAATCCACTGATAGTGCTCCAAATGAACATATATTTAGGCGCAATATCCTTCCAATATGTAAAGCTTTTTGTTACTATTGTTCTATTTTTATGTAATAATCGTTTAAATAAATAAGTGTGAAGACTGAAGACGCAAACGACGATTTGAAGACGCAAATGACCAAAAAACTCAAACGTACAAGATACAATCCAAGTGGTTCAATTTATTGATGAGAAACGTCTAAAAATTACAAAAGTACAAGTCACGCAACGCAAAGTACAAGATATCTAAGCGTACGAGAAGACGTTCGAAAATTCGAAACCGAGACATAAATCGAGTATCAACGTACGAGTCAACGGAACTAAAATTACAAGTCAACTATGCACAAGAATATATTATGATATATATATAATTATATAAAATTATATATATTATATTATATATTAAATAAATCTCAGCAGCCCACGTTTTAATCAAGATATGAGCTGGCCAGGGCGGCCATGCGAGTGCTTGGGAAATGCACTGAAATCTCATGCGAGTGCATGAGCTACAGGATCAGCAAAAGTTCTATAAATTGATTCATTTTCTGCCGAACTCTACACTCTCTTTTCATTATTCTTCCTTCTGTAAACATAAATATATATTTATAATTTTAATTTAAGTTAATTTTAATAATAAAGTTATGGTTTAGTTGGGTTAGTGTAAGAAATGTTTTACGGGTTTTAAAGTCGAAACTCTGTCCGTGTAACGCTACGCGATAAATAATCACTGTAAGCTATGTTCTTCCTTTTTCTATTAATGTATCATAACTAAGTTATTATTATGCTTATTTGAGCTGAAGTAATCGTGATGTTGGACTAAATATTAAAGACGGGGTTATTGAATTTTGTACCATAATTTGAGTTTGGACAAAAGACCGACACTTGTGGACATTGGACCATGAACTATTAATAGATGGGGGGTATTGTCTAATTGAGCGACAACTCATTGGAATCTGTCGAACCTATCTTCAAATTAGTTAACCTAATAATTATTAAATGATTATGTATGTCATATTTAGTGACGTTTATACGACATCTTTTAGCAATCATTTAATTAATCAATTGGTTTGGGTAATTTATTATTCATTTTGGCCAAGTGAATAAATTAATGTATCATGGACTAATTAAAATAAGGGTGGATTACATACAAGGGTAATTGGTGTAATTGTTAACAAAGTATTAAAACCTTGGAATACACGCAGTCGATAACCTGGTGTAATTATTAACAAAGTATTAAAACCTTGTTACAGTTCGAATCCCTAATTAGTTGGAATATTTGACTTCGGGAATAAGGTTCATTTGACGAGCATTTTATAATTATGACCGATGGAATATTATGGACAAAAACTAGATAGGTATCAAATAAATCAGGACAAAGGACAATTAACCCGGGTAACAATTAATTAAAATCAAAACCTCAAACATCATGATTACGGAAGTTTAAATAAGCATAATACTTTTATTTCATATTTCATCGTACCTTTATTTACTATCATTTTACTTTATCGCAATTTAAATTCTGTCATTTATATTATCGTCATTTATTTTTACGTTTTATTTAAAATCGACAAACCGGTCATTGAACGGTAAAATCCCCCTTTTATATATTATTATTAATATATATAATTATATATATTTTATATAAATATAGTTGTTAAAATTATAGTACGTAATCACTAGCTCCCTGTGGAACGAACCGGACTAACTAAAAACTACACTACTCTACGATTAGGTACACTGTCTATAAGTGTTGTAGCAAGGTTTAGGTATATCCCATCCATAAATTAATAAAACTTGTGTAATATTTCGTAGTATTTCGTATTAAAAATAAAAGTATATTTCGTACCCCTTCGCTTACACATCATCCACCTTAATCCACTCCCCGATTACACTAATCGGGACTTGTTACTTCACTAAGCACTTTTCTCCAAACCCGGTGGAGATCCGATTTACAAGTCTTCAACTTCTTTGGTAGACAACAAACCTAATCTTTCTATCCCTTTGAAAGATCAACTTCAACCTAGATCAACTTGTCTTCACCTTGGACAAGTATTAATCTCCAAATAAGATTAATCAACTTCCTAAGTCCCTTTAAGGAAGTAGATCACTAAGCTAGCCTATGCTTCTACTAATTGAAGTTACAAGACTTATACACTTTGCAATGATGATCCTAACACAATACTAGAACATACATTACATTAAGTAAACTCACAAGATAAATGATTTTGATTAGTAAGTTTACAACAACCCAATTCTATATCTATAAGATCATAGAATCTTCTCTTGCTTGATCACATTTAAGTAGTAATTGATGCACTTGTGATCACTGGAAATAAGCCTTTGAAATATGCAAGAGGGTCCACTTCAAATGCTCTTAAATGTTTTCCTTTTATAGTGAGATTCAAAAAGTAGCCGTTGACACACGGTTGCCATCACGGTCGACCGTGGTGCGACCGTGCATGCTCGAGTCCAAATTTGGTATCCGTTGTATAGCCGTTTGACTCAAATTTGAACACTACATTTTGGCACCTTTACTCCTTTTAGCACCTGCAAAAGAAACCAAACATCCTATACAAGTACTATATGCATTAAGTGTGTGAGATTTGGTCTTAATGCATGAAAGTGACTAATCATTCCAAAAGTGGTAAACCCAACATTCTTGGAGAAGTGTCTTGATTGATATTTTGGGAAATCTCAGTTTGGTCAAGACTTAGTTAGTCACTTTAATGCCCTTGGTTCAATTCTAAAGACTAGTCACTATGTCATTAACTTCCTAGTTTCAATTAATCACAAGTCATGTCCTCTTTGAGTTTAATTAGAGATTAATTGAATGATGTCTCTATAAGATAATCATGAAGTATGCAGAGACATTAAGGTTAAGTTATTCTTGAATAAGCAATCACACTTAGTTACTTAGACTAGACCAAATAGACAATTGACTGTAATAACATTGTGAACCATTTTACACTTAATCTATTGGAGTAAGTTAGTTACTTGAATCCTAACTAATGAGCACATAGCAAACATATTAATCAAGTTGACAAGTTTATGAGTATTAAGCATATTGACAAGTAGCAAGTAATACTCACATAATATGAGATAGTTATTCTAGGATCAATCATATAGATATTTGCACAACTTATAATTCAAGCACTTAATAAGTTTAATTTGCAATATAACATATTGCTTGATTAATGTGTAAGCACACATTAATGTCCAACACATGCACAAGGGAAGAGCAATCTCTAGTTGGGACTTGGCGACCATCCTAAATGTATCTAAGTGCATTTTAGGATTACAAGTCATTACTAGTTAACCTTGAGAGCATTGTTCCTCATTTAGCCTTAATTAATCACTAAGTCATTTCTAATAGCAATCATTTTTCTAGTGACATTGGCTTAAGTGTGTTGGTACTTGATGATCATACTAAGGATATCTAAATAAGAATTAAGATCACAAGTTGTTGATTAACACTTATGTGTTATGCCTAATCTTGGTTAATTTGTTATTAAGATGTCATTAGGCGTAATTAATCACAATTAGTGTTTTTATGACCAAAACTCGGTTGAGTATGAAGAAGGCATCTATTCTAAGCATGTTGAGAAAGGTTTCATGAATTATAGATGTCGGTAACTAGTCAAACTTTATTTGGTCGAAAATGGTAACAGAGAAAACTGTGGTCGCACTGCGGTTGACCGTAGTGGCGACCGTGTAATTTGTTTTCACAAAACTGCGTTGCAATTCAGTTTGGGGTTTCATGGTTGACTATGCGGTCGATCGTACCTCGACCTGTGTTTAGCTGAACTTTTGATTTCATTCTTTAACTTATGCTTGACTTGGTCGTTTGCAAGATAAAGTATGGATTAGTGACCTTGCGTGTTTTATGTTAAGATGTCAGTCATCACTTATGCATATGCGTGTGTCATTATCAAAACATATTCTTTGGTTAATCATACTTAAGTTTATCGTTTAGTGCATTAACCCACATTCAACCAACATTCTCCCCCTTTTTGATGATGACAAACATACAAGTGATGAGAGACATTTTGCTATAAATACGCAAGTGTTAACAATCACTTGTATCCATCTTTCTCCCCTTTTTGTTGAAGCAAAAAGGTTAGCTCCCCCTAGAACTAAGCTCGCCCTTAGAGCAAAACTCCCCCTTAAATTGTGCACGTTGGAAAAACATATATTAAAACATAATAAGCACACATTTTATTCAAAGCAAGTATGAAACATAGTAATGCATATATGAAAATATACATGGAAGACACATAAATTGGATGTATAGGTAGGCATTCTTCAAATTTCCTTGGCCTATTTCTTGAGGTGAATGTAGTGATGAGTGTCTCTTATAATTCCTTCTAGCTTGTTTAGATGCCATCCGATTTTTAGAACATTTTCGTGAATGACACGGATTTGTCCTATGGTCGAAAGGAGGTTAAAGTTTGGAGGGTTATCAAGAGAAGGTTCAACAAATGGTCTGGTTGAAGCTCTGCAAATCGGGTATGACAAAACTTGAGCAGCGTAGTGATAGGAAGTCGTCAATTTGAGATGAGCAAAGAGTTTAGTTAAGTGAAGGTCATAAGGTAGTTTCAAGAAGGGTTCTTGAGCAGCCTGTTGCATTCTAGATGCCATCAGAAATGCATTGTTTACCTTAAGTGAGTGTATGAGACACCACAAAAGAGTAACCTCATTTGCATTCATTCTCCAAAGTAATTCACCCTTTCCATATACGTTTATGGAGATGATCTGTTGCCATAGATCATATGTTGAAGCAAGGTGATGCACTAAGAAACCCTCTTTGTTGACGGACTCAAATTTAAGTGGTCCTTCACTCAGTGTTTCAAGAACACATTCTTTTTCTAACCATTCCGGAAACTCATCAAATGAGTTTGGGTTAAGAAAGAATTTGATCCCGTTACTTGGAACATCCATGATGTTTCCAAATTCTTTAAGTGTCAAGGAATAGCTTTTGCCATAGAGAGTGAATGATATCTTCATATCATCATGAAATTGGAAGTTTGCATAGAATTCATTCACATGAAGAGGATATAGAGGTCCTCCAAGATTGAGAAAGACATTCCAATTCACACTAGAGAAGTTGGCCAGCGAATAGGTTGAGAGTTGATGGGTCGACACTTCTCTTCCTTCGGCAATTTGTCTCATGATTTAATTTTGGATTTTTAGGGATTGTGATGGTGGGTATGAGTTTTAGTTGAATGTACTGGTTCTTATAGAGACTTACTAGGAATCACTTTTACTTTTTCATAAGAGAGGTAGGTTAAATGAGTAAAGTCTTTTGGTTGACAAGTCAATTTTCACTTGAGAAAAGTTATTGAGCCTAATAGGACAAAATGATTCGTCAGTTTATGCAGGGTTTATTCTGCGGTTGAGCTGCGATCGTCCGTGATGTAAGCCGTGGATTAGTCGTTAAAAAAAAACTTAAACTCGTTGGTACAGGACATACATGGTTAGGTTCACAGTCGACATGTTTGGACTAAAAACATGTAATAAGCATACACGAATACTTTATTAAACATGCATATTGAAGTTCTCAAACGTTATTGTCTTAAACATTCAACCATTCAACCATAGAAAGTTTTCATGAGAGTTTGTTAGAATTCTTCGCTCAAATCATCATCCTCCTCATTTCCTGACCTACAGGTCAAGCTTCTGATCACTCCTTTCAGTAATTTCTTCACCTTTGATTCTTTTTTCAGACTTTTGATTTGAGTCTGATAGATCTTATCCATTTTGGCATTGACCCCAAGATCCCTTACCGATTCATTTTCTTCTTCATTTTCACTGTCTGATATCTCAATAGCTCCTCTGCTCGTTCCTGCCTCATTGGTAGTTCTTCTTCGTTTGGAGGTTGATCCTCCTGTTATTTTTGATGGTAGGATTGGTTTATGAGTGAGTGGAAGAGAGTCATCACTTGTGACTTTGAGGTGCCTAAACAGTTTGTTTAGATGCATTCCATAAGGCAATCCTCGAGTTGTTTCGGTGATGAGTCCACTCATCATGGTTGCCATCAGATAGGCAATATTTACTTTGATTTCATTTTCCAAGCACCACAAGAGAGCAACTTGAGTAGCATGAATGTTTGAGTGATTTTCTGATCTGCAGTAGATGTTGTAGTCAATGACTTTGTTCTAAACTTCATACTCAGATGAAAGATGTCTTCCCAGTACTCCAGACATCTTGATCTCATCTCGAGGAGCACTTCCTTTGCATAGTGTATCTATCACTGCCATTTTGTTGGAGATAAAATTTGGGAGATATGCCAGTCCATGATGTGAACTGAAGAATTCTTCACCATCTGTTGGAACTTGGAGAATGCGACTGAAATCTACAAGAGAGTAGCGATAATTTGTCCCTTGAAGACTAAAGGAGACTACATTATTCACGAAGTTGAAATTTGCATAAAATTCACGAATGAGAGATGGATAAATGGGACCATCAAGAGTGAGAAATGCTTCTCATCGAAGAGTTTTGAATTGTCTCACAAGCTCTGACATTTGATCGTGGGCAACTTTTTTTCCTTCAGTTATAGGACGTCTAGAGAGAAACCAAGCGTTGTACTTAATTCTCTCTGTAGGATCTGACGGTGGGTCGTATGAGTTCTTTCTTCTTGGTTCGTTTCCTCTTGCCATTTTCTACACAATGACACTTCATATTAGTTCAAGGTGTATAATTCAATTGTAGGCAACAAGTTTTGCAAACTTTAATTATCATCAATACTTAGGTGTTTTGATGTTAATATTCTTCACATTTTCACTCTTCATTAGTGTCAATGAGTTTGCAACTAGATTAAGATTTTTACAAGGTTCATATGTGTTCTAGACTTTTGAGATCATCATCAACACATGTTTTGACATCTAACATTATTACACTCAATTTGCAACAATGTTGTTTATATCATATGAACAATGCTCCTATGAAAATCTAACCTAGATGTATAATGAACCCTAGAATTAGTCATTGTTAAATTAACGCATAGATAGGTACTACTACAATCGTTTCCAAGTTGTTCTTCAAGAATAATTTTGATTGTTTGCATCAATTCAAGTTTTGACTTACTCTAGTTAGGGTTTCTTCATAACCCTAATTCATCATACAAACATAATTGAATGCTATGAAAGCAAGGATTAATCATACCGAAAGTAGGAATTGAAATTGATGGAATGAGCGTTCTTCTCCGTGCGATCGATCTCCTCAGCCGTGTGTAGGTGTGTGTGTTTTGAAGTGGGTTGAAAAGAAATAAAAGTGAGGGTTTAGTTTAATTTAAAACAGAATCAGACCACGCACGGTCGAAGCACGGTCGACCGTGGTGTTAGCCGTGCAGATATTTTTACACGTTTAGGACAGGAGTCTGCGGTCCTGTATACGGTCAGCCGTGGTGCTGCCGTGGATCCTTCTGATCACTTATTTCTTCACTTCTTCGAACTTGTTTTGACGATTCTTAGGTTCTAAAGAATACTTGAGGACAAGTTTTCTTTTCCTAACATTGAATGATTACATCCTCCCGATGTTTAATCATCAATGACACGTAATATACTATATCTATATGTATATATATATATATATATATATATATATATATATATATATATATATATATATATATATATATTTAATCATTCACATAGTATACACAAAACACATCAATCTAATATTTAGCATGCAATACCTATTTTCACATAAACACACAATCCTAAGGCAAGTAAGCTTCCTACACTAATCTTTTAAGATCACTTTTCAAAAACAATTTTGCATTTGTAAGAAAAACCTTTCATTAATACAAAGTTATTTTGAGAAAGTTATTCTCATTAGCATTTTGATCATTGATTTTGATTGATTTTAAGATTACCCAATCCTTGACTTATCCCTACCATGGAATTGCTAGCTTGGTCCATTTTTTTCATATTCTCAATTTTCCTAATAATAGACAATGGACTTTGATTACAAGATTTGTGTTTGCTAGAGTCGTGACATATATTCATTTCATGTTTATCTCTTGATGAATCACAAATAGTTATTCTTTCAAGTTTTCTTTTCAAGGTGTTATTTTCATCAATTAAAACTTTGTTAAGTTGTCTAACTTTGTGTAATTCTTTCTCCAAACGTTTTACTTTGTCACGACTACTATCATACACAAATTTAATAGTCTTGTAATCATCTAACAATTCTTCATAATTAGAAGGATAGAATACATGTACCTCATTGCAATCCATGCTTGAGACATCATCTTCTTTGAATGGAGATTCAACCTCTTCTTCACTTTGACCATCTTGATCCAAATCATTCAAAGAACTCATGAGGAAAAAGTCTTCATTTCCATTCAACCCTTTTGCTTGAGAATCACCAACCTTTTCCAAATCCTTTCCAATTCCTTTACCCTTTAAACTCCTAGAGTTTAAATCTTCTTGAGAACATAGTGAATCCCAACATTCTTTAGCACTTTCACATGAAATTAT
Organism: Rutidosis leptorrhynchoides; assembly: GCF_046630445.1. Taxonomy (NCBI): domain Eukaryota; kingdom Viridiplantae; phylum Streptophyta; class Magnoliopsida; order Asterales; family Asteraceae; genus Rutidosis; species Rutidosis leptorrhynchoides. The sequence continues at coordinate 327,264,941 of NC_092342.1, read as the reverse complement.
CTTTAACCTTTCTTCACTAGGAAGAATTCCATGAAGTAGTGAAATTGCATCGAATTGTTTCAAAACATCATTGTTTTGAAATGTTGACTTCACTAGCCTTGAACTAGCTTGTGGTACAAAGTCTCATACTTTGATTATTCTCCACAAGTAGTAATCCTTGGATTTGAGATAAGACTCAAATCTTAATTTACACACATCAATATTCATCTTATCAAAGATTGGTGCTTCTTTCACCAATTCTTCGAAGTATCCCATAGTTTGAGTTGATACGAGAATCGTTGACTCAAGTTTTTGCACAAAACGAATTTTGACGCTTTCGCGATCGTTTATAGCGCAATGATTTGAGCAACCGCTCTGATACCAATTGTAAGTAACTAGAGGGGGGTGAATAGTTACTTAATACATTTTTAACACTTTTTCGATTGATCACCAAATTCGATTCAACTTTGATCAACCTATTCAACTCAAACTTGATGTGTGTAGTGTATATGTTCAAAATGATAAATGAAGTAATGTAAAGAACATAGACACAAGGATTTATAGTGGTTCGGGTGGATGTTAACTAATCCACCTTAATCCACTCCCCGATTACACTAATCGGGACTTGTTGCTTCACTAAGCACTTTTCTCCAAACTCGGTGGAGATCCGATTTACAAGTCTTCAACTTCTTTGGTAGACAACAAACCTAATCTTTCTATCTCTTTGAAAGATCAACTCTAACCTATATCAATTTGTCTTCACCTTGGACAAGTATTAATCTCCAAATAATATTAATCAACTTCCTAAGTCCCTTTAAGGAAGTAGATCACTAAGCTAGCCTATGCTTCTACTAATTGAAGTTACAAGACTTATACACTTTGCAATGATGATCCTAACACAATACTAGGACATACATTACATTAAGTAAACTCACAAGATAAATGATTTTGATTAGTAAGTTTACAACAACCCAATTCTATATCTATAAGATCATAGAATCTTCTCTTGCTTGATCACATTTGAGTAGTAATTGATGCACTTGTGATCACTGGAAATAAGCCTTTGAAATATGCAAGAGGGTCCACTTCAAATGCTCTTAAATGTTTGCCTTTTATAGTGAGATTCAAAAAGTAGCCGTTGACACACGGTTGCCATCACGGTCGACCGTGGTGCGACGGTGCGTGCTCCAGTCCAAATTTGGTATCCGTCGTATAGTCGTTTGACTCAAATTTGAACACTACATTTTGGCACCTTTACTCCTTCTAGCACCTGCAAAAGAAACCAAACATCCTATACAAGTACTATATGCATTAAGTGTGTGAGATTTGGTCTTAATGCATGAAAGTGACTAATCATTCCAAAAGTGGTAAATCCAACATTCTTGGAGAAGTGTCTTGATTGATATTTTGGGAAATCTCAGTTTGGTCAATACTTAGTTAGTCACTTTAATGCCCTTGGTTCAATTCTAAAGACTAGTCACTATGTCATTAACTTCCTAGTTTCAATTAATCACAAGTCATGTCCTCTTTGAGTTTAATTAGAGATTAATTGAATGATATCTCTATAAGATAATCATGAAGTACGTAGAAACATTAAGGTTAAGTTATTCTTGAATAAGCAATCACACTTAGTTACTTAGACTAGACCAAATAGACAATTGACTCTAATTTCATTGTGAACCATTTTACACTTAATCTATTGGAGTAAGTTAGTTACTTGAATCCTAACTAATGAGTACATAGCAAACATATTAATCAAGTTGACAAGTTTATGAGTATTAAGCATATTGGCAAGTAGCAAGTAATACTCACATAGCAAGAGATAGTTATTCTAGGATCAATCATATAGATACTTGCACAACTTATAATTCAAGCACTTAATAAGTTTAATTTGCAATATAACATATTGCTTGATTAATGTGTAAGCACACATTAATGTCCAACAAATGCACAAGGAAAGAGCAATCTATAGTTGGGACTTGGTGACCATCCTAAATGTATCTAAGTGTGTTTTAGGATTACAAGTCATTACTAGTTAACCTTGAGAGCATTGTTCCTCATTTAGTCTTAATTAATCACTAAGTCATTTCTAATAGCAATCATTTTTCTAGTGACATTGGCTTAAGTGTGTTGGTACTTGATGATCATACTAAGGATATCTAGATAAGAATTAAGATCATAAGTTGTTGATTAACACTTATGTGTTATGCCTAATATTGGTTAATTTGTCATTAAGATGTCATTAGGCGTAATTAATCACAATTAGTGTTTTTATGACCAAAACTCGGTTGAGTATGAAGAAGGCATCTATTCTAAGCATGTCGAGAAAGGTTTCATGAATTATAGATGTCGGGAACTAGTCAAACTTTATTTGGTCGAAAATGGTAACAGAGAAAACTGCGGTCGCACTGCGGTTGACCGTGGTGGCGACCATGCAACTTGTTTTCACAAAACTGCGTTGCAATTCAGTTTGGAGTTTCACGGTTGACTATGCGGTCGACCGTACCTCGACTGTGTGTTTAGCTGAACTTTTGATTTCATTCTTTAACTTATGCTTGACTTGGTCGTTTGCAAGATAAAGTATGAATTAGTGACCTTGCGTGTTTTATGTTAAGATGTCAGTCATCACTTATGCATATGCGTGTGTCATCATTAAAACATATTCTTTGGTTAATCATACTTAAGTTTATCGTTTAGTGCATTAACTCACATTCAACCAACAGAGTGAATGAACCAAACCATCAACAACCGAGCAGAACCAAGAGCCGATCAAACCATGAAGGAACCAGTCATCTTTGCCAATTTTCTAAACGACATTTACAAACCCCTGGTCCCAAAAGGACGAACAAACAGAGGCCATAAGCCACCACCTACGGCCACCACCATAAGCCACCGCCCGCGGCCACTTGGAAACCAGCCGCTACCGTGAACACCCACCTAAAGCCGCCAACGGTAGCCACCAACACCCATCACTGCCGGCGGAAGAAGACCACTAGAAAACCGTCGGATTTCACACATAACACACGCACCAACGTCACCAACTCCAACAACCTCCAACGCCCCCTCCAAACACATACATCATTTCTCATCAACACAGGCTGTCACATTGATGTTATGTTTATTTACTCTCCCGTAAATATTGACCGTTATCTATTATATAGTTACTCAATATAACATCGACCTACAAAATCAATTGAATAAATTATTTTACAAGTATTCAATTGTACCAATTGTCTCGCCCGTTAATACACCACCAACGGCCCGTTTAAATCTCTCTGGCAACCCTCAACACGGGCGTTATGGGCGATCTTAGCTATATCAGCGAAATACGCCCCTAGGACAAGTGGTTTGAAGTACAAGTTTCTGGGTCACAACCATCGAGTGGTTTTGTCAATTTACAAATTTTGATTTTAGTGCAATTTGGTACCCTGAAATTTCAATACACTTAAAAAAAGTCCCTGCTATAATTCAGGGGCTGTTTATGTAAATCAAAATCACAAGGAAAAAATCTCACATGAAGCGGTTTATCCATACCTAAATTTACCCGCAAGAAAATAAAAACCCAACGAAGGGGAAAACAAACTAATTTACAAAAACCGTTAAATTGTGCGAGTTATCTAAAGGGGCTTTTGCAGGGTTTTGCGCCAATATATCACACACTATTCTATCCATACCCAACATAATCGAAAATATGGGTTCCTTGAAGAATGAAACAGAGCATCAGAATGGTGCAGAAGATGAACAAGAACCAATTTTGATGGAGCAAAACCAGAGATTTTGTATGTTTCCAATTCGATATCATCAACTTTGGGAGATGTATAAGAAATCACAAGCCAGTTTTTGGGTTGGTAATAATCTTCTCTTGATTTAATGTTATTACTTGTGCTCTGCTCTTATTGCCTTTAATAAAATAATCATGGTTATTTACTTATTTATGATAATTTTTGTTACTGATTTGTTGTATTGTTGGTTCTGTTATATAGGAAATCATGAGTATATACGTTGTATATTTGAATTTTATATAGAACTAAGTGAAAAGTAATCTGTTTTAAATAGTTTTTAGTCAATATTTTTAAGATAAGATGCTTGTCTAATGTTTTGTTGTGTGTGTTCTTTATAATCCTTACAAAAGTTAAGTACTTTTTATTCTTGGTTCTGCAATTTTCAGAATTGGGTGTGATTTGTTGCTTCACATTAGTGTAATTTGTCATGATTATGACTGTTCATTCATAGTAAGTATATTAATACCATGATTATCTAATGTTTTGCTCTATGTGTTCTATATATTATATATTCAACACAGAATGTAAGTCTTTTTGTTTATTAGCTGTACAACTCTATAATCTGGTTTTATCTTTGATTTCAATCATTTTATTAAGACTGTATAATTAGTTCTAGTTCTTATATGGTTAACAATACTTATGTTCTTTATTAATCTGCACAGCAGCACATATCCACTTAACTACAAAACTACATATTTTTATCTGTAGTTATAATCATTACATCCGCTTACGATTGATTTTTATCGGTTTAGCTGAGGAAGTTGATCTCTCGATGGACGTACAGCAGTGGCAAAACTTGACTGAATCCGAAAAGCAATTTATAAGTCATATCTTAGCCTTTTTTGCTGCATCAGATGGCATCGTTTTGGAAAACCTCGCTGCAAGATTTCTTAACGACATTCAAATACCCGAGGTTCGAATCTTTTATCTTGCATTAGTTTGAGATTATAAGCTATGAGGTTGTATTAACTCATGACAAATTTGAGGTGTTGTTCGGTGTTATAGGCTCGGGCATTTTACGGGTTTCAAATTGCAATGGAGAATGTACACTCTGGTGAAGCTTTTTACACTTTAAAAAATTATTTAACATTAATATATGTTTTTCTATGCTATGACACTTTGATATTGTATATTGTTTGTAGAGATGTATAGTCTGCTCTTGGAAACATTGATCAAGGATTCTAAAGAAAAACACAGACTGTTTAACGCAATCGAAAACATTCCTTGTGTTGCAAGGAAGGCCCATTGGGCTTTGAACTGGATTAATAGGTAATCTATCTAATGCACAATCAAGAATAACATGGTTCGAGCATATAAACTCGTCTCATGAATATGTTTATGTTTTTTTTGTCCAGCTCCAATTCATTTGCAGAAAGACTTGTTGCCTTTGCATGTGTTGAAGGAATTTTTTTCTCAGGAAGGTAGGTTTTTTATATATATTTTTTTATTTTTTATATTTTTGTGTATGTGGCTAAATTTAGTTGTTTTTTTCAGCTTTTGTTCAATTTTTTGGTTAAAGAAGAGGGGATTAATGCCAGGCTTGACTTTTTCAAACGAACTAATATCGAGAGATGAAGGTTTACATTGTGACTTTGCTTGTCTTCTTTACAGGTGATTTAAATTTACCCTTTGGTACATTAAGTAAAAGAAGTTAATTTTGTTAGATATATTGAATAAAAAACCGTGATCTTGATTTTCAGTTTACTAAAAAAGCAGCTCCCATGGAAAAAAGTTGATGAAATAGTTCATGAAGCTGTTGAAATCGAAACTGAATTTGTTTGTGAATCACTTCCGTGTGCACTTATTGGCATGAACTCAACACTCATGAGCCAATACATAAAGTTTGTTGCTGATCGACTATTGGTATGATTATATTTCTAATAAATTGTTAATTCAAGGTAGATATATAGAACAATGGCAGTTTAGTAACGGGTCGAAAATGGATAAAGTGTTCATATCAGTTGCCTGTGGGGTTCCGTTAACCCAGAACACTTCTAGTCCAAATTTCAACTTTTGCTTTTATTTATAATTATAAATAAATGAATAAATGAAATATACACTATGGTAGGCTTTGACCCTTTTTTGATGAAGTATGTCATGGATGGGTAGGGGTTTAGTTCTCGTTTAGTTCTTAGAGGAAGTTTGAGGAGGTGCTGATGTGGCGATGATGTGGAGTTATGGGAGGAACTTTAGGGGTGGTTGGGAATGGTCTTAAAAATACACTTTGGTAGACTTCGACCCGTTTTCTTTTAAGTGACTTTTAACACCATCTGATCTGACCCTTCAAAAATAAACACAACTTATTTTGACCTATTGATAATCTTGTATTCATAAAGTAAATGGGTTGAAACTTTACTTATATTTTCGATTCGACGGACTGATTTTGCTGCTAACAGGTTGCGTTGGGTTATCAAAAGAAGTATAAAGTGGACAATCCGTTCGATTGGATGGAGTTCATTTCACTTCAGTAAGTATCAGTCTCATAAATAGCCTTTTACTGCTAATCAAGTCATCAATATATGATATTCGTTGATATGAATTTGGTAATCGTAAAATTTTAAACATATGTAACACATTGTTCTAAATTGTTTCTTGTGTTTGTTAATATAATGATTGAACAGAGGTAAAACAAATTTCTTTGAAAGAAGAGTGGGCGAATATCAGAAGGCGTCTGTTATGTCAAACCTTAAAGATGGCGGTGCCCAGAATTTTGTGTTTAATCTGGATGCCGATTTCTAGTGCTGGTACACTGCATAAGGTTGAGTTATAAATTTATAAATGTTTACAGTGTGAAACTTATAGGCCATCCGGCATTGCCGTATTAGTTCATTTTATTTAAAATTCAATAATTGAAGTAATGAATAATTTGAAGTACTTGTAAGATGTTATTTGCTATAGAATTCGATATAGTAAATAATTAGCCGTTTTGTTCTGTGTAGAATGTATGGTGTTCAATTTATAATCTACTAAATGCCACATACATCATACAGGGTTTGAGTCGTGCTCACATCTATAACAAGCAAGACATGATATATTATATATGTTTCATATTGTTTAAGTTCCTTTTGGCTTACAGAATTCAATGGGATTCTGGCAGAATTGAAATTGAATTTACATACATCATACAGGGTTTGAGTCGTGCTCACATCTATAACAAGCAAGACATGATATATTATATATGTTTCATATTGTTTAAGTTCCTTTTGACTCACGGAATCCAATGAGATCCTGCTGAAATTGAAATTGAATTTAGACAACAATTCAATTTCAATTCTGCCAGAATCCCATTGAATTCTGTAAGCCAAACATGGCCTTGTATTGGCGTACATATGTTCATTATTTTTGACATATTTGAGAAATTGAAAAGCATGTGGGCACATGGGTATACATTAACCAAAAGACACGTTTATAACATGAACATTATACAGTGAGTACTTTCAGACAACCACCATTAACACAAAACAACATTAACCATGTTTCAAGTAACAACCATACATCTACCCAATTGCTCTTGCTACTCCACATACATTTATTTACATTTTATACCCAATAATACATCCACGTACGTAATAATACAAACAAACGTCTAATAAAACTCGCGATCAGGGAAGACTAGTGGAGCAACTAGTGACCATATATAGAGGCCAGCAGTGACCCACTCAGTGCAGATACGAACCCAAACTGAAGTCCACCCGACATCAATCAGGTCCGAGTTTTCTGAACTGGTCCATCCCGATAACAGCATCGCAGAGTACATGCTAGCCAATGCAAATATTAGATGGAAAAACGTGTACGAATAACTCACTGGTTTTGATTCTACTACGTCTTTTTTGCCTTTGCCCGATTCCAATTCTGATGATTCTAGAAAAGGTGATGATGACTCGCCTGTTATGATGATAAGTTAGGTTGTAAGTTCAAGTATCATATTCACACAAGACAAAATTACACACCTCGTCCGTCTGGTTTGTATGAAATTTCATTTCGAGTCCCTGAACCTTTTTTTGCACTCCGAGTCCTCAAGATTTCATTGTTTTGCACGGCGTCCATCTCTACACTAATTTTGAGGGACTTGGAGTGCCAAAAAATGAAACCACAAGGACTCGGAATGTAATTTCATACAAGCCACAGGGATGAGCTATGCAAAAAAAATGAAACCATGAGTACTCAGAGTACCCAAAAAAAAGTTCAGGACTCGGAATGCAATTTCATACAAACCACAGGGATGAGCTGTGATAATTTGTTTCGTATAATAATCAGTATACTACAATCCAAAGTCATAAAATGTTTGTAATGCATAAGGCTTCCTAATCAAATTTACTTCAAAAGTTAGCTTGTCTGAAAATAAAAAATAGGGAAAAAAATTCCTTTCAGATCACATTAATCGGCGACATTTATCAAATCCAGGCCATTATGACCCATTACCAAACCCATCTAACCCGCCCATTTTCCACATCTCCTCGGTTTGGTGACAGGAAGTAACAAATGTCATTACCTGCTCTTGGAGAAGATGGAGGAGATAAAAAGGTAGTCGAAGAGCCAGCACGAAGGGCCGAATACAAAACCGAGAGAACAGTTGTAAGCATACCAAGTATAAGTGTGCCTGTGGTTACCGCTTTAGAATTATTTAGACCGTTGCACGCATAATCTCGAGGTTCGGCAGCGAGACCGGTATAACACACATAAGCACAGTAAACTGATATCACTGAAGCAGGTAACAAACTACCATTCACCTGTTAAAACAAAATAATCTGATATAGCTTAACAAACATCGAATTCATCAAGTTAAAAGGTCTCATTATGTAGCGGATTTATATGGGTACGTACCATGGGATGTAGTGCAATGACGGCAAATAAAAGGGCGAGAATCATTGTCGTAACAAGAAAGAACACATTTAGCCCACAATCATTGCCAGATGGATTAAACCAAATAAACAGTAGGCCCGAAATTGTAAATGCGGAAATATAGCAAGTAACTGATACTGCAAGTAAAGCAACAAACCTGAAAAATACATACAAAGAGATTAAAATAACAAAATATTACCTAAGTAGACTTTGGTAATAGTATTAAGGTTGTTAAGGGTGCGTTTGATAAAACAGTATGATTTAGCACTGAATGATTCAAAGTCTCTGTAATAACTTGGTTCTGAATGAAAATAAGCAGTTTGATATTCATTTTGAATGAACGATATAATTTGGTAAAATTATTTTATTAACGTGTTACATGAATAAAACATTCAATACACTTATTTGTTAAGTGTTTTGGACGTGATTGTAGGAGAATATTACAGAAAATTTAGGTGCTTAATACTTAAGAGAGTGTTTCAACTCTGAATGGTTCAGCATTTGAATGCTGAACCATTCAGCATCATATGTTATTCAGAGGTCAGAAACAAACCCATTGAATGATGAATGGTTCTGCATTCAACGCTGAATTATTCAATTCAATTAAGAGGTAAACAAACACAACCCTAAGTCCCTTTAGAAACCCTAGTGTTATCAGTTTGTTGACAGTTTGAACAGTAAGATAAAAAACGAAGATATAATAGGTTTATAACTGACCACTTTTGTTCATCTTTGGCGACCCACGAATCATTCCATGAATGTGTAGCATCCAACAATATAATTACTTGAACTAGTAAAAAGAACCCTGCTCCAAATTTTGATATAAGTCCTGCATATATACAGAGTTTAGATTTACATCAACAATCAACAATATTTAATATATAATAACATGAAACGGTGAAGTTGGTGGAGACAACACTTATGGCATCTTTAAGATAAAGCTGGTGATTCATACGCTTAAAGGTGGCATTTTTTAATCATCTATGAATAAATAAGTTACATATTGGTTATAAGAAAACATATGGATTTTTATTATGAGTAAAAATGAAAACGAGTTGAGCATGTGAAACGAGTCAGAAGTCACCCAATGTGTATTCACAAATCGCAATGCATCAAACATTTTAAATCAATAACTTTAAAATCAGATTTATTATTGTAAAAACACTACTTCTACAATTGAACTGAAGACAACTACTTTTAAGAATTCAAAAAGAGAAAAAAAAGACAAATAAGTGATTTTAGGTGGGCCCAGCCTGGCTCAACCCATAACCGACCAAACCATTTAATCACCGGTCGACACATTCTCCAAATTAAATGCAACGTTTGACACATCATACGTATCTAACTAAAATGGTTGACTATTAGCAGTGGCGGAGGATAGTGTATCCGAAAGGGGGTATATGCCCCACCTGAATCTAGAAAAAGAAGTTTGCACTAAGAAAAATATTACGGTGTAAGGTTTTTTTTAGTGTTTATCCCCGTCACTATTTCACCCAATCCGTGTTCCGCCACTGACTATTAGCCCTCAAGAGACAAAGTAAAAAGATACTTTCAGATCAAGATTAACCATAAAATGATGTGACTGGATTCGGAAGGAAAAAAGTGAGGATGATAAGCAAAGCCCATATCACAATCTTGAAAATCCATCCACCATGGTGCCATGCATCACGTCTATCATTTTGATCTTTTACACCAATCATCAATAAAGCAAGTATCGTAAAAAACAAGCAATTCCCAAGGCTGACACGAAGAACAGCTTCCGATTGAAACCATTCATCAGAAAGAGTATCGGATGTATTGATCCCTATAATCCCAAAAATAAATTATTAACTTTTTTTGAACAACTACTTTTATTTGTTCCAATTAATAACAAGATTACTTCTAGTAGATAACCAAGAAAAAGAGAATCGCCTAATCGAATCAAAGAGATCTCCTTTCTTGTATCAGGAATCCAAGAAAATAATACCATTTGGATAGCCCCATAAGGTCCAAATATAAATTAATTAACTTTTTGTAAAATTTAACTCTAAATTCCTTCATCCAAATACAGTCACTATGCATGGTATCATATTTGTGTTAGCCTATTTTCATTGCCAACAATATAATGCATCAAATATTGTTGCAAAAAAATCATAACTTATTCAGAAAGGAATGCTACTTATATTTTGAGACAAACGAAACAAGAAAATTGCTTGCGAACTTAGCACTTCTAATACTTTTTAAGATACACAAAGCACTTTTATCAGTTTTGACAAAACGCTTTGGATATTCGAATTTGGCTTTAGTGTAACGATACATACTGCTTTACCGTAATCATATCACATAATCATTTTGACTATCAACTCCAAAACTACTTATTTAAAATTGCTTAATTCACTTTCTGAAAAGCATATATCATTAAGAGTTCGCTTTTTATTTAACCCCATAACATAATATTGATAATTTAATAATATCTATTGAACCCTATTTCTTCTATATTACGGAGTATGTCATATCTTACGTCACCTAGAGCTATCAAATTCACAATAATCAATCATGAACCACCAACAATCAACAACATCCTATTCTTAGCAAAATCCCAAAATTGGTATAAATAACTGTATACAGCTAATAACAACATAATCTAAATAAATATAAAACATATAAAGATACAAACTTTATCATAAAAATTGGGAAATTACTAACACCCAATTCAGTTACTGCAAAACCCAATTAAATTAAATCGAAAAAAAAAAAAGCTTACAAGATATTTTCTTGAGAAGTGGGGTTCCGATTTCACGAAGAACCCAAGAAACGATTAATGAAAGACCAAAAAGACCACAGTAGCCGAGCCTAGCTGATTTTTTAGTGATTGTTGATGCAGCTGATGTGCATAAACCGCAGGTCAAAGACGCACAACATCCAACACAGCACGACATCTTTCTTCAAATTTGATTGATTTATTATTATTATTATTATTATTATTAGGGTTGCTGGATGAAATATGAACAAGTAAGCGAACGATGATGTTCAGGAGGTAACCTCAATTTGTTTGATGAAATAAGTGGATCTGTGAAGACGTTTCTCGTTTGTTATGGTGACTTTAATTTTTATTTGATTGATTGATGATGCGGATAAATTGACTGAACACATTCACTTACAAAAAAGATTAAAATATTTTAAAACCTTTAAATGTATTAAAGAATTTTTTAAACATTTTCAATCAGCTTAGGTAAAATTGAGGTTTACAACAACATTAATCAATCCTGCTGCACATGGAGGTATGGAGAGGTGAGATGTAGACAATCTTTCCTCTATACGAGAATAGAAGAGAAGTGAGTCGGGAGAAAAAAATTCTCCGCTCACAAGAAGAGAGAATCATTCATCTCTCTACTCCAGAATAGAGAGATTATTTTCGTAAGGACCTCCGACTAAAAAATGCTATGAAATGATAGTGAAATGATCTATACCGATGTAAAATTGAGGTTTATTTTAGTGAAATGATCTATACCAGTATATTGTAATAAATAAAAGAAACGTTTATTTTGTTATAATTCAGTAGGCTTATAACTACCTTTAGTGGTTTGATTCTTGATGTTATAATTCAGTAGGCTTATAACTACCTTTAGTGGTTTGATTCTTGATGTTATAATTCAGTAGGCTTATAACTACCTTTAGTGGTTTGATTCTTGATTTAGAATACTAATAATGAAGTGTAAGAACAAAGATGATAATGGAGAGAAAGAAAGAAACACTTTTTAAGTGTGAGAAATGGTGCAAGTTTAATGCTTGCATTCATGGCTATTTATAGCAAAAATATCACAAGTTTAGGTAATACAATAATATTACTTTTGTGTATCAATAATTGACTATCCATTTATATATATATATTTATATATTATAACACTCTCCCTTGGATAGCAATTTTGTTTGTTGAAGATCAACTGTAAGTTACTGCCTCGTTAAAAACCTTGCTAAAGAAAACCCAGTGGGAAAAACTTTAGCTAAGGGAAAAAGAGTGCAGCATGGAGTTGACTGCCCCTCAAGTAGACATCGCTTCGGTTGTTACATCTTTTGAACATGTCTCATGCCAATGTTATGAACGTGTGTTCTGAAAATAGCAGTTGGAAGTGCTTTCGTGAAAAGATCAGCAGAGTTTTTGCTGGATTGAACATATCTCATTTCAATCTCGTTGTCCTTAATGAGATTTTGAGTGTATGAGAAGAATCTAAGAGGTATGTGTTTGGTTCGGTCACTTTTGATATACCCTTCTTTCATCTGTGCTATGCAAGCTGCATTATCTTCATAGATAATTGTTGGACTTTTATCGCGTTCTAGTCCACAAGAATCAGTAATGATTTGTGTCATTGATCTCAACCAAAAACATTCCCGAGTAGCTTCATGTAATGCAATCACTTCGGCATGATTTGATGATGTAGCAACAAGTGTTTGTTTTTGAGAACGCCATGATATTGCAGTACCTCCATTTAGGAATACATATCCAGTTTGAGATTTAGCTTTATGTGGATCAGATAAATAACCTGCATCAGCATAACCAACCAAATCTTGTTTTGATTCGTTAGAATAAAATAATCCTAAATCAGTAGTTCCTCGAAGGTATCGAAATATGTGTTTGATCCCATTCCAGTGTCTTTTGGTAGGAGCAGAGCTGAACCTTGCCAACAAATTAACTGCAAAAGAAATGTCAGGTCTTGTACAATTTGTAAGATACATAAGAGCTCCAATTGCACTAAGATATGGTACTTCTGGTCCAAGAATATCTTCATGATCTTCACATGGACGAAATGGATCAGTTTCAACATTGAGTGATCTAACAACCATAGGAGTACTTAATGGTTTTGCCTTGTCCATATTAAAACGTTTCAAAATCTTTTCAGTATATGTTGTTTGATGTACAAGTAAACCATTAGGCATATGCTCAATTTGTAAACCAAGGCAATACTTGGTTTTTCCGAGATCTTTCATTTCAAATTCTTTCTTTAGAAGTTGAATGGCTTCATAGATCTCTTTATTTGTACCTATGATGTTAAGATCATCAACATAAACAGCTATGATCACATATCCGGATGTTGTTTTCTTAATGAAAACACAAGGGCAAGTAAGGTTATTTGTATACCCTTTGCTTATCAAGTAATCACTTAATCGGTTATACCACATACGTCCCGATTGTTTTAACCCATATAAAGATCTTTGTAATTTAATCGAATACATTTCTTTGGGTTTTGCATTTGATGCTTCTGGTACCTTAAATCCTTCAGGTATCTTCATATATATATCACTATCAAGTGATCCATATAGGTAAGCAGTCACAACATCCATGAGATGCATTTCTAAATTTTTAGAAACTGCCAGGCTGATTAAGTACCTAAAAGTAATTGCATCCATAACAGGGGAATAAGTTTCTTCATAATCAATTCCCGGTCTTTGAGAAAAACCTTGAGCTACAAGTCTAGCTTTATACCTTGTAACTTCATTTTTCTCATTTCTTTTTCGGACAAAAATCCATCTGTATCCTACAGGTTTCACATCTTTAGGAGTGAGAATGATGGATCCGAAAACTTTTCTTTTATTGAGTGATTCTAATTCAGCTCGTATTGCTTCTTTCCATTGAGCTCAATCATGTCTATTTTGACATTCAACCATAGATGTTGGTTCTGGATCATCATCATTATTCATGATGTCATATGCAACATTAAATGAAAATTTCTCATCAAGATTTTTCATTTCATTTCGGTTCCATAATATTTTTGAATATGCATAATTGATTGCAATTTCTGTATTGACATTATCAATCTCCTCTGCAGTAGGAGTACTGATTTGTGGTTCTTCTTGAACACTTTCTTTTACTTCATTATCAGCTGATTTTCTTTTTCGAGGATTTTTATCCTTTGAACCAATTGGTCTTCCACGTTTCTGACGTGGCAAAGATTCATGAGTGACGTTATTGCCAGCTTTTGGAATTTCAATTCGAGCTGGAGTATTTACTGCTGGTATATATGATTTTGTCACCGTTTTTGTATCTGTAAATGCATCAGGCAATTGATTTGCAAGTTCTTGTATATGCATTATCTTTTGAACTTCTGTCTCGCATTCTTTTGTGCGAGGATCAAGATACTTTAATTGAGGTTCACACCATGAAACATCATTTTCTTTATTTTTCATTTCTCCCCCTAATCTAGGGAACAATGTTTCATTAAAATGACAATCACGCAAACGTGCTGTAAAAACGTCACCTGTCATAGGTTCAATATACCTTAATATTGAAGATGTTTCATATCCAACATATATTCCCAACCTCCTTTGAGGACCCATTTTTGTACGTTGTGGTGTCGCAATTGGAACATACACTGCACAACCAAATGTTCTAAGATGGGAAATATTTGGCTCTTGACCAAAAGCAAGTTGTAGGGGGGAATATTTATGACTTGCACTTGGTCTGATGCGAATCAATGCAGCAGCATGTAAAATTGCATGACCCCATATAGATACAGGGAGTTTTGTTCTCATTATCAATGGTCTAGCAATTAACTGTAAACGTTTAATCAATGACTCGGCTAAACCATTTTGTGTATGCACATGAGCAACAGAATGTTCAACAACAATTCCTATAGACATGCAATAGTCATTAAATGCTTGAGATGTAAATTCACCAGCATTATCAAGTCTCACCCTTTTAATGGTGTAATCAGGAAAATGAGCTCTCAATTTAATAATTTGGGCAAGAAATTTTGCAAATGCCACATTACGGCTTGATAACAGACAAACATGAGACCATCTGCTAGATGCGTCTATTAGAACCATGAAATATCTAAATGGTCCACATGGTGGATGAATTGGTCCACATATATCACCTTGAATTCTTTCAAGAAACATTGGTGATTCTTTCTCAACCTTAAGTGGTGAGGGTCTAGTTATCAATTTTCCAAGAGAGCAAGATGTACATGGAACCATTGTATCATGATGGATTTTTCTATCCTTTAGTGGATGTCCATGAGTACATTCAATAATCCTTTTCATCATTGTTGATCCTGGATGGCCTAATCTGTTATGCCATAAACTGAATACACCAGGATCAATATATTTTTCGTTAACTACCATATGTATTTCTGGTACATTTATATGTGTATAATGTAATCCAGAACTAAGTCTTGGCAGTTTTTCAACCACATGACCCTTGTCAGTGATACTTAAATATTTCTCATTTTTTGTTGTCACTGACTGATAATCATACCCGTTAAGGTATATGTCGGAGAAACTCAATAAATTTCTGCTTGACTTGGGAGAAAATAAGGCATCATTTATTAAAAATTTTGTACCATTTGGTAGTATGAAATTTGCCTTTCCTATCCCTTTTATCAAGTTAGCAGGTCCTGATATTGTATGTATAGTTCCTTCCGTTGGTTTTAGATCAATAAAATATTTCTCGGATTTAAGTATAGTATGTGTAGTTCCACTGTCTGCTATACAGAGATCTCCACCACTTGATTGATGTTGTATTCCAGCAAAATTCATATTGAACTTCATATATAAGAAATAAATAGTGAGTACATTAATATTACACAATATTTTACATGCAAATAGATAGTACTGAAACATTTAGCAAACATAATGACAAAGACAGACGATATTAAATCGTTTATTTTTCGAAAAACACACAACTTAAACATTCAAGAAATCTTCATATAAATCAGATGGTTTCTCAGTGACTGTTGGATCGACGTTATCCACAAAGTTTACTTCCTTTTCTTTATCTTTCAGCGAATCCTGATACATCTTAACAAGATGTTTAGATGTTCGGCAAGTATTAGCCCAGTGGCCCATTCTACCACATCTGTAGCAAGATTCTTCAGAATTTTTAGAAGAATTTTCTTCAACATCATGTTTAGTGGGCTTGTTTTGTGGTTGATATTTATATTTTCGTGGATTATTATTTCTTTGACCACCACGGCCACGACCACGACCACGTCCTCGCCCATTACCATTACCATAAGGATGGTTTCTACCATAGTTATGGCTTTTGGCATGATGATGGTGATGGTTATTATAACCACGACCTTGCCCGCGTCCTTGTCCCTGTTTATAATTATTTGCAGTATTTGCTTCAGGGATTGCAAGTGTACCAGTAGGACGGGATTGCTGATTTTTCATTAATAGCTCATCATTTTGCTCTGCAACTAAGAGATATGAATTAAGTTCAGGATATGTTTTGAACTTTAGCATTCTCAAATTTCTTTGCACTGTGATGTTTGCAGCATTCATTGTGGAGAAAGTTTTCTCCATCATGTCCGCATCACTTATTTCATGTCCACAGAATTTAAGTTGTGAACATGTATTATACAGAGCTGAGCTATATTCATTTACTTTCTTAAAGTCTTAGAACCTTAATGTTCTCCATTGTTCCATAGCAGCTGGAAGTAAAATTTCTCTTTGATTATTGAATCTGCTTTTGAGACCTTCCCATAAAACATGGGGATCTTCTACAGTCACATAATTATTTTGTAAGCATTCATCAATATGTTGATGAATAAAGCAACATGCCGTTGCTTGTTCTTTTTCAGAACAATTGTTGTTTTCATTTATGGCTTCAAGAATGCCCATTGATTTAAGATGCATTTTTACTTTTATAACCCATGGCATGTAGTTGTTTCCAGTTGATTCTAAAGGAGTAAATTTAAGCTTTTCCAGATTCGACATTTTCTATTAAAACAAACAACATGATAAATTATAGTCACTTTATATTCATAAGTATATAAACATTAAACATAAATTTAATATAACATAAATGATAAGTAGGTGACAGTGTCGACCATATGTAAGTAATCATTAATAAATGTTATATAACATAAATATAAATATTAGTAAACATAAATGATAATTAGGCGACAGTGTCGGCCATATAAATGTTAGATAATAGAAATATAAATGTTAGTAACATAAATGATAATTAGGCGACAGTGTCGGCCATATAAATGTTAGATAATTGAAATATAAATGTTAGTAACATAAATGATAATTAGACGACAGTGTCGATCATATATTATTCAGGTGGTATAACCGACCATATATCATTTAGGTGGCAGAGCCAACCATAATTAGTATTAAGATTATCGTGCTGATAACGTGTTATAATTCAGTAGGCTTATAACTACCTTTAGTGGTTTGATTCTTGATGTTATAATTCAGTAGGCTTATAACTACCTTTACTGGTTTGATTCTTGATGTTATAATTCAGTAGGCTTATAACTACCTTTAGTGATTTGATTCTTGATTTAGAATACTAATAATGAAGTGTAAGAACAAAGATGATAATGGAGAGAAAGAAAGAAACACTTTGTAAGTGTGAGAAATAGTGCAAGTTTAATGCTTGCATTCATGGCTATTTATAGCAAAAATATCACAAGTTTAGGTAATACAATAATATTACTTTTGTGTATCAATAATTGACTATCCATTTATATATATATATTTATATATTATAACATATTTCTTTTATATACCAAAATGAAATTTTATATAAATTTTTAGGTAAAGAAAAATGTACCAGTGCATCAATGACGAACGATTTTGAAACTACAAGTTTCGAGTGAATTTCAGTTCGATGGAAGAAAAAACATCGAGTGGGCTAACTTCGCTTTCAAATCCGCGAGAATATGATGTTTCATCGCATAACAAAACTGACATCGGTTAACTAGATCCTTCCGAACTGTAATATACCTTGTAGTATATTAACGAATATGTAATACTCCCCTCGTCCCGTTACAAGTGTCCACTTACTTTTTGCACATAGTTTTAAGAAATTTCACTAACTTCATTCCCCACCAATCAAAAATCTTCTATTTCCATAATAACCTATTCTTATTGGTTGAAATACAAAGTGAACACTTTTAATGGGACATCTCAAAATGAAAATGTGACATTTGTGGTGGAACTGAGGAGCAACTTTTGGTGTTATCTTTTTATCCATATTAATATTAATATTTTAACGTGTATAAGGGTCTATTTTTATTTTCGTCCAAAGCCTTCTAAGCTATTGATACGGATCTGCATATGGACGTATGTGTAGTAGATAGCTATATCTTGTACATTATTGGACCTGAATACTATTAAAATTCTTGATTGCTTTAAAAAAATATATGATTTTTTTGCTTCTTATCTTGAGTGTGCATAAATAATACCGAATGATAGAATTTTTTTCTTTAATGAAAATTAACTTGAAAGTCTTTGACAAATACAAACAAAAAATCAAAAGTAAGATCTTACAAACAACCTTAATTTATCAAATTTGTTCCATGTTAATTTCCTTCTATTTTTAGCCCTTAAAACTTTATACGGAGTAATTGTTATTAAAATCAAGTTAAATTAATAAAAACAGAAAATGAACTTAGCCAAATAAAGCTTGAATATATACATTAAATAATACTCCTTTCCTAATATAGCTGTTTTATTAGTTTTGGGAAACCTTAAACGATTTAAACATAATTTGGTTGTATTTTCTTTTTTCCAGAATATACTCCGTACCATTTTGTCACTAATCCGTATACTTTACCTCATCGTCACCGAGTAAATAATTGATTAATCACTTCATCATAACTCAGCAGCCAAAAACACAAATATAATAATTAAAAAGATTAAACTTAATCTAATTTAAACGGCGATTAAAAATCAGCAAGTCACCATTGTTTTTGTTTTGTTTATTATACCACACCACAAATTTCATTTCATTCACTTCAATATAAGTTTACCGAAATTCACTAAAATCAAATTCAAATCAAACATATACGTATAGTGAACAATTGTCTGTAATTGTTGATTGAATTTCAATCCGTGCAGGATGCATGCCGTAAACGTAGTCCAAATGATACGAATGATGAGCACCAGTAGTACGAATTCGGTACTCGGAGCTGAAATCGAATTCGGATCGCCGATGTTCTTCGTCTACGTCGGAATCTCGTGTTTTTTAGTCATTTTCGCCGGAATAATGTCCGGCCTTACGCTAGGGTTAATGTCTTTAGGTCTCGTTGAGCTTGAAATCCTTCAACGTAGCGGTACACCAACTGAAAAGAAACAAGCAGGTTCATATTTTCCTCAGATTTATTATCAATCAATATTATTATCATTTCACATTCAATTATAATTAACTCTTATATAGATATTTATGTTGATTTAGAATATAGATTTAGCTAGTACTATGAAATGAAAGATGACTTTGTTGATCACTTTTATGATTTAGGTGTTTTACTTTTTTAGGCAAATTTGGTATGGTGTTCAATAATTATTCATACTATTATTGTTATTGTTATGTATAGCTAGTTATTATAAATGGAATTATATTATTCTAAAGACTCATTATTGAACAATGTCTGCATATTTTTTCTTACTGTACATTATAATGAAGAGGCTGGCTTTTTGTGTACCGGCAATATTGTAGTAATTATAGTTTTTGAGTTTGCACGATTGCCGGAGATAAAACAATCGATCAATCATCTTTTTCTTTAATTATGCAGTCAAACCTATTACACTAAGTTTTAGGCTTGATCATTATGTAAATAAGTGTTTTTTTGTTTTTTTTTCGGAGTTGTAGTTATGATATGATTATATTGCTGAATGACTTTTTTTATGAAACAGCAATGAGGCTGTGATGTACTCAATTAATGTTTATTTATGCTGGGAATTCAAAATATCTGTGTTAGTATTACACAATGTTAATTACAACAAGATGGGTTGTGATAGGGGCGGAAATATGTTGGAGCAGGGTGGTGCGTCCGCCCCCGGTGGATTAGTAATTTTCAGTGTAAAAATTTTGAATTTTTCGATTTTGCCCCCGGTGGATATTTTTTTTCCCCCAAAGTCTCCATATTTTGCCCCAAAAGCCTCCGTATTTTGCCAAAAAAACTCCATATTTTGTCCAAAAACCTCCATTTTATGCCAAAAAATTGCAGTACTTATTATTTTCCTAGATGGAAGTTGTACTCAATGATGTCTCATATTGGTTTTATGCAATCTCATTGTGTTCAGGTGTCATATTTCCAGTGGTTCAGAAGCAACACCAACTTCTTGTAACATTGCTTCTATGCAATGCAGCTGCCATGGAGGTAAGATATTCGTACTAGGACATCTTGTTAAAACAGTTATGATCATTTCCTCTCAAGTCTACTTTTTATATTTTCTTTTATTAAGAAGTCTCCTGTAAAAGCTCATAGGTAACTCAAACTGATATTATTCATTTGACAAAACTAAACACACCAGTATGTTTTAATTTAGTAATCCATTACATAGTGCTTCATTATCCCTCCAAATGTTAAGTACCTATGTAATTCTCTTCTATTGTGATGTTCACGTGTATAATTTTCTAATGTGCATTGTTCCTGCTGCTGCAATCTGCAGGCGCTACCGATATACTTGGATAAGATTTTCAATCAAGCAGTTGCGATATTGCTTTCTGTAACTTTTGTCCTCTTCTTTGGAGAAGTGATTCCACAAGCAGTTTGTACCAGATATGGATTAGCTATCGGTTCTAGTTTTATTTGGCTTGTTAAGGTTCTGATGATAGTGTGCTTTCCAATTGCTTATCCTATAGGCAAGGTAACTTCTTGCTTTTATCTTGGATTTTTCGGTTGTTGTTGATGAAATACAGTCAAGCAATTTTTTCGCCTTTTCTATCCTTGTTAAAGTAATTGATAAAGTCATGTTGACTATAATTGTTATTTAATCATAGTGGTAGATTATTGCAGCTTATGCTTACGGTATTTTGTGAATCCAGATGCTTGATTTGGTACTAGGACATAATGATGCTCTTTTTAGACGAGCTCAGTTGAAAGCCCTTGTTTCTATCCATGGCCAGGAGGTTATTATCGTTTCCTTTTGTGATTTATGTATTTAGCAATGAAAGCCTGGATTGGCATCCATATATTTCAGGCCTCTACTGCAATCAATGACAAACTTATATGATTACAGGCTGGTAAAGGAGGTGAACTTACTCATGATGAGACGACAATTATTAGTGGAGCACTAGATTTAACAGAAAAGGTATTAGGTGACGTAAATCTGCAATGTATACAAGTCTTATACATGCATATTCTATGATCTCATATTGTCATTGTTTCAAAAATTATTCAAACTGTAAACTTTGTTGTCAATGAATCAATGATATTTATTAAAGTAATTATAAACATATTTATCAGACTGCAGAGGAGGCTATGACACCAATTGAGTCAACTTTTTCCTTGGATGTTAATTCAAAGTTAGATTGGTAAGTTTTGTACTTGTTTATGATTATATTTTACATATTATCATCTGGTCTTATTTTGAAAATTACTAAGCTCACCATCAAAATGGCATTATATTTTTGATCATTTGGTTGATAATTTCCTTTTTTTCTAACATGTCAGGGAAGCAATGGGAAAGATTCTTGCAAGAGGTCATAGTAGAGTCCCTGTATACTCTGGGAACCCAAGAAATGTAATCGGACTTCTATTGGTATGTTGTCGCTAAATGTGGAAATATTAGTACTATTAGTATAGTACTAATAATTAATACAGTAATCAATAATAAAAAGAAATGAAAAGCCTTGATTAATTCTATCCTTATTTTGAACTGTAGGTGAAAAGCCTTCTTACTGTACGGGCAGAAACAGAGACTCCAGTAAGTGCAGTCTCCATTAGGAGAATACCGAGGTTCGCCCATTCGTTTTATTCTTCTTCTTCACTCGATCATCTCTTTTGTGATATTCTCATATGATGTTCCTTTTATAGTTTTATGGTATTTGTAAATATTAAAAGGAAATATGAATTGTTTTAGTTTTATTAATCAATTAATCAATTATAGGGTGCCAGCCGACATGCCTTTATATGACATATTAAATGAGTTCCAAAAGGGAAGCAGTCATATGGCAGCTGTGGTAAAAACTAAAGGAAAAACCAGAAAACCTCCTACACTTAAAGAAGAACCAAATAAAGAAACAATCAGCATTCAATATTCCCAATCTACAACTCCACTGTTATCAAAGCAGGGTGAAAAATCAGATAATGTAACAATTGATGTTGAAACGGCTGCACGAGTGACCACACAAACAAATGGAGTGCCGTATACAGCGGAGGACATTGAAGAAGGTGAAGTTATTGGCATAATCACCTTGGAAGATGTATTTGAGGAACTTCTTCAGGTTCTCTTCATTCTCTTATCGAGTCTAATTATGTAATATCACTCTGTTATATTGATTTTAGGAATAGGAATGAACTGCTAATTAGACCCTCGTGACCTCATCCGTTGTCGACGAAAGTGTGGTTGTATTTTGGTACGCAAGTTTAACTAATATTGTAATGATAGATGTGGTCAAATGGGCTGGGGGTGGGTAATAGGTCAAAACAAGCCAGTTTTATGCTGCCAAATGGGTTAGTTTGGCCAGTTTTTTACTGTTTAAACTCAATTATATACACTATTTTATTTTATAACTAATCTGTTTCCTTAAGTATATTAATTTAGTAGGTTTCATGCAACTAAATACAAGTTTCCTTACTAGCTAACTACCCCTTTGACTGGTTACGACTTACGCGTATAAATAACCTGGTGGGATCCATTCCTAAGTAAATGCTAAAAGTTCCACCTTCAGATTTGTAGTTTTTAAGGACATGTTTAATTTGCTAAGGACGTGATTAATTTGTGGATCACTGCAGGAGGAGATTGTGGATGAGACTGATGAATTTGTCGATGTGCATAAAAGGTACTTACAGTTCTGAAATTTTGATGCATACAGCATATTGCCATGTTCTTTAATAAGATGCACTCAATATTTGTTTGCTGTCCACAGGATACGCGTAGCAGCTGCTGCGGCTGCTTCATCTGTAGCCCGTGCTCCCTCAGTTCGGAGATTAACTGCTATTGCTGTAAGATTTTCTCTTTTTTGCTATAATATAAACTCACATACATGTTTATTTCTTTGGTTATATTTTCATTCACTTTCGCATGGTGTACCGTTTTTGAGACATGATATCAATCGCATGAAAACATATTATAGGTAAAAAAATGATGACTTGAATAGGATAAAACTTCCGTTACTCATTTATTTGGTTATATAATGATAACACTTAATTGTATCTAAAAGACTAGAAACGTGAAAAATTCATTATATTTGAAGTGTCAGTTGAATTTTTCCAGATTTGGTTGTTCAAAGTTTTCCGTGTTAAAACATGTTGCTCTATAAAATAAATAAATAACGGTAATGGTAATAACAATAATAAGTTACTGAAATTCAACCATATGATGAAATATGTTTATATCTTGGACTCAAATCATGTCACTTTTGGTACAAGTTGAATCACGCTGGGTCACTTGTGTTGACCAGCAAACAGTTTATTTTCTCATATAGTTACGTGTTAGTTATGATTACGGAAATTATACTTTGGTGATAACACTTCATTATTTATATAAATCAAATTAAATGTTAGTTATAAATACAGCAGGGAGGCCAGATTAAGCAAGGCCAAACACCAAGGAAATCTGGTGAGGATGATGCTACTCCAAAGTTGCAGAGGCCTCTCGTTGAGCCTTTACTTAAAAACAGAGACATTGAATAAAGCATGAGATCAGTTTTGTAAGCTGAATTAATGATCGGTGGCTAAAACGCGAGGGCTATGCAGAGCCGATTACAAAATATAGATAAGATGGGTTCTGCAAGTTATGGTGAATCTAGAAGTTTATCGGATAATATTATACAGCCATGTATTTATTTTTTAATTAAATTTTGTATGAAGTTGAGGTCACAAATTGTAAACTAATAATAACTGGAAATAGCAGTAGAGAATTGTAAGTAACTTGTGTTATCTTTGTGCGTGTTTGATGTTAGTCGACATAAACTATGTTGGCTAATTATGCCAATGACTGTGTTGGGTTTGTGGTTGTTATCTTGTGTAGTATATCTAACAATGAGGATTTTAGGATATGAAACTGAATACATATTGTCGGTTTTCGTAAAAATGTAAATATATATTCGTATTAGGAGTGTGTTGGTATTTTTCATTCTTATGATATAAGCGAATCTAACGAAACATGTAAATTATAAATGTATAATTAGCTTATTAGTTTTGCCGCCAACTAGTTTTAAGTTCATTACCTTAAATGGCCAATGATGAAGGTATGCAGTATGACTAGGGCATGACTAGGGCAGTATTATATGTGCTTTAAAAGATTTTAAGGAATTAAACTCTATGATGATTATACAGTATTTCTTTACAGTTATAAATTATCAATGTGATACAATCTAAACAAACATATATAAATGTACTAGATCTTAAAACAAGAGTCAAGCAACAGAGAGTATATTGTCATTGTACGTATGTATGAACGTTTCAAATATACACATAAAGAGTTATTAACGACTTTCTTAAACACTTGCATCACCAACGTAAGCGACAAATGAGAGTCAAAGTCCTACAATCAAAATAAATGTGTTTTATCTACCTTCCCATTTATTTTCTCCGTCTGCCATGTTAAATTTGATCTTTCTCTAGTGCTTCGGAAGATGTTTGTTAACCGCTAATTGATCCATAATAGCTCAATTAACCAATAAACCAATAGACGACAGTTGCCCGACTAAAAGAGAAGCTCACTCCTAAATGTTGTCACATAGGATAAACACGTTGTTAACCTACTGACCGATCGAATCTAAGTTCTCTTCCGGTCAACTTCTCACCCAGACAATTGCAAAAATTATTACTTTTTAAATTCTCAAAAATTATAGTTGACAATAATTTATTAATTGACCCATAACCATGAGATCCTATAATGGGTTTAATTTCTATTTACTGTATATTTCAAAACAAAATTTGTGACCCATAACCAAATTCTACTCAACAAGTTACCGAAAATGTACCATCCCCTAATAAATTTGGTAAGTGCACCAAATCAATAATACCACCCTCTTGCACTCTTTTCATACTACAACTACTTAACTCGCATAGTACAAATATGCATAGATATAGATATATACATTATAGGTACACACTTACTCATTATTCAATATCGTGGGTCCCACTTCCTCACTCCCATTGGCCCCATTTATTCTTATCCCAATATTGAAAGACCCCACACATTGTCTCCATGATTTCAACCACACTACACCATTGAGATTGAGATTCACTTTACAATAATGAGAAATAATACTCCTAACATATGCTTTATTCTATTGGTATTTAATAAGAATCAATTGCTTCTATAGTGAGTTTGCATTCATATAAGATTGATTTATTACAAAATGATACTAACACAAACATTTAATAGTTCTAGTAGATAGATGATACCATATATCTTTTTCCATAAAAGTGAACTCTTACAAATAGATAATGCCATTTTTAATGTAACTCATATATCATATAATTGAATGGTAAGTCAAGTCATGCAACCATGTTCATTTTGATGACATGTGGATGATAATGTGCAAAGAAAAGAATCATTCTATGTAGGGATGGCAATGGATCGGATATGGATCGGGTGAGGCCGTATCCATATCCATATTCATTTAGTTTTTGTTCATCCATATCCATATCCATATCCGTTTAATTTCAGTTCATCCATCCATATCCATATCCAATGGATTAAGCGGGTTAATGGATATCCATTGGATATTAAAAAATGTTATAATTTTTCCTAATACATGTGATTAAAACAAAAACGTAATATAATAAAATTTTATATAATGTGGCAAAATTAAATCTATCAGTAAGAACGTGTAATCTTTGTCGAAAATATAACACAAATTGTTAAAGTTACTAGTACACATATACTATGACAAATATAATGTGTAATTAATATTTTTATTTGGTTATATATACGTGTCTTATTGTAATATATCATGGTTGATTCATTATATGATTTTAAGAAAATATTTGTGTAATTGTAAATGCATTTGTAATAGTACACGTGTTAGCATATATGTCTATATTTATGTATTTATAAATGTATTTTGAGTGTATATGGATATATCCATGGATGAAACATTTTCATCCATATCCATATCCGTATCCATTTAGGTTCATCCATATTCGTATCCATATTCATTTATATCATCCATATCCATTACGATTCGGGTGGATCGGATGAATATTCACTGGATCGGGTAGCCATTGCCATCCCTAATTCTATGTTAGTTTGTTGCGATTTGGCTTATCTTCTTTAATCGGTGTTTATCATTCTGTACTTCTTTACAGTCTCATGAATAAAAACGTGAATTGTTTTTCAAAAAATAAATAAAAAAAATAACAAAAATTAAAACTGAAACGATTCAAAGATTAACTGAATTACAAGTGAATAGATTGTACGATATAACAGAACTTACCTATTGTAACATCCATTGAGACCGGCATTAAAACTTCGATGCTAGTCGAAAACTAGCATGAATGTATAGAAACTGTTCAAATAAGGTACACCAAAGTTATTAAGGATGTACATAAGAAAATTAAATGATTCTTACTTTTTAAAATGTAATGTAATACTCAAAAGGCCTCTGAATAAACAAGGATTGAAAATTGGAGAAGAAATGGGAAGAACTTTCATATGTTTGTTAAATAAAAAACCCCAAATCTCTATTCATATTACATATTATTGCTGTTTTTTCAACATATGAACACATATAAACATCAAGCTCATAGACCCATCATCATCCACCATTCACTAGTCAAGAGATCTCATTCTTCCCCTTAAGTTTTGATAATTTATAATCATTATCATCATTTCTATATATTATAAAAACCCCTAATCCATCTTTAGGATCAAGTAAAACTAAAAGAAAAAGAAAAAGAAAAAGAAAAAGAAAAAGGAAAAGAAAATAAATAGAGCTAAAAGAACACCCCCATCTCATGGTCCTGCCCGTTAAGCCGAGTGGTCGAGTCACCAACCCACCATCGCTAAACGCCTGTCATAAACCGCCATGAAAAAACGCTTTCCGATGGGGAATCTCACATGATGTTGCAACTTGAGGTGTTTTCATCACTGAAGTAGTGTGTGATTTGATCGCCTTGTGGTGGGTGTGGGTAAGGATACGGTGGATAAGGCTGCTGATATGGCGGTGGTTGCATATAATTGACAGCGGGTGGCGGCCGAGCATACATCATTGGATGAAAACGTTCACCTCCACCTCCACCACCACCACCACCACCACCGTTCGCTTGCGCTTGTGCTTGTTGCTGATTCATCATAGCCGCCAATTGTTGTTGATAATACGGGTTACCCGCCGCCATCGCTTCTAGGCCTCCTCCGCCTTGGAAATATCCACCGCCAGGCACACCACCACCACCACCGTTCATCATTGCTCCGGCTGGATGCCCTTGAACCGCTTGCATGTTACCCATTTGACCCATGGTTCCACCCATTTGACCCATTGATGCACCCATTTGACTCATGGAGGGGCCCATTTGACCCATTCTAGGGCCCATTTGACCACCACCCATTGGCATGTTTCCCATATGAGGCCCCATATTGCCCCCACCACCACCATTCATACCACCCATCATGTTTGGCATGCTATGCATTCCATCATTCATTCCACCTTTCTTACCACCATTCCCATTCATATTCATGTTCACGTTACCACCAGGTCCACCACCTCCTTGACTACCGTTCTTATTTTGACCACCGCTCTTATTTTGACCATCCGCCGGACCTCCACCGCCATTCTTTCCTCCACCACCACCCCCCTGATTTTGATTCCCACCACCGCCGCCGCCGCCACCTTTCTTTCCACCACCACCGCCCTGATTTTGATTCCCACCGCCACCACCACCACCCCCACCGCCTTTCTTCCCACCATTTCCACCATTATTACCCATCGGTGGAGCACCACCCTTCATTTGCTGAGGTGGCATCTGCCCACTTTTCATCATTCCCGGCAGCAACTGACCGTTTTTCATAAACTGCGGCGGAATCTGCCCACTTTTCATAAGCTGCGGTAACATATTACCCATCTGACCACCGCCACCGCCGGCCACCGGTTTCTTCACAGGAAGATCGTCAAGATCATCCTCAAACTCATCGTCGTCGTCATAATCATCATCATCAAATTCGTCATCATCGTCATAATCATCATCGCTCTCATCATCTTCAACAAGCATCTTTACTCCCTTCTGTCCATTCTTTCCGCCATCTCCGCCACCTCCCCCACCACCTACGGCGGCGGCACCAAAATTGGGCATTTTCATATCCTTAAATTGAGGATGCATTTTCAGATCTTGAAACCCTTTCATTTTTTGCAACTGTTGAAGTTGTTGTGCCGTCGGACCACCGCCACCTTGCGGCGGCGCTTGGGGATTTTTGTTGTTATTGTTTCCACCTCCTTTTTTAGGCTGATTTTTAACATTTCCACCGCCACCACCACCGCCTTTACCACCATCAATCTGCAAGTTCTTAAATTGATTATTGATCTGTTGAATTGGTTTAGAAACACCCCAAATCTCCGCAAGTTTTCCACTTTTTGCAAGTTTCTTGATTAGTGTATCTGGATCTACATCCCCAGATACTGTAACCTTGCTCTGTTCTGGATCTATATTAACGGTGTAAACCCCTGTAAAAAAATACAATTTTTACCCAGAAAAATAATTAGATAATCAATTAACACAAAACCCAACACAGATTCATCAAAAAGACATCAAATTTAAAGAAATTGAACACAATACCTTCAATTTTCTGAAGTATTTTCTTCACCTTCCTTATACACCCATCACAGTGTAAGTTCACTCTCAGAGAGCAAGTCTGCATGCATAAAAATAATTAATTATAAGAATCAAGCACTTGAATTGAACAAAAAATTTAAGGATTACCTACACAAAAAATAGTTTATAGTAATAACAAAAATGGAAGCTTTTTATTTTTTGTTTGTATATATTTTTAATTTAACGAGTTAATTGAGCATTTTACTGTTTGCTGAAAAAAACATGAGATAACAACTCAAAAATCAACAAAAATGTGAAGGCAAGTTTGAAAATTTTTGAGTTTACAACACGCAAAGATTTGAAATAAGCAATAAATTTTTAGATATAAGCAAATTTATATAAATTTTTAAAAACCAAAAAGCACACATTTCTATATTTTTTCTTTACAGTATGTTGATAAATTCAATAATGGTGATGTATGTTACCTGAATCTTCACAAACTCTTCTTTGCTCATATTTTCAAGTTAAATTAAACAAAACCCGGAAAGAAATAAAACTGCAAATGATATTATTGATTTTACAGATCTGAATTGACAAGAAACAGAGCATAAACTAAAAATGAAGAACAATAATGAATTTGCTGTGAGAATCAAGAAAACTAAAAATGGTTATTTTTTGGATTTCTTTGATTAGAGAGAAATGGGAAAGAAAACTATAATGAACTTTGACAACAAGATTCAGAGTTTGGGGTAGACATTAAAAACATCTCTGAAATTAGAATACCAGAAAGAGAGAGGGGGAGAGAGGGGGAGAGAGAGAGAGGAAGATGAGTGCTTTCACTCACACTGGGCATTTTTGGATTTATTTATTTGGGTTTTCTTTTCAATGCTTTTTTTATTATTATTAAATAAAATTAAAATTTAGTACGGAGTACCAGTATTATAGTGAATTTTAAGCCGGCTTAAAATTTTTTGGCTTGGCTAGGTGGTTATTGGTCCAATATCTTATCTTTAATGATGAAATTCACATTTAATGGTATATTGCTAAATTTATGAAACATGGTAATCCTCCACCAAATTTTAATGTACTTTATGACTTTAAGTATATTAGAGTACATTTATAATTATAATACTAGTGTGAGTATTTTATTTAGATTGATTTAATTGTTTTAATTTGAATTGGATAATTTCATTATCTTTTTCGATACTTTTTTCTTTTTTTTTGTCGAAAAAAACGATGAATATTTACCACCCGTATATGTGCTCCATTGATGTTTGAAAAAAATATTTTCGCATAAAGATATCAAACTTCAATTCATTGAACTATCGTGTGTTGATCATTTACAGTGATGTTCGGAAGAGAAATAATGTGATCGATCGCTTGGGAAACAAGATTTTCAGGGGTCCAATTCTTTTATATATAGACATTATCGGAGATTTAAGAAACATAAGAACCAGAGAAACACAACTTAAGCAGCAAAGTCGGAGTATAATAGACCCAAAAACAACAATCAAATGCCCCAGAAAAATGAAAAATTAAAGTCCACTATCATTCTAGCAATGTTCAAAGGACCTTTTTTAAAATGCTTATATTATTCGTTGGGCCCCCTAAGCGATTTTTTTAATGTCGTCATCTTATTAACACTCAAAGAAGAAAACATACATTACATGTCTGGAGGCTAAAACATTCGATTAGCCAACTAAGGAATAACAATTCGCACATGAAATAGAAACAGAAAGCTAGATATTAACAAAAAGTTTGGATGCTAAGGTAGTGTCCAAATCGAATATCTCAAATTAAGTGACGAAGACTATCGGATTGTGAAGCTAATTATGTAAGTTAATGGTCACCCATTTGCATCTCTTCGCGATCCATTCGAAGCTTTTTATTTGAATTTCGTTCAATACTGCAAGTAGATTTCAACACTTGTTTTTTAACACCTTTTGGTTCCGATTTTTTCAAATGAGAGCATTTTTTCCATCTCGTTCCAGGTACTTAAGTTTTCGGAACCGGACCTTATTATTTATAATATGCTCTATAATACTTAGCAATAACTTAAAAGAATGTTGTCAACATCTCAACTCTCATAACTCGTAAGTGAGAGTTGTTATAGTAATAGTATTAATATTAATGATATCCATAATATACTTTAGTATATAGTCCATTACTTTTGTAATTGAAAAATAGTAGTTGTGTTAAATAAAATTATTACGTACTATTTTGCCCCCAATTTATTGTCTAGTATTATTTTTCTAATGTCTTTAATGCATGCATAAAGATGTTTGTTTTTGTAAGTTATTTGACCAAATTTTTGTAATTATCCTTATATACTAACCACCACCAAGATTTTGGTCGTTTTCTTTTAAAACACCCCTAAAACGACATCTCTTCCACCTAAAAAAAAAAAAACCCTGTTCATCGTCTCCTCTCTCTCTCTCTACTCTTTTGGCGACTTTCTCTAAATCTAGGGTTTCGAATCCGTTGTGGAGATTGCAAATTAACCCTAGCTTTTGTTCTCTTTTGTGGCTGAACCATTATTCGATCTGATGGTTTATTTTTTCTGGCCGTGAGGGTCTCCATTTAACCCTAGGGTTTTGAATTTTGTGGCTTTTTGTTTGTGCTCCATCATCTAAACAGGGGTTTTCATCACCCGTCAGCGATTGTGCTTTAATCTTGCTGGATTTCGTATGATCATGTGACACTCATGTGCTAACATGTGATGACCCGGAAATTTCTGACCAAATTTAAACTTAATCTTTGTATGATTAACATTTCCGACACGATAAGCAAAGTCTGTAAAACTGAATCTCAAAATTTTTGAACTACTTTTATATATTTAAATACCCTTCGGTTGTTTTCGACGATTCGCGAACAATTATATGTAAATAGATACATATATACTATAACTTGAAAAGGTAACAATGTATTAATTGTTTGATACCGTACATTAAACTTATTGGTTTAAATATCTATTTGAATATATATGATAAGTTGAAATATTTATTATTAAAATTTATTTATAGATAACTTTCAATGTGTATTTAAAAACTGATTTATATATTAAAAAGATATATACATATATATAATTTCAAGTTATTTAGTAAACGATAGTAACATTCGTTTATTGAATCGATTGATATTTAGATAAGTTAACTAAAGCATTTAAGATGAACCAGTAAAACACTAATTTGCTATATTATTTTCAAATTGCTACAGTACCCAAAATGCTACAGTGTTTTCGAAAATCACTATTTCCTACAGTGAAATTGACTTTGCTACAGTGAATTGCTACAGTAAAAAATTGACTTTGCTACAGTGAATTGCTACAGTAAAACACTATTTCAAAATGAAAATGTATGTATTATATATATATATATATATATATATATATATATATATATATATATATATTAACAAATAGCGAGACGATGATTTATAGAAGTAAATGACCAAAACACTTAAATGTATAAGTTATACCTCAAGTGGTATAGTTTATGGATGATTTAAGACTATATTTTGACAAAGGTACGATTCACGAAAAGTAAAGTACAAGTTTTCTCAGTATACGATAGGACGTTCGAAAAACCGGAACCGGGACATAAGTCGAATGACGACGTACGACTAATCGAAACAAAAATTACAAATCAACTATGCACGGGAATAAAATATAATATATAATTAATTAATTTAAATTATATATATTATATATTATTATATTATGTCGACAAGCTAGGAGTTAAAAACATGTGAGCTGGAAAAAGAGGCCATGCGATCGCATGGCCAGATAGCCTAAAATCCATGCGATCGCATGGAAGGAGAAATCAGGCCACACTATAAAAGCTCGACCACTTCCACTTCTGATTAAAATCATTTTACTCCGTATTATTATTATTATTATTATTATTATTATTATTATTAAGATTAATATTATTATTAATCTTATTATTATTAGTATAATTAATAATTAGTATTATACATAAAATACTACGACGAGGTTATGAGCGTGTCACTTTCAAAAATGAGTTTTACGAGCGGGATAGAGCTAAGGAAATTATGGGTTATTACTAAAGAGGTTATGGGTAATGTTCAAGAGTATTATTCGCAAGTCAAACCTAGTGTTTATCATCTCTGTTGCGTCTACGTACTTTTCTGAAATATTGAATCACAATATTGATACGTTGAGATCTACGATTATTTGGTTATCCGAGTTTCGGTCACATTACGATGAACAACTTTATGTGCTGCTAAGGTGAGTTTCATAAGATCCCTTTTACTCTTTACATTTTTGGGCTGAGAATACATGTAAATGCTTTATTAACCTTGTATATTTATATGCGTGAGTTTCATTTACTCCCTTCTTAATTGCTTTTGTAATATATTTTTGGTCTGAGAATACATGCGCTTTATTTTAAACGCAATGGATACAAGTATATACTAAATTCTACACTGAGTTTGAACCGAAAATCCCTTAGCTTTGGTAACTAGTAACTGCCAGTTATAAGAACTGGTGGGCGCGAGTAGTAGTATATGGATCCATAGGGCTTGATATCCCCGTCCGAGCTAGAGCACTAGCCTTTTAACGGACGTATGCTATTTGAGAAGCGTACACGTTGGTTCGCGTGTATTATTAAGATGATTATACAAAGGGTACAAATTATATATACGTTAAGTTTAGTTACCAGGGTGCTCAATTTCGTAGAATATTTTGATAAACGTTTCTGGATGAAACAACTGAAATCTTGTGATCCACCTTTATATACAGATTATGCGCAACATTAAAACTATGAACTCACCAACCTTTGTGTTGACACTTTTAAGCATGTTTATTCTCAGGTTTCTAGAAGTCTTCCGCTGTTTGCTTATATGTGATACAAGCTATGTGCATGGAGTCATACATGCTTTATTCAAGAAAACTTTGCATTCACAAAATCATCACCGTGTATCTTATTTTGACTTCATTATCAACGGATGTATTATGGTAAACTATTATTTATGGTGATTGTCTATATGTAGAAATCATCAAACGTTGAAAACCTTAGAAATTGATATTCATTTGTTGTGTACCTTTTGAAAAGAATGCAATGTTTACAGAACGTATCATATAGAGGTCAAATACCTCGCAATGAAATCGATGAATGTCATGTTCGTCCAGATGGATTTGGACGGGTCGTCACATAACATCTGCGGATTTCGCGCCGTCGCTATCGACAACAGGTATAATTCTCAAATAATTTTTACAGATTTTTAATTCTATGTGTCATTCTTCCCTACATCTACGATTTTCGATGCCGTCGAATTAACCCTTGGTTTCTTCGATTTCGTGGAGAACCCTTATTTTGATTCGATGGTTGGGTGGCGTCGCTTTCGATTGAACCCTAGGGTTTTGGATTTTGTGTCTTTTTGTATCTGCGATTACATCTAACATTGGGGGTTTTGATTATTAGGGTTTATTTCCGTCTTAATTGCTCAAAGGTATTGTCCAGCTTCATCTTTCACAGCTTTTCTTTTTTGTTCCCTGATTTTGATTTTCATTAAATAATAGTTTGGCGTAATATGATAATTGTGTTTAGGGTTGCAGTAAAAAAAGGTTTCGTTCGTTGTTACAGTTTGTTATTTTGAGTTGGCTTTAAATTTAAATGTTAGATATTGATATGTTGAACCATATCAGCAATGGTATATCCAAGTTGTTTATATGCTGATGGTAATCATTTTGGCTGCATTATCCTCTTCTTTGGCTATAAGTACACGGATTATAGTTCAGTCATATAGTCTTGATAAATTGTGAGATTATGAGAACCATTAGTCTTACTAAGGAAGCATCTTCATGAGCAATTTCGCGAATATTTTGTAAAAAGCGATACACTAAAAGTATCACCAATTATAGGGTTTGTTAAATCCAATATGTTAGTTGGAATGGGTCTAGATGACCATGTTGTGTCTCTCTTCTGATGGGATTTTCAATTATAAGAGCTCAAAAAATGGGTGACTTCCATCAAAGATTCACAAAAACCGCCACCGCCTATAATAAATTCCACCTTCCTTTTGGAATTCAGCAACACAAATCTCTTTGGTGGTGGTCAGAGAAGAGAAACACTTCATTCACAAACCTATTTTTGTTTGGATTCTATTAATATGTTGATAAGATACCATACAAGTATTTGGAATTTGCGATAAAATGTTTTCACATGTTCTATGCAATCGTTGAATTTACTCGGCAAAAAAGTCTCCCAATTACTTGGTCCAGTTACTCAAATTACTCGGTCAAAACTTGGAATTACTCAGTCAAAACGCTACCAAAACTCGGGATTACTCCGACAATCAATCAAAACTAGGTCAAAATTGGTCATAGTCAAACTTGGTTAACATATGAGTACTCACCGAGTTGCCGAGTGCTCCCTTAAAATCATTGACCAAGTACTCCTCAAGTAGCGATTTTTGCAACCTTGGATTTTAGTAGTGTTGCATTAATGAGCTATGGCATTAGCAGATTTTCTTTCCTTTTTTTTTTTTTTTTTTTTTTTTTTTATTTGTTGTTTTCCAAATGGATCTTTTTCCGTTGTTTAATGAACGTTTTCAATTTTGACACTCATAATGCTATTATCTGCAAACAGAACGTGCTGAAATTGAGAAGAAGGTTGGCACCTCAATCCAAAAGACACCCTATGGCCCTGCCTATTTTACTGCATTTGGTGTTGTGGTTGGAAGCGTTTTAAGTACTCCCATTGTAAGTGCTCCACAGGTACTAATAGCTATTTTTCTTATATGCAATTTGTCAACTAATGATTGCTTGCAAAATCAATCCATTACGTTAATAAGTTTGATAATATTTGGTTGTATATATGTAGAACAGTATTATATATTACCATCATGCCATCACATACAGTGTTTTTCTATAGATTTGTTTTAATTTTCATGTTGGAACCTGACTATTACAATATGAGAGTTGAATATCAGTATTTGACGTTTGTATAAACATATTCTGCATTTGATTATCTTACTATATATTGTTATTAGCTCCATATAGTTAGTTTCGTACCAGCTGCAAGAACATTGATTATCTAAGGGAACATAGATTACATAACAACCCTTTTTATCCCAATTTGAGACTTCTACTTCCATTTCACTTAGTATCCTACCAGCTGCGCGCGTATTTTTGTTTGGATGAAGTTAAACATGAAACTGTTTCTACTGAACTTAAAAATGAAACTTTTGTTCACGACACAATAGAAGGTTAGATAAAATATTTAATCGTACTTTACAAGAATAAATCACTGTTTTGAATATTGTATGTGTGTATTTTGTTAAGGAGTAACATTTTATATAGGTTTTAGTAGTTACTGGGTGTGACGACTCGGAAATTTCCGAACAAATTTAAACTTTATCTTTATCATTAGATAAATATTTTAAACATATATATTACGTACAAATTTACAATTCTAAATATATATATATATATATATATATATATATATATTAACTTAGTCATAAAACGTCCCAATTTAAAATAATATATTTTGGTAAACAACGAGTCATTGATTTATAGAAGCAAATGACCAAAACACTCAAATAAATAAATTTATACTTTGAGTGGGATTGTTTTCATTGTTTAAATCTATTGTTTTTATATAGGTACGAGTCACTAAACGTAAAAGGCTAGTTTTCTAAACGTTCGAAAGTGCGTTCGAAAAACCGAAAGTGGTACATGAGTCGAGTGACAACGTACGAGTCATTTGAACAAATTTTCATTTTTACTACGCACGTAAATATAATATAATATTTAATTAATTCTAAAGATTAAATATATTATACCTATATTTAAAAGAGAGAGTCCAAATGAATAGTAAGGGTATTTTCGACTTTCCCATTTTTTTTATTTTTTAAATACTTAACAAAATTTCATTTGCACAACAAAGCCCCCTACACTTTTATTTGCACAAATCGCCCCCTCATACAGGGGTATAAACTGTCAAATTATTATTTTCATAAAAAATCTCAAGTAAACTCCACCCAAATATTCAACAGGTCATATCTTCTCGCTCGCATCGAGTCAAATTTTTCCGACACCATCGTTAAACTCGAAATAATTTTAGGAACACAATGTCACTAGCTATACGCAAAACGGATGCTTTTTAAAAAACGCTAAATATTTGGGGTACTTTTCATACACGTTTATTTTGCGTTAAATTTTTAAAAATCGAAAATTTCATAGCGAAACGCAGAGATGCACACATATTGTTAATTTAAAATAACATTTAAATCTTTCACGGGTTATACATTTTAGTTCGACTCGAGTTGCGCTTCAACGACATCATCGTTAGCCACGAAATAATTTTACAAACTAAACTAAACGCAATAAAATACATTGAATATCGAACACCCGGCGCGAAGCGAGGGTTCGAACACTAGCTATATCTAAAAGAGAGAGGGGTAATGAATAGTGCTCAAGGGCATTTTTGACTTTTCATATTTTTTTTTAACTTAACTAAATTTCATTTGCACAACAAAACCCCCCACACTTTCTTTGAAAAATCAAATCGGCCCCTCATACAGGGGGATAAAAGTGTCAAATTACCATTTTCATAAAAAATCTTAAATAAACTTCACCAAAATATTCAACGGGCCATATCTTCTCGCTCGCAACGAGTCAAATTTTTCTGACGCCATCGTTAAACTCGAAATAATTTTAGGAACACAATGTCACTAGCTATACGCAAAACGGACGCATTTTAAAAAACGCTAAATATTTGGGGTACGTTTCATACACGTTGATTTTGCGTTAAATTTTTAAAAGTCGGCAATTCCATAGCGAAACGCGGAGATGCACATATATTGTTAACTTAAAATAACATTTAAATCTTTCACGGGTTATACCTTTTAGTTCGACTCGAGTTGCGCTTCAACGACATCATCGTTAGCCACGAAATAATTTTACAAACTAAACGCAACAAAATACATTGAAAACCGAACCCCCGGCGCGAAGCGAGGGTTCGTACACTAGTTATATATTAAATAATATATAAACTTATATATCATACGTAAATTGGGAGTGTCGGCAAGGGAAAAGGTGGATGGCAGCTGGATAACCAGCTCATGCGATCGCATGAGTAATGGTCACTCCAACCATGCGGTCGCATGGTGTCATGGGACAGGAGAGATCTATAAGTTGATCGATTTGTGCACTGGTTCCTCACTTATTTCACATACTCCGTATTTATTTAGTTATTTATATTATTATTTTTATAATTATTATTATTATTATTATTATTATTATTATTATTATTATTATTATTATTATTATTAATAATCTTATAGGTTAGGAGTGTTATAAGTAATATTATACATATAAGTACTACGACGGGGTGCTGCTCGAGTGATCTCAAAACAAGTTTTAAAAAACTGTTTTGCGAGTGGGATAGGACTAAGGAAATTATGGGTTATAGCTATGGAGGTGATGGGTATGGTTAATGGGTAAGCTCGTGAGGTCAATCTAGTATTTATCGTCTCCGTTGCGTCTACGTACCTTTCCTGCAATATTGAATCTCAATATTGATACGTAAGCACTCATAATTTAATTTTTACATATTAATAGTGTATCCCTGACTAGTGCTCGAGTATATAGGATTATGCATGCTTGTACTTTTGATATTGTCCTTAGATATGTTATGTTGAATCTTGAATTAGTTACCTATACGGTTGAGATAATATCACACCCCCAGTTAGGGCCTGGGCAAAATGTGATTCAATATCATAATACATACCAACATATTATAAAATGAGAACAAATACTATATGAATAAAACCAAATTTGCAGCGGAAGGATTAATAATGTTGTTACAAGAATTATAAATTATTCAAATGCAGAAAAGTAAATATGCGATAAGTCTTGATCCTAGCCAAGTAAGTCATCACATAAGCAGTAGATATAGAGGTCCTGATCATTCAGTACCTGAGACAAACATGCTAAAAGTGTCAACCAAAAAGGTTGAGTGAAATTCATAGGTTTAACAAATATGATTGACCGTTTGTTCTTAGACCACAAGATTTGTTATAAAAGTAGATCACGCAGATCCAAAAGTAGTACTGATTCGTGATATTTTAGACTAAACGTTTGTTTTGTTGCCCCGATGATAAGTTAGCAGTACCTTATCACCATGTTTAAATCATTATTAAGTAATACAAAGACATCACGATCAAATGTATCGGGGACGTTACTCCCGATAGGCCTACCCCCAATAATTAAGAATGCCTTATCCCGAAAGCAATTAAAAATATCATTGTGGGGTCTTAGTAGCATAAGCTAGTCATAGTACAGTTTAGGTTCGTACTTGTGTCTAAGTTGTTTAAAGTATAAAAGCAGCATGTGTCTCACCCCAGTAAGTATAAAAAGTGCTATAGCAATAAGAGTGGGGCTATGAAAGTCACCTTAGTAATTCGATGAGGTAAAGTAATCCTTAAAGAAGAAGTATGGATGATCGAAGCATGGAATAAGTCAACCTAAGAATAAGTTGAGAATAGTTTAGATGTTTTTGCCCTTATTAAGATAAGTTTGAGTATTTTCTTTTATAGTAAGTTTAAAGAAGGTTTATCGTTTTGGAAAGGCTTTTCATACTAGACAAGCTTCCAATCTAACACTTTCAATTTAAAATGGCCTTTTCAGGTCATAGGTTTCTGAGCCACAGGATCCTTTAACTCGGTAATCCAAACTCTCCACCTAGACTTTCGAGCGTCCATCCACTCGAGAAAGATCAAGATCTATACCCATCTAATATACCGTTCAAATACGTTTTTAGGTGCATATAGGAATACAACACTTTAATTACTTTACTTATAAGTGTTTAATATATATATATATATATATATATATATATATATATATATATATATATATATATATATATATATATATATATATATATATATATATATATATATATATATATATAGTTTAAATTATGTTTTAGATCAATATAAGCACCAATAATTATCTAATGATGCTAACAAGTGTTTTATTGATTTCATAACAGTAAGTAACTTGTATAAAACATAATAAAAATTTTCTATACATTAATATTAAGTTTTGTGTATTAAATATTACTTTTTATAATTGTTTTAATAGTTAAAATGCAAATAAATAGGTAAACAAGTTTAACACCACATCTTATATTTTTCTTAGGTTATACTGATCAAAATAAACTTAGGAAAATTTTATAAATTTTTGTTATGGTGTAAAAGTATTTATTGCTAATTTCTTTTTCGGTTTGCAATAAATCAAAGTTTATAAAGTAATAATTATTAAATCAACTAAATTAATTCAACCAATAATTTTCGTGAGCTTATATTAGTATATTAAGCTTAGAAAAATTATTTGTATAATTATATTAATAGTTTAACTATTTAATTCAACTTTTGTATTGTTATTTGTTTAAATTCGAAATTAACTAGAAATATATATTCATTAATTCAAAAAATAATTTTTATAACTTTCTTAATAGTTCCAAAGTAGTTTCTATTAATTATTGTAGTCATAAAAATATTATACCATTTAGTTCTCTTTTTATTTTAAAAACACTGTTTTCGGCTACTGTAGCAAAACTAAAGAAAATACGAATTAATTATTTAAATGACAATTAAATCAAACATTAATTTTTATAATTACTTGTATAACATATGTGATAAGCGAAAATTGTAAAAACATATATATATAATCGCTTACTATTTATTTATTATATATCTATATATACCGAATATATATTTAATTCGTTTTTGATTTTTAATAAATATAAATTCGAATGTATAATTCATAAAAATAATTTTTATAGTCATTAGGATACTTGATACTAATTATTATGTATTTAATTTATTTAATTATAATGGTTTGGTAATTAATTCCTAATTATCGATCGGAATACAAAAATAAATACAAAAACTGCATAAAAACTATAAAAAAATAAAGGAGACTTACAAAAATAATTTTTGCAGAGGTTTGAGAGTATGATCTTCAAGTGAGAGTAAGTTTTTGGGTGTAAGTTTGTAATGGAGATTTGAGTGCTATTTATAGTGAAAACATTTGTATTTAAAAGTATAAAAGAAAAATATAAATAAAATTATTGATTTATTAATTGTAATTAAAAATCAAAAGTAATAACACCAGCTCTAATAATCATTTCACTTAATAATTTAGTTAGGGTATGGGCTAAAGTGGATCTAGATCTAATAATACATGTGATTAGTTTTATAAAAGTAAAAGAAATAATTTTTTTTTATATATATAATACCTCTCGGCCGCTACAGTGAATTTTTTTTTTTTTTTTTTTAAACTCATAAGTTTATAAAACTTTTTATCAAATCATAAAATGTTAAAATTGTAAAAACTTTTCTTAATTGATTTGTAGTTTTGTTAAACTTTTATACAAGTTATATATATACATATATAC
Organism: Rutidosis leptorrhynchoides; assembly: GCF_046630445.1. Classification (NCBI taxonomy): domain Eukaryota; kingdom Viridiplantae; phylum Streptophyta; class Magnoliopsida; order Asterales; family Asteraceae; genus Rutidosis; species Rutidosis leptorrhynchoides. The sequence goes on along the minus strand of NC_092342.1, from coordinate 327,223,268 downwards.
ACATTTACGGTTTATATATATATATATATATATATATATATATATATATATATATATATATATATATATATATATATATATATATATTTTATAAAGTATATCAATAACTAAAATTTTATTTTATAAAAGTTATCGTCGTATAGTTTTATTTTTATAAGTGTTATTACGTTTATATACACTTTTTATTTTATATACATGTATATACTATTTAGTTATATATATTTATATATAACTATGTCAAGTATAACTAGTTTATAAGTTTAACTAATAAACTTATGTTACTTTGGTACAAAATTATATATTATAAACTTATTTATAATAAGTATACGTTATATAATTTAATTGATATGTTTAAGTTCCGTTATATAATATAAACTTATAAATGTACGTTGTTGAATAAAATTTATTATTCGTTTAACGTTCGTTAATTTCGTATGTATATAACGACCTTTCATTAATACATAAAGTTTATTCATTATACTTAAATCTTTTATTCGGGCATTAAATTATAAGGAAGAAAAATATAGACGGAAAAATGAGGGTCGTCATAGTACCTCCCCGTTAATGAAAACTTCGTCCCGAAGTTTTAAGTGGAGTTTCCGTCTGCTTCATCAACAGTTGGGAAGAGATGGGGGTATTTCCGTATCATTTGGTCTTTGCGTTCCCAAGTATATTCGGGGCCTCTACGCGAATTCCAACGGACTTTAACGATAGGTATGTTGCTCTTACGAGTCTCTTTGACCTCTTCTTTCATAATCTCTATAGGTTCTTCGACAAAGTGCATTTGCTCATCAATGCGGATATCATCCAAAGGAATAACAAGAGTATCTTCGGCGAGACACTTTTTCAGATTTGAGACATGAAACACATCATGTACTTGACTTAGTTCAGCTGGAAGTTCTAATCGATACGCAACGGGACCGATTCTTTGAATAACTTTGAAAGGTCCAACATAACGCGGACTGAGTTTACTTCGTTTACCGAAGCGGATAACACCTTTCCAAGGAGATACTTTTAAGTTTTAACATAACGTTATCTCCAACTTGGAATTCTAACGGTTTTCGGTGAGGGTCAGCATAACTCTTTTGTCGACTACGAGCGGTTTCTAAACGCTTCTTGATTTGCACGATCTTTTCGGAAGTTTCATGAATAAGTTCAGGACCAGTTAATTGTCTGTCCTCGAGTTCATCCCAACACAACGGAGATCTACATTTGCGACCGTATAAAGCTTCGAATGGTGCAGCGTTAATACTAGAGTGATAGCTGTTGTTGTAAGAAAACTCGACTAAAGGTAGGTGTTTATCCCACCCTTTACCGAAATCGATAACACATGCTCGTAGCATATCCTCCAAAGTTTGGATAGTTCGTTCACTTTGACCGTCCGTTTGCGGATGATAAGCTGTACTCATGTCGAGTCGAGTTCCAAGAGACGCTTGCAAGGATTTCCAGAAATTGGAAGTAAATCGACTATCGCGATCCGAGATAATAGAAGTAGGGACACCATGACGAGTAACAATCTCTTTAACATAGAGTCGAGCTAACTTTTCCATTCTGTCAGTCTCTTTGATTGGTATGAAATGTGCAGACTTAGTGAGACGATCAACTATGACCCAAATCGTATCATTGCCATTTGCAGTCTTAGGCAATTTTGTGATAAAGTCCATAGCTATACCATCCCGCTTCCACTGTGGAATATCGGGTTGAGTTAGAAGACCAGAAGGCTTTTGGTGCTCGGCTTTGACTTTCGAACAAGTAAGACACTTACTCACATAAGTAGCAATGTCGCCTTTCATGTTGGGCCACCAGTAGAACTCTTTCACATCCTGATACATTTTACTAGAACCGGGATGAATAGAATACCTAGTCTTATGTGCTTCATCCAAGACTAGTTCACGGAGATTACCATAACGAGGAACCCAAATTCGATTACCATAGTATCTTGTACCATTGGACTTAACTTGCAGTTGGTTTTCGAAATTTATAGGTCCTTCTCCTTCGATAAGTGTAGGCTTGATAGCTTCAACTTGAACTTCGCAGATTCGAGAGATGAGATTCGATTTGATCTTTAAATTCAAGGCACGAACACGCCTAACTTTGTCCTTTCGACTTAGAGCATCGGCAACTACATTTGCCTTTCCCGGATGATACTTTAGTTCACAATCATAATCATTTAACAATTCGAGCCATCGTCTCTGTCTCATGTTTAGCTGTTTCTGATTAAAGACATGCTGAAGACTCTTATGGTCGGTGAATATCGTAAACTTAGTACCGTATAGATAATGTCGCCACATCTTCAGAGCGAATACCACAGCACCTAACTCCAAATCGTGTGTGGTGTAATTAACTTCATGTTTCTTTAATTGTCGGGAGGCATAAGCGATAACCTTCTTGCGTTGCATTAGAACACAACCGAACCCTTGTTTCGAGGCATCGCAGTAGACAACAAAATCGTCGGAACCTTCAGGTAAAGATAAGATCGGAGCAGTGGTCAACTTCTCTTTCAGAATCTTAAATGCAGACTCTTGTTCTTCGGACCACTCGAATTTCTTCCCTTTGTGAGTTAACTTGGTGAGAGGCTTTGCAAGAAGAGAAAAATCTTTAATAAATCTTCGGTAGTAACCGGCAAGTCCTAAAAATTGGCAAATATGCTTCGCAGTCTTTGGCACTTCCCAATTCTGAACAGCGGTGATTTTAGCGGGATCGACATGTATTCCATTACTATTTACAACATGTCCAAGGAATTGTATGGTTCTAAGCCAAAACTCACACTTAGAAAATTTTGCGTAGAGTTTTTCTTTTCTTAAGAGTTCAAGAATCAATCGTAAATGTTGCTCATGTTCTTTCTCGCTTTTAGAATAGATCAAGATGTCGTCGATGAAAACAATAACGAATTTATCAAGGTAAGGCTTGCAAACACGGTTCATAAGATCCATAAATACGGCTGGAGCATTGGTTAAACCGAAAGGCATAACACAAAATTCGTAATGTCCGTATCGGGTGCGGAATGCAGTCTTAGGAATGTCGGACTCCTTGACTCTGAGCTGGTAATAACCGGATCTTAAATCAATCTTAGAATAAATGCTTGACCCTTGAAGTTGGTCGAATAGATCATCAATGCGAGGTAACGGGTAACGGTTCTTTATGGTAAGCTTGTTGAGTTCTCAGTAATTAATACACATTCTCAACGTACCATCCTTCTTTTTGACAAATAAGATAGGAGCTCCCCACGGGGACGAACTTGGACGAATAAAACCTAGATCCAAAAGTTCTTGGAGTTGGTTAGAAAGTTCCTTCATTTCGGAAGGTGCTAAACGATACAGTGCTTTAGCAATGGGTGTAGCACCTGGAGATAAATCGATTTGAAATTCAACTTGACGAAGCGGTGGAAGACCAGGGAGATTTTAGGGAAACACATCGGGAAAATCTTTAACAACCGGGACGTTTTCAATACGCGTTTCTTCGGATTCGATCATTTTAACGTGAGCTAGTATGGCGGAGTAACCTTTCACAAGGTACTTACGGGCTTTAAGACATGAGATGATATTAAGATTGGAACAACTTCGTTCGCCTTGGATAATAAGAGTTTCTTCACTTCCTAACGGAATTTGAACGGTCTTATCGAAACACATGATGGCTGCTCTCAATGGACCTAACCAATCCATTCCAACCACTACATCGAAACTACCTAGCTCGACCGGCAAAAGGTCTATCTTGAATTCCTTATCGGCTAGAATTAGGTTGCAGTTTTTATATATTTTATCAACTTTCATTAACTTCCCATTAGCCACTTCTACTAATCGTCTGGTTTGTAGGGTTTGGGGCTTTTCAGTAAAAAGGGTGCAAAACTCATTTGACACATAACTCTTATCGGCTCCCGTATCAAATAAAATAGTGGCATAACAATTATTGACGAGGTACGTACCGGTAATGACCTCATCCTCATCACTGGCTTCTACAGCAGTAATCACAAAAGCACGACCTTTGGCAGTAGCATTTTCTCCAGTAGCTGGAGTATCTTTCTTCTTTGGACAATTCGGGCTAATATGCCCCTTTTCACCACAAGTATAGCATGTTGGAGGAGCTCTAGTCGGAACAATGGCTCTATTCTGAGGTAGGGTTCTACAAGTCTTTGCAGCATGGCCTATCTTCTTACATATTGTACACATAGCAGTGCACTTTCCCGGATGATGCCTTTCACATTTAGAACAAAACGGACTAGTACCCTGATAACCGGGTCTCGTACCATTTCCCGGTTTCTTGTTAACATTTTGAGCTGAACCCTGAGATGGTTCAAATTTCCTCTTATTGTCACCGTTTTTAACTTCGACTTGTTTATTAACCGAAACTCTCCTACGTTTAGCCATCATTAAACTCTGTGCCATGTGGATCACAGCATCCACAGTAACCTTCTCGGCAGAAATCACATTCCCTTGAACATCCTCGGGTAGACCCTCGATATACCGCTCTATCCTGCGGGCTTCAGTTGGGAACATTTCGGGACATAAGGTAGAAAGCTCCAAAAAACGATTGGTATAGCTTTCGATATCGGTTCCTTTAACTCTGAGTTCCCAGTACTCAGCCTCGAGCTTTTGGACTTGACTTCTTGGGCAAAACTTTGTGATCATCATGCCTTTGAGTTCATCCCATGGGGTAGTATTAGCATTATCTATTCCCACAGATTTGGCATGAGCAGTCCACCATGTCATAGCATTGCCAGTGAGTGAACTTGTGGAAAACTTCACTCGATCATTATCTCCGCAGTTACAGATACGGAAGATTGATTCTAGCTTTTCAAACCATCGGACCAGTTCTACGGCTTCTTCTTTTCCACTAAAAGTGGGTGGGTTACAGTTCTTAAAATCTTTATAGGAGCAAGTTTTAGAAGGAACATTATGATTGTTGTTGTTATTGTTATTGCCTTGGGCGGCTGCTAGCAACAATTGAAATTGCTCAGTAGAAAGAGTGACATTTGGTATAAGATTGTTGTTGTTGTTGTTGTTGTTACCACGAGTTGAGTGAGCCATTGATCTTCAATACATAAATACATTATTAGTTAAAGAATCAAGATGTTATAAGTTTACAATCATGATTTATAACGTTTGCACAACACACATAGGTGAATAAGACAATATGCTTAAATAAACACTTAACATTATTGGAAACGAGGCATTATATAAGCCTTTATTACACGAGTTTGGAATGGAAAAAGTTTAGGCATAAGCCTTTACATAGGTGGGTAAATGGAAAATAGGAAAACAAAAGGTAGGTTTTAGTTCTTCTTTTTCTCGTTCTCAGCTTCCTTCATAAATTTCTCTATCTTTTCATTTTTCTCCTTTTGTTTCTCGTGGAGGTATTCAAAATTATCGTAGAGGTTAGTGATGCGGCTGTTGACAAAGTTGTTGTTGAAATCCTTGATTGCCAGTTGATGATTGATTCGGTTTTTCTCTATTTTCATCTTAGACTCAACTAGTTCTTGGAGGTAGGCAAGAGATTGCTTTCCCCAACGGGTATTCCGTTCTTCCTCAGTCTTCACTTTCATTACTGTCTCCATTACTTTGTCCATGTTATTTTTCACAAGTTTTTCTAGTTTTTCAGTTTGAGAGTCGAAGGACTCTTTGATGATTTCTTTCAAGATTGTGTTTTCTTTTTCTAGGTTGTTTAGACGCATTTCTATCCGAGCAACTTGGCGCCTACTATACTCTTTATTCTTATCACAACTTCGCTGAAGGTTGAGGATATCAGACTTCACTCTTACGTGTTCCATGTTATTACAAAATAATGGATCGGCTTCTCTAGTGGCGGCGGGTTCGGGTTGTTTTCTCTTTCGAGATGAGTTTTCAGATGATTCTTTAATAGGCTCTTCTTCAGGCTCATAACCTGAGAAGTCACTATCGTAGTTAGGGAGGTCTTGAAGAGCATTCCGTTTGGGAGTATTCATCGGTTGATGAGAGTCAGCAGTATTGGCATGATGTTTTCCTTTGCTTTCATTTCTCGGGGTTGGATAATATTCGGGAGACCCACGCGAGTTGTAACGAGTGTTCGGGCTATAGTTCATTGGTGGTGAAGGAGGACTATGAAGTGGGCTTCGAACTGATTTTTCGGTAGAAGATCCTTCAGTATCTTTCTCAGCTGGTTTGAAAAGAGTCATTTTGTTTATTTGATGATAGCTTGACATCCTAACATTAAGATAGAGATTTTGATTAGATTTTTAAGCTAGGATTGTAAAGAATGAGAGGTAGGGTTGAACTCTTTGCTTTAACATTCTAAGGTAATCCTAAGTGATTTAAAGTCTAAGGCAGGAAAGGTTATAGTTTCCTAGATCGCTATGGTACCCTAGCTAACAAGTAAGGCACACATAAAATGCAATCCTGGTTCTCTATAACAGCCTGGTTATGCTCTGATACCAATCTATCACACCCCCAGTTAGGGCCTGGGCGAAATATGATTCAATATTATAATACATACCAACATATTATAAAATGAGAACAAATACTATATGAATAAAACCAAATTTGCAGCGGAAGGATTAATAATGTCGTTACAAGAATTATAAATTGTTCAAATGCAGAAAAGTAAATATGCGATAAGTCTTGATCCTAGCCAAGTAAGTCATCACATAAGCAGTAGATATAGAGGTCCTGATCATTCAGTACCTGAGACAAACATGCTAAAAGTGTCAACCAAAAAGGTTGAGTGAAATTCATAGGTTTAACAAATATGATTGACCGTTTGTTCTTAGACCACAAGATTTGTTATAAAAGTAGATCACGCAGATCCAAAAGTAGTACTGATTCGTGATATTTTAGACTAAACGTTTGTTTTGTTGCCCCGATGATAAGTTGGCAGTACCTTATCACCATGTTTAAATCATTATTAAGTAATACAAAGACATCACGGTCAAATGTATCGGGGACGTTACTCCCGATAGGCCTACCCCCAATAATTAAGAATGCCTTATCCCGAAAGCAATTAAAAAATATTATTGTGGGGTCTTAGTAGCATAAGCTAGTCATAGTACAGTTTAGGTTCGTACTTGTGTCTAAGTTGTTTAAAGTATAAAAGCAGCATGTGTCTCACCCCAGTAAGTATAAAAAGTGCTATAGCAATAAGAGTGGGGCTATGAAAGTCACCTTAGTAATTCGATGAGGTAAAGTAATCCTTAAAGAAGAAGTATGGATGATCGAAGCACGGAATAAGTCAACCTAAGAATAAGTTGAGAATAGTTTAGATGTTTTTACCCTTATTAAGATAAGTTTGAGTATTTTCTTTTATAGTAAGTTTAAAGAAGGTTTATCATTTTGGAAAGGCTTTTCATACTAGACAAGCTTCCAATCTAACACTTTCAATTTAAAATGGCCTTTTCAGGTCATAGGTTTCTGAGCCACAGGATCCTTTAACTCGGTAATCCAAACTCTCCACCTAGACTTTCGAGCGTCCATCCACTCGAGAAAGATCAAGATCTATACCCATCTAATATACCGTTCAAATACGTTTTTAGGTGCGTATAGGAATACAACACTTTAATTACTTTACTTATAAGTGTTTAATATATATATATATTATATATATGTAAGGATATATATATATATATATATATATATATATATATATATATATATATATAGTTTAAATTATGTTTTAGATCAATATAAGCACCAATAATTATCTAATGATGCTAACAAGTGTTTTATTGATTTCATAACAGTAAGTAACTTGTATAAAACATAATAAAAATTTTCTATACATTAATATTAAGTTTTGTGTATTAAATATTACTTTTTATAATTGTTTTAATAGTTAAAATGCAAATAAATAGGTAAACAAGTTTAACACCACATCTTATATTTTTCTTAGGTTCTACTGATCAAAATAAACTTAGGAAAATTTTATAAATTTTTGTTATGGTGTAAAAGTATTTATTTCTAATTTCTTTTTCGGTTTGCAATAAATCAAAGTTTATAAAGTAATAATTATTAAATCAACTAAATTAATTCAACCAATAATTTTCGTGAGCTTATATTAGTATATTAAGCTTAGAAAAATTATTTGTATAGTTATATTAATAGTTTAACTATTTAATTCAACTTTTGTATTGTTATTAGTTTAAATTCGAAATTAACTAGAAATATATATTCATTAATTCAAAAAATAATTTTTATAACTTTCTTAATAGTTCCAAAGTAGTTTCTATTAATTATTGTAGTCATAAAAATATTATACCATTTAGTTCTCTTTTTATTTTAAAACCACTGTTTTCGGCTACTGTAGCAAAACTAAAGAAAATACGAATTAATTATTTAAAATGACAATTAAATCAAACATTAATTTTTATAATTACTTGTATAACATATGTGATAAGAGAAAATTGTAAAAACATATATATATATATAATCGCTTACTATTTATTTATTATATATCTATATATACCGAATATATATTTAATTTGTTTTTTATTTTTAATAAATATAAATTTGAATGTATAATTCATAAAAATAATTTTTATAGTCATTAGGATACTTGATACTAATTATCATGTATTTAATTTATTTAATTATAATGGTTTGGTAATTAATTCCTAATTATCGATCGGAATACAAAAATAAATACAAAAACTGCATAAAAACTATAAAAAAATAAAGGAGACTTACAAAAATAATTTTTGCAGAGGTTTGAGAGTATGATCTTCAAGTGAGAGTAAGTTTTTGGGTGTAAGTTTATAATGGAGATTTGAGTGCTATTTATAGTGAAAACATTTGTATTTAAAAGTATAAAAGAAAAATATAAATAAAATTATTGATTTATTAATTGTAATTAAAAATCAAAAGTAATAACACCAGCTCTAATAATCATTTCACTTAATAATTTAGTTAGGGTATGGGCTAAAGTGGATCTAGATCTAATAATACATGTGATTAGTTTTATAAAAGTAAAAGAAATAAATTTTTTTTTTATATATAATACCTCTCGGCCGCTACAGTGATTTTTTTTTTTTTTTTTTAAACTCATAAGTTTATAAAACTTTTTATCAAATCATAAAATGTTAAAATTGTAAAAACTTTTCTTAATTGATTTGTAGTTTTGTTAAACTTTTATACAAGTTATATATATACATATATACACATTTACGGTTTTTATATATATTCATATATATATATATATATATATATATATATATATATATATATATATATATATATATTTATTTATTTATTTATTTATAAAGTATATCAATAACTAAAATTTTATTTTATAAAAGTTATCGTCGTATATTTTTATTTTTATAAGTGTTATTACGTTTATATACACTTTTTATTTTATATACATGTATATACTATTTAGTTATATATATTTATATATAACTATGTCAAGTATAACTAGTTTATAAGTTTAACTAATAAACTTATGTTACTTTGGTACAAAATTATATATTATAAACTTATTTATAATAAGTATACGTTATATAATTTAATTGATATGTTTAAGTTCCGTTATATAATATAAACTTATAAATGTACGTTGTTGAATAAAATTTATTATTCGTTTAACGTTCGTTAATTTCGTATGTATATAACGACCTTTCATTAATACATAAAGTTTATTCATTATACTTAAATCTTTTATTCGGGCATTAAATTATAAGGAAGAAAAATATAGACTGAAAAATGAGGGTCGTCATAGATAAGGTATAAGATATGCATGTCGTTGGAAAGCTAGCGAAAAATCAATAACTTTTCATTTAGAGATCGCGTAATTTCGTTGAATGAATTAAAAGATATGGACAACTGAATTATGATTAACATTAATTGAAATTGCTTTTGAATCTGCAATTGATATTTAAAACAACTTGTTTATAAGATTGATAATTTGAATTTTCAAATATTACTAATCGAGTAAATGAATTTCTATATAAGACACGTCTCGATTTGTTGAACAATTGTCAAAATTGACTGTTTTATCATATTTTAAAGCTTTATAAAACTATAATCTAATTTTTCAAGTATTGGGAAACCATGTGAAATATTAAACTATTTTCGATTACCATGATCATTCAAACTATAGTATAGATTTTAAAAGATCGTATTGGGTCAGGTTGACTTTTTGAGATGACTTTTGTTAACTTTTGCATGTCGGTCTCGAGCATTAGGATTGTGATACACTATGACCAGACCTAGCTTGTTAGACATGTATTGACCAACATATGTTCTCTAGGTTGAGATCTACGGTTATTTTGCATTCCGAGTTTCGGTCATATTTCGGTGAATGACCTTATGTGCTGCTAAGGTGAGTTTCATATGCTCCATTTTTAATTACTTTTGCAATCTATATTTTTAGGCTGAGAATAAATGCACTTTATTTTAAACGCAATGGATACAAGTACATACTAAATTCTACACTGAGTTTGAACCGAAAATCCCTTAGCTTTGGTAACTAGTAACTGCCGGTTATAAGAACTGGTGGGCGCAAATAGTTGTATATGGATCCATAGGGCTTGACATCCCCGTCCGAGCTAGAGCACTAGCCTTTTAATGGACGTATGCTATTTGAGAAGCGTATACGTTGGTTAGCATGTATTATTTATATTATTATACAAAGGGTACTTATTATGTAGACGTTAAAGTTTAGTTACCAAGGTGCTCTGTTACGTAGAATCTTTTGATAAACGTTTCTGGATGAAACAACTGAAATCTTGTGATCCACCTTTATATACAGATTATGCGCAACATTAAAACTACGAACTCACCAACCTTTGTGTTGACACTTTTAAGCATGTTTATTCTCAGGTTTCTTGAAGTCTTCCGCTGTTTGCTTATATGTGATACAAGCTATGTGCATGGAGTCATACATGCTTTATTCAAGAAAAACTTTGCATTCACAAAATCATCACCATGTATCTTATTTTGATTGCATTATCAACGGATGTAGTATTGTAAACTATTATATACGGTGATTGTCTATACGTAGAAATTATCAGACGTCGAAAACCTTGGATTTATATATGAAATGTCCCGTTCTTATTGATTAAAAACGTTCCATATTAATTGATTTCGTTGCGAGGTTTTGACCTCTATATGAGACGTTTTTCAAAGACTGCATTCATTTTTAAAACAAACCATAACCTTTATTTCATAGATAAAGGTTTTAAAAAGCTATACGTAGATTATCAAATAATGATAATCTAAAATATCATGTTTACACACGACCATTACATAATGGTTTACAATACAAATATGTTACAACAAAATAAGTTTCTTGAATGCAGTTTTTACACAATATCATACAAGCATGGACTCCAAATCTCGTCCTTATTTAAGTATGCGACAGCGGAAGCTCTTAATAATCACCTGAGAATAAACATGCTTAAAACGTCAACAAAAATGTTGGTGAGTTATAGGTTTAACCTATATATATCAAATCATAATAATAGACCACAAGATTTCATATTTCAATACACATCCCATACATAGAGATAAAAATCATTCATATGGTGAACACCTGGTAACCGACATTAACAAGATGCATATATAAGAATATCCCCATCATTCCAGGACACCCTTCGGATATGATATAAATTTCGAAGTACTAAAGCATCCGGTACTTTGGATGGGGTTTGTTAGGCCCAATAGATCTATCTTTAGGATTCGCGTCAATTAGGGTGTCTGTTCCCTAATTCTTAGATTACCAGACTTAATAAAAAGGGGCATATTCGATTTCGATAATTCAACCATAGAATGTAGTTTCACGTACTTGTGTCTATTTTGTAAATCATTTATAAAACCTGCATGTATTCTCATCCCAAAAATATTAGATTTTAAAAGTGGGACTATAACTCACTTTCACAGATTTTTACTTCGTCGGGAAGTAAGACTTGACCACTGGTTGATTCACGAACCTATAACAATATATACATATATATCAAAGTATGTTCAAAATATATTTACAACACTTTTAATATATTTTGATGTTTTAAGTTTATTAAGTCAGCTGTCCTCGTTAGTAACCTACAACTAGTTGTCCACAGTTAGATGTACAGAAATAAATCGATAAATATTATCTTGAATCAATCCACGACCCAGTGTATACGTATCTCAGTATTGATCACAACTCAAACTATATATATTTTGAAATCAACCTCAACCCTGTATAGCTAACTCCAACATTCACATATAGAGTGTCTATGGTTGTTCCGAAATATATATAGATGTGTCGACATGATAGGTCGAAACATTGTATATGTGTCTATGGTATCTCAAGATTACATAATATACAATACAAGTTGATTAAGTTATGGTTGGAATAGATTTGTTACCAATTTTCACGTAGCTAAAATGAGAAAAATTATCCAATCTTGTTTTACCCATAACTTCTTCATTTTAAATCCGTTTTGAGTGAATCAAATTGCTATGGTTTCATATTGAACTCTATTTTATGAATATAAACAGAAAAAGTATAGGTTTATAGATGGAAAAATAAGTTACAAGTCGTTTTTGTAAAGGTAGTCATTTCAGTCGAAAGAACGACGTCTAGATGACCATTTTAGAAAACATACTTCCACTTTGAGTTTAACCATAATTTTTGGATATAGTTTCATGTTCATAATAAAAATCATTTTCTCAGAATAACAACTTTTAAATCAAATTTTATCATAGTTTTTAATTAACTAGCCCAAAACAGCCCGCGGTGTTACTACGACGGCGTAAATCCGGTTTTACGGTGTTTTTCGTGTTTCCAGGTTTTAAATCATTAAGTTAGCATATCATATAGATATAGAACATGTGTTTAGTTGATTTTAAAAGTCAAGTTAGAAGGATTAACTTTTGTTTGCGAACAAGTTTAGAATTAACTAAACTATGTTCTAGTGATTACAAGTTTAAACCTTCGAATAAGATAGCTTTATATATATGAATCGAATGATGTTATGAACATCATTACTACCTTAAGTTCCTTGGATAAACCTACTGGAAAAGAGAAAAATGGATCTAGCTTCAACGGATCCTTGGATGGCTCGAAGTTCTTGAAGCAGAATCATGACACGAAAACAAGTTCAAGTAAGATCATCACTTGAAATAAGATTGTTATAGTTATAGAAATTGAACCAAAGTTTGAATATGATTATTACCTTGTATTAGAATGATAACCTACTGTAAGAAACAAAGATTTCTTGAGGTTGGATGATCACCTTACAAGATTGGAAGTGAGCTAGCAAACTTGAAAGTATTCTTGATTTTATGTAATTAGAACTTGTAGAATATATGAAGAACACTTAGAACTTGAAGATAGAACTTGAGAGAGATCAATTAGATAAAGAAAATTGAAGAATGAAAGTGTTTGTAGCTGTTTTTGGTCGTTGGTGTATGGATTAGATATAAAGGATATGTAATTTTGTTTTCATGTAAATAAGTCATGAATGATTACTCATATTTTTGTAATTTTATGAGATATTTCATGCTAGTTGTCAAATGATGGTTCCCACATGTGTTAGGTGACTCACATGGGCTGCTAAGAGCTGATCATTGGAGTGTATATACCAATAGTACATACATCTAAAAGCTGTGTATTGTACGAGTACGAATACGGGTGCATACGAGTAGAATTGTTGATGAAACTGAACGAGGATGTAATTGTAAGCATTTTTGTTAAGTAGAAGTATTTTTATAAGTGTATTGAAGTCTTTCAAAAGTGTATAAATACATATTAAAACACTACATGTATATACATTTTAACTGAGTCGTTAAGTCATCGTTAGTCGTTACATGTAAGTGTTGTTTTGAAACCTTTAGGTTAACGATCTTGTTAAATGTTGTTAACCCAATATTTATAATATCAAATGAGATTTTAAATTATTATATTATCATGATATTATCATGTATGAATATCTCTTAATATGATATATATACATTAAATGTCTTTACAACTATAATCGTTACATATATGTCTCGTTTAAAAATCATTAAATTAGTAGTCTTGTTTTTACATATGTAGTTCATTGTTAATATACTTAATGATATGTTTACTTATCATAGTATCATGTTAACTATATATATATCCATATATATGTCATCATATAGTTTTTACAAGTTTTAACGTTCGTGAATCACCAGTCAACTTGGGTGGTCAATTGTCTATATGAAACATATTTCAATTAATCAAGTCTTAACAAGTTTGATTGCTTAACATGTTGGAAACATTTAATCATGTAAATATCAATCTCAATTAATATATATAAACATGGAAAATTTCGGGTCACTACAGTACCTACCCGTTAAATAAATTTCGTCCCGAAATTTTAAGCTGTTGAAGGTGTTGACGAATCTTCTGGAAATAGATGCGGGTATTTCTTCTTCATCTGATCTTCACGCTCCCAGGTGAACTCGGGTCCTCTACGAGCATTCCATCGAACCTTAACAATTGGTATCTTGTTTTGCTTAAGTCTTTTAACCTCACGATCCATTATTTCGACGGGTTCTTAGATGAATTGAAGTTTTTCGTTGATTTGGATTTCATCTAACGGAATAGTGAGATCTTCTTTAGCAAAACATTTCTTCAAATTCGAGACGTGGAAAGTGTTATGTACAGCCGCGAGTTGTTGAGGTAACTCAAGTCGGTAAGCTACTGGTCTGACACGATCAATAATCTTGAATGGTCCAATATACCTTGGATTTAATTTCCCTCGTTTACCAAATCGAACAACGCCTTTCCAAGGTGCAACTTTAAGCATGACCATCTCTCCAATTTCAAATTCTATATCTTTTCTTTTAATGTCAGCGTAGCTCTTTTGTCGACTTTGGGCGGTTTTCAACCGTTGTTGAATTTGGATGATCTTCTCGGTAGTTTCTTGTATTATCTCTGGACCCGTAATCTGTCTATCCCCCACTTCACTCCAACAAATCGGAGACCTACACTTTCTACCATAAAGTGCTTCAAACGGCGCCATCTCAATGCTTGAATGGTAGCTGTTGTTGTAGGAAAATTCTGCTAACGGTAGATGTCGATCCCAACTGTTTCCGAAATCAATAACACATGCTCGTAGCATGTCTTCAAGTGTTTGTATCGTCCTTTCGCTCTGCCCATCAGTTTGTGGATGATAGGCGGTACTCATGTCTAGACGAGTTCCTAATGCTTGCTGTAATGTCTGCCAGAATCTTGAAATAAATCTGCCATCCCTATCAGAGATAATAGAGATTGGTATTCCATGTCTGGAGACGACTTCCTTCAAATACAGTCGTGCTAACTTCTCCATCTTGTCATCTTCTCTTATTGGCAGGAAGTGTGCTGATTTGGTGAGACGATCAACTATTACCCAAATAGTATCAAAACCACTTGCAGTCCTTGGCAATTTAGTGATGAAATCCATGGTAATGTTTTCCCATTTCCATTCCGGGATTTCGGGTTGTTGAAGTAGACCTGATGGTTTCTGATGCTCAGCTTTGACCTTAGAACACGTCAAACATTCTCCTACGTATTTAGCAACATCGGCTTTCATACCCGGCCACCAAAAATGTTTCTTGAGATCCTTGTACATCTTCCCCGTTTCAGGATGTATTGAGTATCTAGTTTTATGAGCTTCTCTAAGTACCATTTCTCTCATATCTCCAAATTTTGGTACCCAAATCCTTTCAGCCCTATACCGGGTTCCGTCTTCCCGAATATTAAGATGTTTCTCCGATCCTTTGGGTATTTCATCCTTTAAATTTCCCTTTTTTAAAACTCCTTGTTGCGCCTCCTTTATTTGAGTAGTAAGGTTATTATGAATCATTGTATTCATAGATTTTACTCGAATGGGTTCTCTGTCCTTCCTGCTCAAGGCAACGGCTACCACATTTGCCTTCCCCGGGTGGTAACGAATCTCAAAGTCGTAATCATTCAATAATTCAATCCACCTACGCTGCCTCATATTCAGTTGTTTCTGATTAAATATGTGTTGAAGACTTTTGTGGTCGGTATATATAATACTTTTGACCCCATATAAGTAGTGCCTCCAAGTCTTTAATGCAAAAACAACCGCGCCTAATTCCAAATCATGCGTCGTATAATTTTGTTCGTGAATCTTCAATTGTCTAGACGCATAAGCAATCACCTTCGTTCGTTGCATTAATACACAACCGAGACCTTGCTTTGATACGTCACAATAAATCACAAAATCATCATTCCCTTCAGGCAATGACAATATAGGTGCCGTAGTAAGCTTTTTCTTCAATAACTGAAACGCTTTCTCTTGTTCATCATTCCATTCAAATTTCTTCCCTTTATGCGTTAATGCAGTCAAGGGTTTTGCTATTCTGGAAAAGTCTTGGATGAACCTTCTGTAGTAACCAGCTAGTCCTAAAAACTGGCATATGTGTTTCGGAGTTTTTGGAGTTTCCCACTTTTCAACAGTTTCTATCTTTGCCGGATCCACCTTAATACCTTCTTTGTTCACTATGTGACCGAGGAATTGAACTTCTTCCAACCAAAATGCACACTTTGAAAACTTAGCGTACAATTCTTCCTTCCTCAATACTTCTAACACCTTTCTCAAATGTTCACCGTGTTCTTGGTCATTCTTTGAGTAAATAAGTATGTCATCAATGAAAACAATGACAAACTTGTTAAGGTATGGTCCACACACTCGATTCATAAGGTCCATGAACACAGCTGGTGCATTAGTTAAACCAAACGGCATGACCATAAACTCGTAATGACCGTAACGTGTTCTGAAAGCAGTCTTTGGAATATCATCTTCTTTCACCCGCATTTGATGATACCCGGAACGTAAGTCAATCTTTGAATAAACAGACGAGCCTTGTAGTTGATCAAATAAGTCATCGATTCTCGGTAGTGGGTAGCGGTTCTTGATGGTAAGTTTGTTCAACTCTCGGTAGTCGATACACAACCTGAATGTACCATCTTTCTTCTTGACAAACAAAACAGGAGCTCCCCACGGTGATGTGCTTGGTCGAATGAAACCACGCTCTAAAAGTTCTTGTAATTGGCTTTGCAGTTCTTTCATCTCGCTGGGTGCGAGTCTGTATGGAGCACGAGCTATTGGTGCTGCTCCTGGTACAAGATCTATTTGAAATTCAACGGATCGATGTGAGGGTAATCCCGGTAATTCTTTCGGAAATACATCGGGAAATTCTTTTGCAATGGGAACATCATTGATGCTCTTTTCTTCAGTTTGTACTTTCTCGACGTGTGGTAGAACAGCATAGCAACCTTTTCTTATTAGTTTTTGTGCCTTCAAATTACTAATAAGATGTAGCTTCGTGTTGCCCTTTTCTCTGTACACCATTAAGGGTTTTCCTTTTTCTCGTATAATGCAAATTGTATTTTTGTAACAAACGATCTCTGCTTTCACTTCTTTCAACCAGTCCATACCGATTATCACATCAAAACTCCCTAACTCTACTGGTATCAAATCAATCTTAAATGTTTCGCTAACCAGTTTAATTTCTCGATTCCGACATATATTATCTGCTGAAATTAATTTACCATTTGCTAATTCGAGTAAAAATTTACTATCCAAAGGTATCAATGGACAACTTAATTTAGCACAAAAATCTCTACTCATATAGCTTCTATCCGCACCCGAATCAAATAAAACGTAAGCAGGTTTATTGTCAATAAGAAACGTACCCGTAACAAGCTCCGGGTCTTCCTGTGCCTCTGCCGCATTAATATTGAAAACTCTTCCGCGGCCTTGTCCATTTGTGTTCTCCTGGTTCGGGCAATTTCTAATAATGTGGCCCGGTTTTCCACATTTATAACAAACTACATTGGCATAACTTGCTCCGACACTACTTGCTCCGCCATTACTCGTTCCGACACCATTTGTTCCTTTCGTTCTGTTAAC
This sequence comes from Rutidosis leptorrhynchoides, assembly GCF_046630445.1. Lineage (NCBI taxonomy): Eukaryota > Viridiplantae > Streptophyta > Magnoliopsida > Asterales > Asteraceae > Rutidosis > Rutidosis leptorrhynchoides. Next base: position 327,205,438 of record NC_092342.1, on the reverse strand, counting down.
CCCTGGTCCGTAGACCTCACACTTCGTCGCGCTATGACCATTTCTTTTACACTTGTTGCAAAATTTGGTGCAGAACCCCGAGTGATACTTTTCACACCTTTGGCATAGCTGCTTCTGATTGTTGTTGTTGTTGCGGTTATTATTGTTGTTGGGATGATTGTTGTAGTTGCTATTGTTGTTGTTGTTGTTGTTGTTGTTGTTGTTGTTGTTGTTGTTGTTGTTGTTGTTGTTGTTGTTGTTGTTGTTGTTGTTGTTGTTGTTGTTGTTGTTGTTGTTGTTGTTGTTGTTAGGCCGTTTGTTGTAGTTGCGATTGATGTTGCGATTGTTGGGATAATTGTTGCGATTATTGTTGTAATTGCTGTTGTTGTTGTATTGGTGATTCTTATCACCGTTTTCCTCCCACTTTCTTTTGACTTGCTTCACATTGGCCTCTTCAGCACTCTGTTCTTTAATTCTTTCTTCAATCTGGTTCACTAGTTTGTGAGCCATTCTACATGCCTGTTGTATGGAGGCGGGCTCGTGTGAACTTATATCTTCTTGGATTCTTTCTGGTAATCCTTTCACAAACGCGTCGATCTTCTCTTCCTCATCTTCGAATGCTCCCGGACACAATAGGCACAATTCTGTGAATCGTCTTTCGTACGTGGTAATATCAAATCCTTGGGTTCGTAACCCTCTAAGTTCTGTCTTGAGCTTATTGACCTCGGTTCTGGGACGGTACTTCTCGTTCATCAAGTGCTTGAATGCTGACCACGGTAGTGCGTACGCATCGTCTTGTCCCACTTGCTCTAGATAGGTATTCCACCATGTTAACGCAGAACCTGTGAAGGTATGCGTAGCGTACTTCACTTTGTCCTCTTCAGTACACTTACTTATGGCAAACACCGATTCGACCTTCTCGGTCCACCGTTTCAATCCGATCGGTCCTTCAGTTCCATTAAATTTCAAAGGTTTGCAGGCAGTGAATTCTTTGTAGGTGCATCCTACACGATTTCCTGTACTGCTAGATCCAAGGTTATTGTTGGTATGTAGCGCAGCCTGTACTGCGGCTATGTTTGAAGCTAGAAAAGTACGGAATTCCTCTTCATTCATATTCACGGTGTGTCGAGTAGTCGGTGCCATTTCCTTCAAAATAGTCAAATGGAACAAGTTAATCATACATAATATTAAGAGTAGTTAATAGTATTTCATAGCATAATATGAACTCATTTATAAAAGCTTTTTCTTCATATTAGCGTTTTATAAGTTTAAATTCGGGTAGTACCTACCCGTTAAGTTCATACTTAGTAGCTAATATACAATTCAACTACTACAATTCTATATGAAAAACTGATTATAATAATATTTCGCCTTCAAACTTTTACACAATATTTTACAAACTTACAATACCGCTTATTTTACATATAGCATGAAATATAGCACACAATAAATTTGATACAAGATGGTTGTGAAGATAATTCTTGCTAGTACACAAGTCGTTCAGCAAAGGCAATAAAGACACGTAATTAATACGTCCAGAAACAAGTCATGCATTCTGGTTTTACTAGGATTACTTCCCATCCTTGGTCTTGTGGAACATAACCGTTATGGCCGTTGATAAGACAGCGTGTTGTAACGTCGTCAAAGGGACGAGGGTTACGTAATGTCCAACAGTCCCGTAACAATCTAAAAACCTCATTTCTTACCCCAATTACCGACTCCGTCACTTGTGGGAACGTTTTGTTTAATAGTTGTAGCCCGATGTTCTTGTTCTCACTTTGGTGAGAAGCGAACATTACTAATCCGTAAGCATAACATGCTTCTTTATGTTGCATGTTAGCCGCTTTTTCTAAATCACGAAGTCCAATATTCGGATATATTGAGTCAAAATAATTTCTTAACCCATTGCGTAAAATAGCATTTGGGTTCCCCGCAATATATGCGTCAAAGTAAACACATCGTAACTTATAGGTTTCCCAATGTGATATCCCCCATCTTTCAAACAAAAGTCTCTTATAAACCAAGACATTCTTGGAACGTTCTTCGAATGTCTTACAAACTGATCTCGCCTTAAATAGTTGTGCCGAGGAATTCTGACCGACTCTAGACAAGATTTCATCAATCATGTCTCCGGGTAGGTCTCTTAAAATATTGGGTTGTCTATCCATTTTGTGTTTTTAAACTGTAAAATAGACAAGAGTTAGATTCATACAAAAAAATACTTATTAATACAAGCAATTTTTACATATATCATAAAGCATAAGCACACAATATTATATATATTACACCACATATACAACTATCTTATTCCGACTCGCTCGTTTCTTCTTCTTCGATTTTGGTTCGTTTTGCCAAGTTTCTAGGGATATATGATGTTCCCCTAATACTAGCTGTCGTTTTCCACAACGGTTTAGAAAAACCTGGTGGTTTAGAGGTTCCCGGGTCATTGTTACTACTTAAGGACTTCGGGGGTTGACGATACATATAAAGTTCATCGGGGTTGGAATTAGATTTCTCTATTTTTATGCCCTTTCCCTTATTATTTTCTTTTGCTTTTTTAAATTCAGTTGGGGTAATTTCTATAACATCATCGGAATTCTCGTCGGAATCCGATTCATCGGAGAATTGGTAATCCTCCCAATATTTTGCTTCCTTGGCGGAAACACCATTGATCATAATTAATCTTGGTCGGTTGGTTGAGGATTTTCTTTTACTTAACCGTTTTATTATTTCCCCCACCGGTTCTATTTCTTCATCCGGTTCCGATTCTTCTTCCGGTTCCGACTCTTCTTCCGGTTCCTCTTCGGGAACTTGTGAATCAGTCCACGAATCATTCCAATTTACATTTGACTCTTCAATATTATTAGGTGAGTCAATGGGACTTGTTCTAGAGGTAGACATCTATCACATAATATTAAACGCGTTAAGAGATTAATATATCACATAATATTCACATGTTAAAAATATATAGTTTCCAACAAAATTTGTTAAGCAATCATTTTTCAAGTAAACACGGTCGAAGTCCAGACTCACTAATGCATCCTAACAAACTCGATAAGACACACTAATGCAAAATTCTGGTTCTCTAAGACCAATGCTCGGATACCAACTGAAATGTCCCGTTCTTATTGATTAAAAACGTTCCATATTAATTGATTTCGTTGCGAGGTTTTGACCTCTATATGAGACGTTTTTCAAAGACTGCATTTATTTTTAAAATAAACCATAACCTTTATTTCATAGATAAAGGTTTTAAAAAGCTATACGTAGATTATCAAATAATGATAATCTAAAATATCCTGTTTACACACGACCATTACATAATGGTTTACAATACAAATATGTTACAACAAAATAAGTTTCTTGAATGCAGTTTTTACACAATATCATACAAGCATGGACTCCAAATCTCGTCGTTATTTAAGTATGCGACAGCGGAAGCTCTTAATAATCACCTGAGAATAAACATGCTTAAAACGTCAACAAAAATGTTGGTGAGTTATAGGTTTAACCTATATATATCAAATCATAATAATAGACCACAAGATTTCATATTTCAATACACATCCCATACATAGAGATAAAAATCATTCATATGGTGAACACCTGGTAACCGACATTAACAAGATGCATATATAAGAATATCCCCATCATTCCGGGACACCCTTCGGATATGATATAAATTTCGAAGTACTAAAGCATCCGGTACTTTGGATGGGGTTTGTTAGGCCCAATAGATCTATCTTTAGGATTCGCGTCAATTAGGGTGTCTGTTCCCTAATTCTTAGATTATCAGACTTAATAAAAAGGGGCATATTCGATTTCGATAATTCAACCATAGAATGTAGTTTCACGTACTTGTGTCTATTTTGTAAATCATTTATAAAACCTGCATGTATTCTCATCCCAAAAATATTAGATTTTAAAAGTGGGACTATAACTCACTTTCACAGATTTTTACTTCGTCGGGAAGTAAGACTTGGCCACTGGTTGATTCACGAACCTATAACAATATATACATATATATCAAAGTATGTTCAAAATATATTTACAACACTTTTAATATATTTTGATGTTTTAAGTTTATTAAGTCAGCTGTCCTCGTTAGTAACCTACAACTAGTTGTCCACAGTTAGATGTACAGAAATAAATCGATAAATATTATCTTGAATCAATCCACGACCCAGTGTATACGTATCTCAGTATTGATCACAACTCAAACTATATATATTTTGGAATCAACCTCAACCCTGTATAGCTAACTCCAACATTCACATATAGAGTGTCTATGGTTGTTCCGAAATATATATAGATGTGTCGACATGATAGGTCGAAACATTGTATACGTGTCTACGGTATCTCAAGATTACATAATATACAATACAAGTTGATTAAGTTATGGTTGGAATAGATTTGTTACCAATTTTCACGTAGCTAAAATGAGAAAAATTATCCAATCTTGTTTAACCATAACTTCTTCATTTTAAATCCGTTTTGAGTGAATCAAATTGCTATGGTTTCATATTGAACTCTATTTTATGAATCTAAACAGAAAAAGTATAGGTTTATAGACGGAAAAATAAGTTACAAGTCATTTTTGTAAAGGTAGTCATTTCAGTCGAAAGAACGACGTCTAGATGACCATTTTAGAAAACATACTTCCACTTTGAGTTTAACCATAATTTTTGGATATAGTTTCATGTTCATAATAAAAATAATTTTCTCAGAATAACAACTTTTAAATCAAAGTTTATCATAGTTTTTAATTAACTAGCCCAAAACAGCCCGCGGTGTTACTACGACGGCGTAAATCCGGTTTTACGGTGTTTTTCGTGTTTCCAGGTTTTAAATCATTAAGTTAGCATATCATATAGATATAGAACATGTGTTTAGTTGATTTTAAAAGTCAAGTTAGAAGGATTAACTTTTGTTTGCGAACAAGTTTAGAATTAACTAAACTATGTTCTAGTGATTACAAGTTTAAACCTTCGAATAAGATAGCTTTATATGTATGAATTGAATGATGTTATGAACATCATTACTACCTTAAGTTCCTTGGATAAACCTACTGGAAAATAGAAAAATGGATCTAGCTTCAACGGATCCTTGGATGGCTCGAAGTTCTTGAAGCAGAATCATGACACGAAAACAAGTTCAAGTAAGATCATCACTTGAAATAATATTGTTATAGTTATAGAAATTGAACCAAAGTTTGAATATGATTATTACCTTGTATTAGAATGATAACCTACTGTAAGAAACAAAGATTTCTTGAGGTTGGATGATCACCTTACAAGATTGGAAGTGAGCTAGCAAACTTGAAAGTATTCTTGATTTTATGTAATTAGAACTTGTAGAATATATGAAGAACACTTAGAACTTGAAGATAGAACTTGAGAGAGATCAATTAGATGAAGAAAATTGAAGAATGAAAGTGTTTGTAGGTGTTTTTGGTCGTTGGTGTATGGATTAGATATAAAGGATATGTAATTTTGTTTTCATGTAAATAAGTCATGAATGATTACTCATATTTTTGTAATTTTATGAGATATTTCATGCTAGTTGCCAAATGATGGTTCCCACATGTGTTAGGTGACTCACATGGGCTGTTAAGAGCTGATCATTGGAGTGTATATACCAATAGTACATACATCTAAAAGCTGTGTATTGTACGAGTACGAATACGGGTGCATACGAGTAGAATTGTTGATGAAACTGAACGAGGATGTAATTGTAAGAATTTTTGTTAAGTAGAAGTATTTTGATAAGTGTATTGAAGTCTTTCAAAAGTGTATAAATACATATTAAAACACTACATGTATATACATTTTAACTGAGTCGTTAAGTCATCGTTAGTCGTTACATGTAAGTGTTGTTTTGAAACCTTTAGGTTAACGATATTGTTAAATGTTGTTAACCCAATATTTATAATATCAAATGAGATTTTAAATTATTATATTATCATGATATTATCATGTATGAATATCTCTTAATATGATATATATACATTAAATGTCTTTACAACTATAATCGTTACATATATGTCTCGTTTAAAAATCATTAAATTAGTAGTCTTGTTTTTACATATGTAGTTCATTGTTAATATACTTAATGATATGTTTACTTATCATAGTATCATGTTAACTATATATATATCCATATATATGTCATCATATAGTTTTTACAGGTTTTAACGTTCGTGAATCACCGGTCAACTTGGGTGGTCAATTGTCTATATGAAACATATTTCAATTAATCAAGTCTTAACAAGTTTGATTGCTTAACATGTTGGAAACATTTAATCATGTAAATATCAATCTCAATTAATATATATATAAACATGGAAAAGTTCGGGTCACTACAATATATTCGTTTATGGTGTGCCTTTTCAAAAGAACGCAATGTTTACAAAACGTATCATATAGAGGTCAAAATCTCACTATGAAATCAATGAATGATGTATTCGTCTAAAGGGATTTGGAAGGATCGTCACAGTTGGTATCAGAGCTTGAGGTCATAGGGAACCAGAATATGCATTAGTGTGTTTAACTGGTAATTGTTAGGATGCATTAGTGAGTCTGGACTATGACCGTATATGTTTTTACCGAGTTTTGCTTATTATTTCTTGTCAGAAATTACCTGTTATTATCTTAAGCCTAAGACACGTTTTACTGCATTGATTGCATAGATAGTGTATGGACAAATTTCGTATCTTAAGCATATCTATTACAGTAAACTCTGTCTTACACTTTTCGAAAATTTCTCCGTAACTTATGGAATTTTGGTATTATATATACATATGTAAATCATGTATCGGAGAATACCAAACTAAATCCTATAATCTATCTCATATCAAAATCAATTCCCTGATTATACAAGATGGATCACGAATCTAGTTCAAATTCCTTAAACTCCGACAGCTATTCCGATATGGATATTCACCTGAACTCCGAAGACAGTGTAACCGGAATGGATCAACCAATTAGCCATCATCTATTCTGGATGAATTGAGGATGGGTTCGTAGTCTACTTAATCATTGGAGACCAGAAGAAGGCGATCCCTTCCATCCACCACATTGCCCTCTTGGCGAAGAACCTGAAGCACTTACTGGAGAACCTGTTCGTAATACCATTTTCTCTCTCATTTCTAGAGTATCTCATCATGATTATATACTATCTCACATTCTAGATCTCATTCACCCGCTCGTCCGAACCGACAATCATCCCGGTGTAATAGAAGAAGCCAACGAGCTTCACGCTCGAGTAGTGGTTTTGGAGAATATGGTGCAAAGGTTACAAGCACCAGCAGCATCACCAGCATCAACAGTACCACCATCATCAACACCAACAATACCATTACCACCATCAACAACATCCACACCTCATGATTCAACATCACAAGATGTTCAACGAGCATCAACATCATACGCACCATAGATACCAAGGAGTACCAACAACAATAACTGATGAAGTATTGATTCATAACTTCATTAGAGAAATATTCTACAGTGATTATTTAATATCTAAAGTTTTAAAGATTATATATTCTAGTCCTAATCGAAAACCAGATGAGATTAATATTATGTTAACTCATTAAATCTATGATTACATCTAAAAAATATATATATGCAGGTATATTTTCATAAAGATTATAATTAAAAATCCTTTTATACAAACTATTAATGGTGAGAATATTTTAACGTGTAGGTAATACTTGATAGATATATAAATTCACAATTAATATGTTACATTCTTTGATTCTGATTCAACAAATCATCAACTATACTCACTACTTTCACAACGAGATATATTCTTTCATAGAAATCAAAATAATCATACTCATTCAAATTCAATTACATAATCTGATTTTAACATATCAGAATCCAAGTCGAGATATAATCGATATCATCACTCTTAGATTCCTATATCTTTCAAAGCTATACTTTGAATTCAAAATTGTGCTAGAACATCACTCCTATCCATAAAACCCAGAAAAATAATTATGTTATTCAAAATTCTAGAACATCATATGTATACTAATGATTACAATCTGTGTTCAAACCCTTTGAAATTCATGAAGACACTTCAAATAATGAACAATCGAGATGATGATCCAACCACATGTTACCCACGGTCATGTACCTGAAAAACCCTCGAAACCAAAGTCATAGTTTAAAACGTATCCGTGTCAGACCCTTTGGCATTTATTAGCAAAAATAACTTTTCAATCCCTTTTTAAAGTAGACAGTTTTGTCACAGCTCCAGCAAATCAACTTCAATTGTTCATTCGAATAAACCTTATTATAACGATTACTCCTTCATCATTGTTACCGGGGAATCTTTCATATCTCGCAACATTAGAAGTAAACTTATCAACAACTTCATTGATCTTTAAGCCTCTCAGAAAAATCACGATACTTATTCATTGAAACTCTATCAAGTACTCTTCTACAACTTGTAACAACAACTGTCTTGCCAATTACTGGGAATCAACAGTCAGTATTTTGAAATCTCGCAGCATGTCTAAGCCAACAGTTATATGTGTACATATAACATCTATCTCCTATATTTACGTACTTTGAATGTGAAGTTTCTGAAAAACACCCTAAACTGCAAACTAGTTCTCGAAATTTCAAAAGATGCTGATGAAGCAGCAAAAACTGTAAATGACCTTAACAGTAAAAAGTTTGATGATAAAGAATAGTGTGTTGACAAAGCTCAGAAAAAGAGAATGTTTGGAACTGGAAAACGAATTGAGCAAAGTATGAAGGAGACTGTGGACAAATCACAAAGACTAAACCTGCCTTCAAAGAATCCAAATAATTCAGTATCTACTAAAGTCATTAATGAATACCTTGCTCCTGACTCTAAACATTTACGGACAAATTTTCTTTATCATCTTTCGATATTAGAAATTCTAAGATATGATCGTATCTTTCATTATAAATATCCTCGATATTTCTGAAGATATTTTCATAAATATTTTTTATCTGAAATCATTTATCTCTTCGCGATATCAGTGTTACATCAGAAAGGAAACTGTTTTAGTTTCTAAATTCTGAAAAGTTTGAACTTAAATTATGAATGTTATTGAAGTAGTGTTGGGAACTGAAGCATGAGTTAGTATAATATAATGACACTTGATCAATGTGATTATATTACTTAAGTCATGCTGAGTTTCTAAATGAAACATGATGATTCACAGATCATAACATTATCGTGTGTCATGTTACACGACTCTTGTATTCTATTTAAACCTCTAAAATATCAAGAAAATATTTCTTGATGATTCGGTCTTTTTCCAGGGTATTCTGGTAATTTAACAAATCCAGATCGTGCCATTACCATTCCCTTCTTAGAATATTAACAATGTTCATTCGGAAACTTATATCTGCGAATTCTGGACCATTACAAGAAATGCCCAATCGCAAGAACAAGAAACGAAGGGACAAAACTCTGAAATATAAATTGGGGTGTAAATCGCAGCAAATAAAAGAGAGCATTAACTGGGGATGACAATGATTATAGAAGACAGAAGTAGGGACATTAAAATATATGAGAGAATATAAAGCCCGATAACAACACATAAATTACAAACCGTGGATATCAATGTTTATCGCAATATAAAGACACGGGAGAATTAAAAGTACTATAACCCCAAGGGCAAAGTAGAAGTAAGCAGATTTCTCTGGAGGAAGTTGGAAAAGGAGGATAATTGTTGTGATAGTAAGGATAAGGACAAGGATTAGAACTGGATTAAGCATTTTCACTATCTTTTGAATTTGGGAATTGAGTATAGGAATGGTAAAGGATACGAAACGGAAGAAGTTAATTTATATTGAAATATTTGCTAGTGAAATCAAGACAGATCTTCGCATTTAATTAGAGAGATCCTAATTTCCTTATTCGCCGAAGAATCAAATCTTTTAGATTTAGAAGATTTTCTTTAAATCCCTTGAATTCCGGGATTCAACCAAGACAACGTCAAAAGTTAAGATAAAACTTTAGTTCTCATTTCATTCCTTTTAGGATAACTTCTCTCGTACTCTTCAATTAATCGAATCGTTTTATCTATATTACTCAATAGTGATAAAACTCTATATACCAACTCATATTCGTCATAAAAACATTTTTATGATTAGCCATGACGACCACGATCAAATTTCGGGACGAAATTTCTTTAACGGGTAGGTACTGTGACGACTCGGAAATTTCCGAACAAATTTAAACTTTATCTTTATATCATTAGATAAATATTTCAAACATATATATTACGTACAAATTTACAATTCTAAATATATATATATATATATATATATATATATATATATATATATATATATATATATATATATATATATATATATATATATATATATATATATATATTTTAACTTAGTCATAAAACATCCCAATTTAAAATAATATATTTTGGTAAACAACGAGTTACTGGTTTATAGAAGCAAATGACCAAAACACTCAAATAAATATAGTTATACTTTGAGTGGGATTGTTTTCATTATTTAAATCTATTGTTTTTATAAAGGTACGAGTCACTAAACGTAAAAGGCTAGTTTTCTAAATGTACGAAAGTGCGTTCGAAAAATCGAAAGTGGTACATGAGTCGAGTGACAACGTACGAGTCATTTGAACAAAATTTTCATTTTTACTACGCACGTAAATATAATATAATATTTAATTAATTCTAAAGATTAAATATATTATATATTAAATAATATATACACTTATGTATCATACGTAAATTGGGAGTGTCGGCAAGGGAAAAGGTGGGTGGTAGCTGGATAACCAGCTCATGCGATCACATGAGTAATGGTCACTCCAACCATGCGGTCGCATGGTGTCATGGGACAGGAGAGATCTATAAGTTGATCGATTTGTGCACTGGTTCCTCACTTATTTCACATACTCCGTATTTATTTAGTTATTTATATTATTATTTTTATAATAATAATAATTATTATTATTAAGATTAATATTATTAATAATCTTATAGGTTAGGAGTGTTATAAGTAATATTATACATATAAGTACTACGACGGGGTGCTGCTCGAGTGATCTCAAAACAAGTTTTAAAAAACTGTTTTGCGAGTGGGATAGGACTAAGGAAATTATGGGTTATAGCTATGGAGGTGATGGGTATGGTTAATGGGTAAGCTCGTGAGGTCAATCTAGTGTTTTTCGTCTCCGTTGCGTCTACGTACCTTTCCTGCAATATTGAATCTCAATATTGATACGTAAGCACTCATAATTTAATTTTTACATATTAATAGTGTATCCCTGACTAGTGCTCGAGTATATAGGATTATGCATGCTTGTAATTTTGATATTGTCCTTAGATAGGTTATGTTGAATCTTGAATTAGTTACCTATACGGTTGAGATAAGGTATATAAGATATGCATGTCGTTGGAAAGCTAGCGAAAAATCAATAACTTTTCATTTAGAGATCGTAAATTTCGTTGAATGAATTAAAAGATATGGACAACTGAATTATGATTAACATTAATTGAAATTGCTTTTGAATCTGCAATTGATATTTAAAACAACTTGTTTATAAGATTGATAATTTGGATTTTCAAATATTACTAATCGAGTAAATGAATTTCTATATAAGACACGTCTCGATTTGTTGAACAATTGTCAAAATTGACTGTTTTATCATATTTAGAGCTTTATAAAACTATAGTCTAATTATTCAAGTATTGGGAAACCATGTGAAATGTTAAACTATTTTCGATTACCGTGATCATTCAAACTATAGTATAGATTTTAAAAGATCATATTGGGTCAGGTTGACTTTTTGAGATGACTTTTGTTAACTTTTGCATGTCGGTCTCGAGCATTAGGATTGTGATACACTATGACCAGACCTAGCTTGTTAGACATGTATTGACCAACATATGTTCCCTAGGTTGAGATCTACGGTTATTTTGCATTTCGAGTTTCGGTCACATTTCGGTGAATGACCTTATGTGCTGCTAAGGTGAGTTTCATATGCTCCCTTTTTAATTGCTTTTGCAATCTATATTTTTGGGCTGAGAATAAATGCACTTTATTTTAAACGCAATGGATACAAGTACATACTAAATTCTACGCTGAGTTTGAACCAAAAATCCCTTAGCTTTGGTAACTAGTAACTGCCGGTTATAAGAACTGGTGGGCGCAAATAGTTGTATATGGATCCATAGGGCTTGACATCCCCGTCCGAGCTAGAGCACTAGTCTTTTAACGGACGTATGCTATTTGAGAAGCGTATACGTTGGTTAGCGTGTATTATTAAGATTATTATACAAAGGGTACTTATTATGTAGACGTTAAAGTTTAGTTACCAGGGTGCTCTGTTACGTAGAATCTTTTAATAAACGTTTCTGGATGAAACAACTGAAATCTTGTGATCCACCTTTATATACAGATTATGCGCAACATTAAAACTATGAACTCACCAACCTTTGTGTTGACACTTTTAAGCATGTTTATTCTCAGGTTTCTTGAAGTCTTCCGCTGTTTGCTTATATGTGATACAAGCTATGTGCATGGAGTCATACATGCTTTATTCAAGAAAAACTTTGCATTCACAAAATCATCACCATGTATCTTATTTTGACTGCATTATCAACGGATGTAGTATTGTAAACTATTATATACGGTGATTGTCTATACGTAGAAATTATCAGACGTCAAAAACCTTGGATTTATATATTCGTTTATGGTGTGCCTTTTCAAAAGAACGCAATGTTTACAAAACGTATCATATAGAGGTCAAAACCTCACTATGAAATCAATGAATGATGTATTCGTCCAAAGGGATTTGGAAGGATCGTCACACTTGGACTCTTTTTCATATTGCGTACGTGTAGTTTTTTCTGCTACGAATTTGCTTATTGATATGCTATTATAGAGTAAAATATTTATAACATAAATCATATAATTAATTTGTAATATTTGAAGAATATGTGTTTTTCTTTTAAGTAACATGTGTTTGTGTATGTATATAGCTTTGAGGAGCATTTAGTCTCTTATTTGGCTAACTTTTTAAATACCGGTCATCTAGACAAAGCATTAATAGTAATGCTAAAGATTATGCAAGTAAAATCCGATGCAAAATGGACGAAGACACAACCGATTCTATTGCATTCAGCACTCATCAGAAAAACAGTTGTTCAGTACCAAAAAGAGTGGCACCACGTAGCCAAGGTTTGTCACCACACTCAAGAAATACAACTGATAACAAGTTTAATGTTCGCCGCTACAGGTTCTCTTTGCGCATCATGTCGCATACAGTAAAGATATTCCAACCAACACAACTTCATCAACACCAGCACAACTAACACCAGGTAAATAAAACCATTTATTTATTTTGATATAATAACAAGAAGCAATTAACAAAGGTTTGATTACCCTTTTACGAAAGATTGGACCCTTTTAAGCATATATTTCTTTTAAGCATACTTAGTATGTTCATTATCCATATTTTATCTTACTTTTTTTTTGGCATAAGCAACATATAAGAGAGGCTTTACCCAAGGTTTTATCCAGAATAGGTTTTGCGAGATCTTCGCACGGATACAACAATTCAAAAAGTATGGCAAAAGGGCGCTATTCCAAGATACCAGAGGCAGTGACACTAAAAAGGGTGAGTAGATTCAAGCTTCAAGCTTTTGCCTAGGAGCTCGAATTCCAGTCTTATCGTTAGAAGGCCGCATAGTTGGAATTTCTTCATGCGGCAAATACGTTAAGCTTACTAAGCTTACTGCTACCTATGGATAATGAATAAGAACTTTTGCTAACTATGTAGACATTTTGTATATGATTCAGGTATTATGAATAAGAACCAACGTCTACCCAAATGTACCGCCGCAACGCGCGGTCTGTTTTTATCTAGTTATAACTAAGGATACATCCCATGAATTGCATTTAAAAAATTAGATATTACATAGATATTTCTCGTCTTTCGTATATCGAATAGAGAGAGCCAAGTACGTACCTTTGGAGGAAATACAAGCTAGAAAATACATATCATAGATGTAGTTCGTAGGTGTTACAACGTTTTTTTTATGAAAAATATTAGCATTAAAATCAAGGAACTTTCATTAACCGACTGAAAGACATATCAAAAGATACAAAGGGTCTCCGACAAGCCTCGAAGATAAAAAGCGCAACGTAAAGGCGCGAATTGAATGTCCAATTGCTTTCCTAGAATCTGGATTGGTCATTATCAATGAATTCCAAGTAATTCTTAAAACTAATAGAAATATATTGTTTTTGTATGGTAAAAGTATAGAAAGTTATGATTAAAAAAACCAAGATGGTTAAAAAATATTAGGAGTTTCTTTAATGGGCAGAACTCCTAATTTATCTCCAACCGTTACAGACAAACGAAGATGATTTCAGACGATGCACATCCATTTATATATTGCATATAAGGAAACGCGTGAATCACACATTATCTTATTTGGTTGGATTTCATATTTAGTGTTTAAAATTCGATCAATAAAGTCATCGAAGATGTGTCGAGATTGAACAGGTCATGGTCGTGAAAATATGGAAGTTTGAATGGGTAATTTCTTATGTTATTCATGTTGAGTTCAGATATAGCAGTTCTAGTTTAACAGTTCAAGCAGGTCTTTGGCAAGATTTGAAGAATTTTAATTCCTCACAAGGATTTAAAGATTCCTAATTTATTTTTAGGAACATAATGAAATTGAAATGTCAAATTTTACTTTGTCCACATGTACTAAATGTGTGTGAATACGTGCAGACGAAGTGACGATGAAGGATGAATCGACTTGTTGACAACAATTAGGATAATTTTTTCTTTAACCTTGTAGGTCATGTGAAATTAGGGTTTAGGAATTCTTTTGCAGTGAAAATTAAAGATGAATAAATTACTTTTTGTTGACAACAATTACGTTAATATTTTTTTGAAATTTAGTTGCAACTTCAGCGATATATTGATGTTACTGGATTAGATGAATTATTGCACTTGGAGGAATATTGTTGACCTATTGACTCCATTTGCGCACTGGAATTTGGTTCAAGTGGTGGTAGGGAAACTGATTTTTGCAACGGTTATTTATTTCGTGTGGCAGAAAAAGGAATATGTGGTTATTTTATAAGCCTCCTCGGCGCATTAACGTTTTGGTGGATATTATAATTTCGGGAGTTCGATGGAATCTTATTTCTCTACGTTTCAAGGAATCTATGAAGGTTTGAAGAACGAAGCATAAATGAAAGATCATGTAGTTTGGTAGTGAGTTTCTTTGTTTGAGTTTTAGGAATTTGTTTAAGTCCCTTGATTTTGAGGTTGTGTTTATATATCGAGCTTGCTCGATCTTTGCTACTTATGTTGTATCATTTTTCTATTAATATCATTCTTTAGGGTTTAAACTCTCTTTACTAAAAAAAACCGTTAGTCATGTGAAATTAAGGTTTGGAATTGTTTTTAAGTGAAATATTAAAATGAATAAATTAAGGCTTATTATTTTTTGTTAAAGATAGAGCTAAATTCGACAAAAATACCTTTACGTGCCATGCACATGATGAATTGACTTGACAATTAGGATAAATTTTGTCCTCAAATTTGTCGGTAATGTGAAGTTAGGTTTTGGGAATCGTTTTGAAGTGAATGTCTAAAATGTACAAATTAGAGCTTGTTAAGTTTTGTTAAGGATAAAAATCGAATGGACAAAGATACCGTACGTGCCACGCAAATAGTGACATTTGACGGTATCTTATTAACGGATGTCAGCATCAAGGACCGACCACATAACTCGTGTAAAGCATAATGACCAACCAACTAAAGAAAGGGTTAAGCCATGCAATCTAGTACAACTACACAAACGAACTGCGTAAATTTGTATTAGATCCAATTATAAAACTATAATTACTATTTTTATTGGTTTTACCTGAGTTTTCGACTCGTTTTGCGAGTCAACTAATTTCAGAGCACCTACTCGTTTTATGAGCAGTCTAAAGTTATCGCGAGTGAACCTGTGTGATCACAAGGGGTTTATGTTACTTCACGGATTCGAAATTGAAACCTCCCTAAATTTTATAATCGCATTTAAGAGATCAAGTATATTCACCACTCAGCTAACACTCCGTTGTTGAATACAATTACTTCCAACTAAGGCAAATGTCATATTATCATTACATAAAATCCTGATATGTTTAACTTAATTTTAATAACATTTATGAATGTCCACGCTTAATACAGTATTTAACAGAACATAAATACATATGTCTTACAATATCTTGTATTTTTTACTCAATTTGAAAAAAGTAACTAGTTTTCTTAGGGCACATGTTAAAACGTCTATTGATGTATTTTTTTTTTTTTTTTTATTTTTTTTTGTAAGCGAGGAAACCCTCTTATGAATGAGCACATTGGCTCCCCCATAGAAGGTAAAACTTTTGGTAATCAAGTCCCTCGAACACGAAACCTGGTATTAGATGAATTGTATAATTGATGGTTATGTATAATTGAAAACTAATTAATGGTTATGTACAATTGAAAACTAATGAATAACATAACAATAACAAATACATATATCTTATATGCTAAAACATACCCCAAATGTTATCGTATGGGGTGTGTCTTAATTATAAGATAGCAACGAACAGAGACGGACCTACTATATACCCAGTGGTAGCACATGATATTAGTGAAGTACGCGATACAATGAAATTTTTTGAGGTTTTAACTAGTGATACCACTGGATAGTGTTAATTTTTTGTATGACACCATTGAATAGTCTAAATTTTTTTATCTTTTAACTAGTGACACATGTAACTACGATTTCTAGATTCGTCATTGGAAACGAATGAGAATTAACATATAGTAACCTACTTTGTCTTATTTGTAAGCAAAAAGATCTAATATAGCTTTTAACCTATAATTGGTATGTATTTTAAATTCTAATTATTAAAATTAAAATAACGTTTAATATATATAGTGCAATTATGTATTGCTAATGATTTTTTGTTAAAAAAAATTACTATATTCATCTCATATTAATATTCATGTTTTGACTTTAAAATTTTTCAACTTTGACATGAAATATTTTTGTTTATAGAAAAATATTATTCGATGAAATTATGGATTGATTTTTGAATATATTTTTGTCGGTATATAATGTTCATGTTCATTATGTATTATATAACACACATAAAATAAATTAATATCAAAGTTTAAAAGATAAGACTTCTAAATTCATGACTATTAATATGAGATGGAAGGAGTAATTAATCATAATTTATATATACAATTATACAATTACCGGAATAGTTTACTTGAAGACTTAGAACATGACCGAATTTTAAATGTGGACCTTTTTTTTATTACGGAGTACAATATTGATATGTGTATTGCAATTATAAACTATTAAATTAATGTTCAATATATGCATGTATTATTGTAAAGGATTTCTTGTGGTAACGTGCTGGTAATTTGCTATCTCGTTTAATACTATTACAAGTTTTTAAATCCGCGCGTTGCGGTATGTAACTTTTTTTTTTTGTAAATTATACAATTTACTAAATTTGATAAACTATCAAAACACTTTATAATCGAGGTAGCTTTAAACACTTCAAAGAAGAAAACAGAAAAAAAAAAAAAAAAAAAAAAAAAAAAAGCAAAGAAAAATAGAAAGTCATGTGTGGTGCAGTGCGAAAAAAAAGTCTCATCGTATATGTGTTAGTAACAAAGGGGTGGGGTAATTTGTAAGGTTTTCTACTTTTCTTGCTATTGTTTTACATATTTTCACTTTCAAATTTGATGAATTTACTACTTTTTTACACAATTTTGCTAAAATATTCCTCATATTTTCTCTCACTCCAACCTAACTATTCCATATATCCATACATATATGATATATGGGTACTTTAAGAAATGATGAAAAAATATAGTGGATTTATCAAAATTAAATGTGAATTTATCAAAGTATTAATAATAATATTAGATTAGATATTTTACTATGGGTGAGAGAGAATCTAGAGAGAGAAACAAGGGGAGAAACACATCGATGTTCGAGTACCCATCGAGAAAGGAAGATGACGGCAAGGGAGGCTGGAAGAAACAACGAGGAGCACGCAGAGGGAATTATTACAGTGATCGTACAACGAGTGTTAATCAACCATCGCTTACTTCATTCATGTTCTACAATTTTCCGGAAACATGGGGAGTTTCAGATTTGTGGAGGGCTTTCAACAAATGGGGGCTGGTTAAAGATGTATACATCGCCAGGAAAAGACTCCTTAACAGACATCGATTTGGTTTTGTCCGGTATGAAGGTGTAAAAAGTGTGGATCTTATGTTGGCACAACTCAACAAAATGCAACTCTTGGGTTGGGGATTAAGGGCATTTAAAGCCAGAGAGAGGAAGGATGGGCTGAAGGGCAACATGTATGGTGCTACTAAAGCAAACGGAAAGAAGGAGGAAGTGATTTGGAAGATGAACATATCCAAGGCAAACATTATAAACCCTAAATGTTGGAAAGAAATTCCCAAAGAAAATACAAACACACACCGCAACCCTAATATGGAATCTAACCCCACTCCCGCTGAAGCATATCCAGGGGGTACGAAACACCAAAATAACAACCATTCTCCTAACGATGAAACACCCAAATCAGTAGGTTGCAAAAGCTGTAACGACGACTTACACAACAAAAGAAGAGATGATACATATGAGAAAGACAATCTTTATCGTTCGTTTACAATCGAATACACTGGAGGTAACAGCAACTTACTCTCCTTCTCACTAGTTGGTGAGGTTGTTAACCATGGCATCCTACAACAATTCAAGTGTTTGTGTGACGTTGAGGGTATCGGTGATATCAAGATCAAATACATTGGTGGGCTCCAGATTATCATGATTTTTGACAATGAAATGACAGTTAATAACATTCTGGAGAATGAACATCATGGTATCAAAAGATGGATTCAAAATCTTAGGAGGTGGGATAATTCCTACATCTACCCTGGGAGATTAACGTGGATTGATGTTTACGGTGTTCATGTTCCGGCATGGAACGAAAACACATTTTCAAAGATTGGAGGTCTATGGGGGTCAGTAATCGAGCTACAAAATTGCCATTTTGATGGAACACAAAACCTAACCGCCGGAAGGGTTCTTCTAAACGTTGATCAACCTGAGCCAATTAATGATTCAGTTTTAATTCATTACGGTAATGCGGATTTCTTTATTCATGCTTTTGAAGATAATCACAACATTATTCAGATGGATTTAGATGATGTTATGTCTGAAGAAGATGAGAATAAATCCACGAATTCGAATGATTCGGAAAATATGGATGAAGATGAATCTTTCTCCTCGGATGATGAAGCACAACCGAAAAATCATCCAAGTAATGGGTCAGAACCATCATCGGAAAATATCTCCGGTACCAAGAAGGTAGCAACTGAAGAGTCATTTTCCCAGCATTCTAAAAACGGTACATTTTCCAACAACCCTAATAATGGGCACATTAATGAAATAGGCTCCTCGAGCACATATGTTCAAGATACGCGTGACATAAGTGTTAATAGGGTGGAGCCCACATCATCTGTACATTCGGTGAACAATGTTTCTAATCCTATTGGGCCATCAAACACTTGGCCCAAACACGGTTTTATGGGTGAGCCTGCTAATAACAGATACTGGGTGGATTGTAATATTGGGCCTAACCTTTTTGGGTCACAAATTGTGTATCCACCAAAGAATTTATGGGCCAATGAGATGGATGGGTGTCCTGATCATATTTCTAAATTTGTTAATGGGTTTAAAACATCAATGCTGGATGTGAATCAAAAACACGACAGAAACATCCTCATCGTCTGTACCTCAAACGGTGGCGACACCAAAAACAAGAATGGTTTCTCATGGCAAAAAGTGCGTAAGTGGCACGCTTCCTCTCGCATCAATTACGCCAAAAAGATTGCAAGGGGAAAGATTAAGACATTGACCTACGGTATTAGAGGTTCGAAAAGACCTCACTCTCCAACGATTGAAGAAATATTACAATCCAAATCAAAGAAATTTGATACCTCTGATGACCCGAACCACAACGATTCGGATTCTAGCATCAACCTATGCGACTTTGCTAGAGTCCTAGGGTTCAACAGTGAGTAAGAACCCTAATTCATCATATTTTGTGTTCGTGACAGCTTAATTTTGCCAATGAGGATCTTAACAGTCAATATTCGAGGGTTTAATCAAAAGGGTAAGCAAGGATGGTTCAAAAAATTAATCCATGACGCTAACCCTATAATTGCCGCTGTCCAGGAAACCAGACGCAAGAGTTTCAGTGATCTATGGGTCGAAAACGTGTGGGGTTCACAATATGCGAAATATGCAAGCAAAGAATGCAATGGTAGATCTGGGGGTCTTCTCTTGATTTGGGACGATAGTATCTTCCAGGTGGATCAGGCAGTGGAGGGCGAGTTCTTCATTGCTAATAAAGGTAAACTTTCCAATTTTGATTCGGAATTTGTGATTGTTAATGTCTATGGTCCATACAACGACACGAAAAAGAAACGATTTTGGGATAGTCTAAATAGACTTTTGTCTTATGATAATGCTGCGTGGGTTTTTTGTGGAGATTTTAACGAGGTTAGGAACGTGAACGAAAGAGAAAACACAAAATTCATCCCAAGACGCGCTGCCAGGTTTAACAGTTTCATCAATGATAATGGATTGATCGAAATCCCTCTTTCTAAAATTTACAAGGGTCAGCGACGACGGGCTACAATTTAGTAAGCTAGACCGTTTTCTTGTTTCCAATAATTTTGCTTTGTTGTGGAATGACTTGTCTGTCTCGGCTTTAGACAGGAATCTCTCAAATCACACCCCGCTACTGTTAAAAAATGGTCAGTTTGATTTTGGGCCCAAGCCCACAAGAGTATTTGATACTTGGATAGATGCAGAGGGGGCTGATCATATTGTCACCGAAGCCTGGAACATCTCGATTGCCCCATACCGAACTAATACTACCTTCAGACTGAGGTTAAAAAACGTTAAGGTCAAACTTAAAGAGTGGTTCAACCTCACATTTGGTAAGCTAGATTCGGAACTCAAACAACTAAACGATTTGTGTAATTGGTGGGAGGGTGAAGTCGAAAAGAGAGTTCTTGCTGATTCCGAAAGGATTGAATGGCTAAATAATAGAAACGGTTGGGTTGAGAAGGATTGTGTAAAATGCAACATGTTGAAACAAAAATCTAGGGTCAAATAGGCGATTGATGGGGATGAAAACTCGAAATTTTTCCATTCGATTATCAAGAGAAAGAACACGAAAAATAATATTCGAGGTCTTCATATCAATGGAGTGTGGCAAGAAAACCCGGAAGATATTAAAAATGAAGTCTTTAGATACTTCAAAACTTTCTATGAAGATCCGGATGTGAGTGGTTTTGATTTTGAGGGGTTTGATACTTCTAAGATATCTTAAGATGATGCATCCTTATTAGAGTGTTTGTTTACCGAAGATGAGGTATGGTTGGCTATTAAAGATTGCGGGGTTTCGAAGGCACCCGGGCCCAATGGGTTCAACTTTCACTTCTATCATAAATATTGGAATGTGATCAAAGAGGATTTAATGAAGGCGATCCAATGGTTTTGGAGTAGTGGGGATATCACGATAGGATGTAACACATCGTTCATCACCTTAATACCTAAGAAAAGTAACCCGATCAATTTGCGTGACTATAGGCCGATTAGCCTCATAGGGGGATACTACAAAATCTTGTCTAAGTTACTTGCAAATAGGATCAGGAGTGTGATTGACAAACTTGTAGGTGTAGAACAAAGCGCTTTCATCCGCGGTAGATCCATACTTGATATCATCTTAATAGCAAACAAATTAGTTGGGGATGTTAAAAACAACAAGGCTAGATGTTTCATCTTTAAGGCAGACTTCGAGAAAGCGTTCGATAGCGCCCGATGGAATTTCCTTTTCGACATCATGAGGAAGATGGGTTTCGGTTCAAAATGGCTCAAGTGGATCGAATCTTGTTTCAAATCCGCATCCATTTCAGTACTCGTTAATGGCTCGCCAACCAAAGAATTTCGTCTCCAAAGAGGTATTCGCCAAGGTGATCCCCTCTCTCCTTACCTTTTCATCATTGCTAGTGAAGGTTTGAACATACTTGCTAAAATCGCGGCTAGAAAAAAGATCATAAGGGGTGTAGAAATTGGGCGTGATAGAATCAATATTACACACCTCCAATTCGCGAACGATACAATATTTTTTGGTGATTGGCATAAAAGAAACATTTCTAATGTACACACTTCAGTGCTATGAGAAAGTGTCGGGGTTAAAAATTAACATGCAAAAAAGTCATTTATATGGCATTGGGGTGGCTCGAGGGGAGATTGATCATATGGCTCTAAGATTGGGATATATTGCGAGTTCTCTTCCCTTTAGTTATCTAGGGATGCCGATTGGTGAAAAATTTAATAAAAAGGATGCTTGGAATCCCATCATTGAAAAGTTTGATAAACGTTTGTCAGATTGGAAAGCAAGAACGATGTCATTCTGTGGTATATTAACACTCTTAAAAGCGGTCCTTAATAGCCTCCCTCTATACTTCTTCTCATTGTTTCGCACTCCCTCTTGCATCATCAACCGACTCGAAGGTATGAGACGTAAATTTTTTTGGGGGGGTCGGGGGTGAACTCTAAACTTTCTTGGGTGAAATGGTATACGATTCTTTTACCTTATAAAGAGGGCTGGTTAAATATTGGGAGCCTTAAAGCAAAGAATTAGGCTTTACTTATTAAGTGGTGGTGGTGTTTCTATACCGAAAATGACTCACTATGGGCCAAAACAATTAAAAGTATTTATGGGTGGGACGGGGGGTTGGATACTAATCGTGATCTTAGAGTTGTAAAGCAGAATACAGTGTGGAATAACATCATCAAAGTGGGTAGCAATCTAAACAAGCTGGGCATCGACGTGAAAAGCCTATTCGAAAGGATGATTGGCGACGGCAGTGACATTCATTTCTGGCTGGATCAGTGGGCTTCTAGCGGGCCTTTCAAAGACATCTATCGTCATCTGTTTCGTCTACAAAAGCAGCCCGCGGTTCTCGTCTTAAATAGAGTATCACACATCAACAATACATGGAGCTTTAATTGGGAATGGGCACGAGGTCTTACGGGCAGGTTACACGGGGAATTAAATAGCATGATAGAACTAATTAAAACATGTTCAGTCTCAGGTTGTGGAGTAAGCAAATGGAATTTTTGGGTGGATAAAAGTGGTTCGTTTATCACGAAATCAATGGCTAAAGCAATAGACGACAAGCTAATTCCGAGAGAGACTAACTCTTCGGCTACTATCAAAAACAATCTTGTTCCACTTAAACTTGGAATTTTCGTGTGGAGGGTACTAAAGAAAAGAATAGCGGTAAAAGAGGAACTTGATCGGAGGGGTATTGACTTGGACACGTTATTATGTCCCATATGTAATGACGTGGTCGAGTCGGTGGACCATGCCATTTATTCATGCAAATCCGCCAAAGAAATTTGGATTGGCATACTTAAATGGTGGGGTCTATCCTCCCCCTCGGGTCTCACTCTTGATGATTTGATGAAGTGCTCGAATTCATCAATCGTCGATCCATATAAAAAGAAAATATGGCAAGGGGTCGTGTGGGTTACATGCTACTTAATTTGGAAGAATAGAAATCTTAAAGTTTTCAAAAACGACGCGTGGGCTACATCGGAGATTATTAATGAAGTTCAAGTGAAGTATTTCGAGTGGATCAAAAATCGTTCGAGAAAACCCTTTCCCTCGTGGCATCAATGGCTTTTGGATCCGACATCACCTAACGTTTTGGAATCAAATTTCGATCCGGGATGAATTTTGTAACTTGTAATGGTTCTTGTATCATGTAAATTTGATTTCTCGTGTATCATGTTCTTGTAAACCTCGTGGCGGGGTTGGTAGCTAATTCGGCTACCTCACCCCTTTGTACTATATTCTCTTTTATATATATATACATAATTTGATTTTCAAAAAAAAATGTTAATTTATCATTTCCCTAAAATATAAGAGGATATAAACGTAAGTTTAATAGATAAAAAGTAGATGTGGTTGAATTTGATTGGCTTAGAAATTAAAAAAAGCAAAAAACAAAAAGGTGAAATTCCAAATCACTATTGAAGGAATAGTAACGACAGAGGGGTAGTGACGTAGTAGTAGTAACTTTGTTAATTAGTATATAAGGATAATTAGAATTTTTCTTGTTATTTTATTGATGTTTATTAAGTTGTGCCCTTGCGTAGTTTAGTCAAACTCTTTTTATATTATATTTATTCATATACAAATGTTCTTGAAAATGTTCATATTATTAGCATACGAATGAATAAGAATATTCATTAATAAGATCTTTCTGTTCACACATGCATACGAATACTGTGATTTTTTTTCCACAACATTCATACTCAAAGTAGTTATGGAGTAATTATACTTTGTTATAGACGGTGTAACTTTTATAAAGGTAGGTGTACGTCTTCAGAACAAAAACGTAACTAATACACTTCATTATAATTAGATAAAATTTTGCTAAAAATACCCAACTTTATTTGACGTTAATTTCAGATTAGTTGCATTTTACAATTGTAAATATCCATTCCGACTTTTTGCAATAAACCTTATCAACACCCATTTTAGAATCGTAAATATTCATTTCGCATTTTACAATTGTAAATATCCATTCCAACTTTTTGCAATAAACCTTATCAATGCGCATTTTAGAATCGTAAATATTCATTTCGACCTTTTCCAATACATGTTCTCAATGCATATTTGTGATGAATTTATCAAAATTGAGATTTTAATTAATGTTTTGAAAATTAATTATACGTTTTAAATATTTATAATCAACTAATCAGCCGAAACGAAATGTG
Organism: Rutidosis leptorrhynchoides; assembly: GCF_046630445.1. Lineage (NCBI taxonomy): Eukaryota > Viridiplantae > Streptophyta > Magnoliopsida > Asterales > Asteraceae > Rutidosis > Rutidosis leptorrhynchoides. The sequence goes on along the minus strand of NC_092342.1, from coordinate 327,180,525 downwards.
TTTTCGCAATTGGTGTTTGGATTCAATTTAATTGCTTGATAAGACAATAATCTATTAAACTCACTATTCATGTACTTTTTAGCAAATCAAATTATTTAACAAATTAATCAATAAATTTACCAAAAAAACATCTCTCATTTTAGGATTTTCATTTAAGGAAGTTGTATGCAGGCACTAAGAGCGAATATGATGGAAATGATAAATTAATAATCACGTTTTGTTGCATCAATAGAGTTGTTACTTTTCATTTTTTGGTTTTGAGACCCTCATAACAATTCCATTACTACACTAAAATGTGATTATTATCTATTTATTACACATTTTACAATAATTTTAAAGGCAATATCATTCTCTTGTTCTCCATAATTGGTGTCTTTTTTTCTTTTCATTATGGTTAATATTCAACAAAGGCTACTACACTCATTCCCAATCATCACGTCAGTTTTCCTTCCATTTCCTCCTTGTTTCCTCCCCATCACACACCACTACCAACCATGACATACTTCCTCCCATCACTTGGCCTCGACTTTAATAATTTATATATTAACTTATTCTAATTTATATTATTAATTATTAATACAAATAATATTAATATATGATATTATTATTATTAACATTTCTATAACAATTATTAATATTGAAATTATTATTATTATTATTAAAAATATTATTATTATAATTAATTCTATTATTTTAATAATATATTAAAATAAAATAAAAGATGAAATCATTTTTATAATATTTTCTTAAAATAAAAAAAATAAAAATAAAATCTTTACACTTACCCACATCCCTTTCTTCTCCTTTCCTATGTTGCAACTCACACCAACATTACCCACATTCATCTTGATTAACTCCATTCTAATTCTGACCCTAATAAAATAATACATTAAAAAGGAGAAAGAGAAACAAGCCCGTGTTGAGTTATGCTTGGGGAAGAAAAAACGAAGATGAAATGGAGAGAGGCAACCGAAGGCGACCCATAGCATGGGGAATGCCATTGGCGCCCTCGAGGACGAAAGTGAGGGGGTTGAGTACGGGCACCGATGGAAATGGTTTAGAGTTTTATGATCAAAACATGTGCAAGAATAAAGATTAAGTGACTAAATATTGAAGAATGTTAAAAGCAAAAAAATACTAAAGATATGAAGTTTCAACTGCCAGATGTGGGTTGTCGTTCAGCCATCATTCCTCAAGTCAAAGAGAGCTAAAGTTCCCTCACAGCCTCATCCGCCGGCCACCGCAATGCCACCCGCCGGTTGATCCCATCAAACCTTCAGAGTTTAATGTCTCGATAAACAATCTCATAATCTTCGCCTTCAGCCGCATGTTTGGAAACGCCAGCCGCCAACTGATACCCTTGCATTAAACGAGTCTGGGAACAACTTAAGCTCTAGTCGTCATTTAACAAATGTCAGCCTCCGTCTGAAGACCCCGGCCTCCAAGAAAGAGCCTATAAATTGAGATGCTTTGGTTCAGTTTGAGAGTGTAGACAATCAATCACTTTTAAATACGTATTTTAGTTTTTGCTTAAACCTTTCAAAGTTTAAGTCTTTTTAATTAAACATCTTTTAATTAGTTTTAATTTAGCTTTTAATCATTAAACCATTGATGTGTGCAGAGGTGTATATGAAATAGTTATTATTTTTACTGCGAAATACTATTAAATACGATACAATTTTACACAAGTTATTTATTTATTTATAGAGTGGATATACCTAAACCTTGCTACAACACTTATAGGCAGTGTACCTAATCGTAAAGTAGTGTAGTTTTTAGTAAGTTCGGTTCGTTCCACAGGGAGCTAGCTGAGTTTAACGCTATATTTTTAACAACTATATTTATATAAAATATAAATAATTATATATAGTAATATTATTATAAAAGGGGGTTTTTTACCGTTTAATGATCGGTTTGTCGATTTTATATTTTAAGTGTAAAAATAAATGACAATAATTAAAGTGCGTACAAAAATACAAATAAAGCGTAAAAATAAATAAATTGCGATAAAGTAAATTGCAGTAAATAAAATGACAGTAAATAAAAGTACGATGAAATATGAAATAAAACAATTATGCTTATTTAAACTTCCGTAACCATGATGTTTGACGTTTTGATCATAATTTATTTATCTGGGTTAATTGTCCTTTGTCCTGGATTTATTTGATACCTATCTGGTTTTTGTCCATAATAGTCCATCGGTCATAATTATAAAATGCTCGTCAAATTAACCTTATTCCCGAAGTCAAATATTCCAACTAATTAGGGATTCGAACTGTAACAAGGTTTTAATACTTTATTTAATAATTACACCAGGTTATCGACTGCGCGTAATTCAAGGTTTTAATATTTTATTAACAATTACACCAATTATCCTTGTATGTAATCCACCCCTGTTTTAATGAGATATGAATATTAATTTACCCACTTGATCAGAATGAATAATCAATTACCCAATCCGAATAATTTATTAAATGATCGTAAAAGATGTCGTATAAACGTCACTAAATAGAACATACATAATCATTTTAATAATTATTAGATTAACTAATTTGAAGATAGGTTCGACAGATTCTAATGAGTTGTCATTCGATTAGACAATACCCCCTATCTATTAATAGTCAATAGTCCAATGTCCACAAGTGTCGGTCTTTTGTCCAAACCTTAATTATGGTACAAAATCTAATAACCCAATCTTAATTTTTAGTCCAACATCACGATTACTTTGGCTTAAATAATCATAATATTAACTTAGTTACGAGACATTAATTTAAAAAGGAAGAACATAGCTTACAGTGATTATTTATCGCGTAGCGTTACCCGAACAGAGTTCCGACTTAAAACTCGTAAAACATTTCTTACGATAAACCAATTATTATTAAATTTAAATTAAAATTAAAATTATAAATATATATATTTATGTTACAGATGAAGAGAAGAGAAAAAGATATGTACATAATTCGCTGAAAAACATTGCAATTTATAGATGTGGCCAGCCATTTGGGCTCATGCGATCGCATGAAATATGGGTATCCTGGCCATGCGATTGCATGGCCAGCTGGATCAGCTCACATGTTTTTGTTTTCTAGTTTGCCGAAGTTTTATTTATATTATATATATATATATATATATATATATATATATATATATATATATATATATATATATATATAATTTTAAGAATTATTTATATATTATATTATATTTATGTGCATAGTTGACTTGTAATTTTAGCTCCGTTGCGTCGCGCGTTGATAGTTGGTTCATGTCCCGGTTCTGGATTTTCGAACGTCCTTTCGTATGATTTAATATCTTGTACTTTGCGTTTTGCGTCTTGTACTCTTGTAACTTTTGAGACGTTTCTTATCAATAATCAGAACCACTTGGATTGTACTTTATACTTTTGAGCTTTTTGGTCATTTGCGTCTTCAAATCGTCGTTTTCTTCTTTTGTCTTCGCACTTATTTATTTAAACGAATATTACATAAAAATAGAACAATTGCAACTAAAAGCTTTTCATATTGGAAGGATATTGTGCCTAAATATATGTTCATTTGGAGCACTATCAAATATCCCCACACTTGAGCGTTGCTTGTCCTCAAGCAATACAGAATTTGAAATTAAAATCACACTTCACTCGAATCACTTTTTTATTCTCACACTTTAGACATCAGTGATTTTGATACGGCGGTATGAACAATGATAGTAACGATGTGGTTTACAGTCCCACATGACTATAAAAATTTAGATCCTTTAAGGAAATTGGATCTTTATAAAAATATTTGATCTTATGAAAATTCATTCTAGATTTTTTCCTAGATAAGTTTTCCGGAATACCCTTCACCGGTGTTTGCAAATTGTTTTTGTGGGTTTGGTGGGTTTCAGATTTGAAAATTTTAGCTCAAAACTTATGGTTTTGTGTCACCCACTTGCTAACCTTGTATTAGGAAAGCACACGTCCAGTATACTTGCTCCGTATATTACCTTTTGGTAAACTACAGTCCGGTTGTAAAGGAAAGCGTTGAACAAGCAACTGTTAAGGCAATGTCTAATGACATGCTGATGTTCATGGTCTACAACGTGTCAGATGCAATTACCATCCTTTGTAGGAGCAATAGTAAAGATCACCCTATAATTTTTTGGTCTGGCACAAGGTCCTGTCTTCGACCATGCTATGCAACCGTTCTTACGGTTGACACCCGAATTGGTTCAGGTGACCTAATGAATTCCAGGTGAATTCCTAGGATTTTACGTTGAATGGTAATGAATGCATTGAAAATAGGTTTTCAGAAAACAAATCGACTTTAATTTGATCAAAATATTTTCTCGTTCAAGCTCGAGTTTAGATATCATCGAATTCCATGAGTTTGTAATTCTCAATCTTTAAAATCAATCTCAAGGATTGAGTAATATCAGGCTTAAAAGCTGATTTTTAATCTTTAAGGATATTATCCTTTCTGGGGGTCTGATTCATTAGTCTTATCAAGCTAATTTGCACGGCGCCCTCCCATTTTACGAGACAGGTCCTCTCATGGTTAGGATAAGTCTGACCACTTGGCGACCCTGTTTGATGCTGAGGTCCGTGGATTTTCTGCTGATTTTAGAGATGACTTTTCTAGATTTTTCGTCAACCTACAGCTGGTCTGGACGACAACTTCCTGACCTAAATCAAGAAGCGCGTGTCTTTTTCGGAAGACTTTACTTCCTTTTAATGATGGAATTTATTCATCGTGTAGATCCATCTTTCTTTTAAATGTATTACAATAAATCGGGTAAACTGATTAGTTTAGTCCAAAGCAAAAGTACCTGCAATAATCTTGTAAAAATATGTGATATATGTTTTGAAAAACTTGGTAAATTCTCCCCACACTTAGCTTTTATTTATTCTTTTCTTTGCCTTTTTATTCTCCTTTATTCCATTTTAAATAAATTCAAGCGTTTTGGGTTGTTTCTCCATTTATGTTCTCTCCGAGGTAACAATAATTTCGGTATTATCACCTAGTTTTATCGTTCATAAATATGTATAAACATGATTTTAAGTTCATTTAGTTGAAATTTTTTCAAATTTTCACAAAATTTGGCAATTAAACCAAGTGTAAACCCGAGAGAATTTATAACCCTTCCCCACACTTGAGATCATGCAATGCCCTCATTTGCATGAAATCAGACTATAATTATAAATTCATGAGGGTGATTAGTGTAGAAAAGTTATTAAAAATACCCAGTTTGTAATTACTAAGGTCGTCGAATGATAGATGGCGCGCCTCATCGTTCATTCCTTTTCTTGTAATTTCACATACGTTTTGCGTCTTATCGTCAAAATTAGTAGCTTTTGCTGAACTTAATCTTTAAAAGTGCGTTATTTTAACTTTTTTTGTACATAACATAAAATACAAACATATATATACATATATTTTTATTATATATATATTTTTTTATAAAACCTTTATTTATTAAAATAATTTAAATGAATAATTTTTTTTTAAAATTTTGTTTCGTTTTACTTTAGGTAGTTTCGGTATGTTTACCTAGTCCGTCCCTCGACAAAATTTAAAATTTGTCGTTTTTAAAGTGATTGTTTTAAAAGTAAAGATTTTTGATTTTTTAATTTTTTTGGTATACTTTAGATCAATAAAATTAAAAATAATGATAACAAAATTTTTCGCCCTGCCCTCGGTTAAAGTAATTTCGGTTCCATGACCTAGTCTTCAATTTACGATGAATTTTAGAAATCATTTTTTTATACTTAATGAAATAAAGTAAATTTTATTTTTAAATTCACACAAAACTTAAATTGAAAAAGCGTATTAATTTCATACAAAACCTACAAAACAAAAATTCAGAATGGGGGGAGAAAACTAGTTCTTTAGTGTCTGCTAGTGGAAAAGACCAATCGGATTCCATTCTCGGAACTACATGAGAACAGAACAACTAACTCTAAACAGTATTTTCTTTTTAGAACATTTGAATCTCCCCACACTTAGGTAGCTGTGGTGTCAAAATTGTGATTAACTTCATTGTCAATTTCTCTTGGACCATAATCAACTTACATATCTGTGACTTTTGCTTTAAGCCATTGGTCAAATTCCTGTGTAATATCTTCAACTAGTTTCGCCTTTTCTTTAGGCGATAGATTAGATACTAACCGGTTACATAACTTAAAGTTCCCCTTGGTTCTAGCATCGCGAATCCATTTAATAAGTTTCTTCATTGAACTGTTAATAACGAGATCATTTAATTTCGTATCAACAACGGGGTTCTTTGTTATCATGTCATCATTAGGTTTTACTTCATCTTCCCCACACTTAGGCGTTTTATTATTGCTAAGCACTACCGTTGGAGTTGGTAAAACAATGTGGTTTTTACCAATCGTCTTTGTTGGTTCAACGGTTTTGGTTGGTGAAGATTTAGCCTTTCGATTCTCAAAGGTGACCAATTTTTCACCATCACTAAGTGTCATTCTACCCTCTCTTACATCAAATAACGCCCCGGTGAACGCTAAGAATGGTCGACCTAAAATTAGAGGAATGTTTGAGTCCTCTTCTATGTCAATGACAATAAATTCGACTAGAAATGTTAAATTACCTACTTGAATGGGTAGGTTGTCAGCAATTCCAACTGGGCGCTTAATGGTTTGATCAAAGAGTCGAACACTCATCTCTGTTGGACTTAACTCACCTACTCCTAATCTCTTATATAATGAAAGAGGCATAACACTCACACTCGCACCTAAATCTGCTAGTGCATCATACATGACACAATCACTAAGTAGACAAGGAACAATAAATTCACCCGAATCACCCAACCTTGGTGGAAGTTTTGGTGGAACTGTCTTCACCGGGTTTACTTCTACGGTTTTTGTTTCTTGTATTTTCTTATTTTTCTTCTTCTTCTTTCCATAGGTATCACAAACTTTATTACCTATTACTTGCTCATACTCAACTCCTTTTCTTAGAAACGGGATGAGTGGTCTGTATGGTGCCACCACTGGCTTTACATACTCGGGTGGTGGTGGTGGTGTTGTAACTTCTTCATTGTTACTCACATCGAAAACCTTCCCATCTTTTGGAGCTGGTTTTTCAGAATTTGTTGATACCATATTAACATTCTCATTCCGAGGATTTACTTCAGTATTACTCGGTAGCTTTCCTTGTTCCCTCTCGCTCATCATGCTAGCAAGAGTACCTACGTGTTTTTCTAGATTCAAAATGGAAGCTTGTTGAGTTCTTAATGATTGATCAAACCTCTCATTTGTTTGGGTTTGAGATGTAATAAATTGTGTTTGAGATTTCATTAGCTTTGCCATTATTTCTTCCAAATTTGGCTTTTTCTCTTCGGTTTGTTGTGGTGGTTTATATAAGCAAGGTCTTTGTTGATTGAAAGTGTTATTTTGAGTTGGTTGGTTATTCGAACCTTGTTGGTTATACGAGTTATTGTTTGGCCCATTTAGATTGTAAAGAATGTTTTGATTTCGATTGAAGTTTGGCCTTGGCGGTTGATAATTATTCTGATAATTATTTCCCGGCCTTTGATTCATATAGGAAATATTCTCTCGTTGTTCCATCATTTGCTCAGTGTGACAATCTTTCGTTAAGTGTGGTCCACCGCATTGCTCACAACTGATTCGTATTGCGTGAATATCTTTATTCATCTTTTCCATTCGTCTCTCGAAAGCATCTATTTTTGTGGAAACGGAATCAAAGTCATGGATAGAATCGACTCTAGCCGCCTTAGATGAACGAAAGATATCTTTTTCCTGGTGCCACTCATGTGAGTGGGATGATGTGTTATCAATAATTTTGTAAGCTTCAGTTGCGGTTTTCTTCATAATGGAACCACCAGCTGTTATGTCGATGTCTTTTCGTGTAGCAACGTCGCATCCTTCGTAGAATATTTGTACTATTTGATAAGTGTCTAAACCATGTTGAGGACATCCTCTCAACAACTTTCCAAATCTTTTCCATGCCTCATATAGAGTTTCATTTGGCTTTGCGTGAATGTAACAATTTCTCCTTGAAGTCTCACGGCTTTGGATGCCGGAAAGAATTGTTTAAGAAATTTTTCAACTAAAACAACCCATGTATCAATCGCCCCTTCAGGTAACGATTCTAACCAATCTTTGGCTTCTCCCTTTAAAGTCCAGGGAAACAACATGAGATAAATCTGCTCATCCTCAACTTCTCTGATTTTAAATAAAGTACAAATCCTATTAAATGTTCGAAGATGTTCGTTTGGATCTTCTTTTAGCGTACCACTATATTGGCATTGATTAATTACCATGTGTAGGATTTGTCCCTTGATTTTATAATCTGGCGCATTAATATCTGGCTTAATAATGGCGTGACCTTGGCCCGTGCGTGCGGCTCTCATTCAGTCTTCCATACTTAGAGGTTCTGTTATTTCCATATTTGAAATTGTTGAATCTGAATCAATAGAGGATTCTGTTTTAATGGTTTCTTCCTCGACAATCTCCGGTTGAATGATTTGTGGTTCAGGAGGAATGATTAGTGGTTCAGGATCTCTGAATTGTCCTTGAATATCCTCCGGGTTCTCAATTGTGCAATCAGGTTCAAAAAATGGATTATCGGAAATTTGAGTTGGAGAACTTGTTCGACTAGATGGTGATTCTAAAGAAAAATCAACGGCGATTATATTAGCTAGATGTCTTGATCGAGTTACAGGTGGTGAACGTATGAAAGGTGGTGAACGTTTTGCTCGGTGCATTCACTGAATATCCTATTAGTTATAAAAATAAAAATTATATAAGTTATCAAATTAATAGATTTTTCTGATTTTGCCCACGTTTCGAATAGCCAATAGATGCAGCAGGTAGCCAGGACCCTTTAAATCGGAAGCCCACAACTCGCCACTAACAAGTCCAACTATTACTACGAACCAGAAAATTTTGGATGTCTATCAATTTAACCGCTTAAAATAATTTTTCGTTTTGAATTTTTAGAGAAGAAATAGAAAATTCTATGTCCTAAAAACTAGAGCATCGAGAAATAAGAAAGAAAAAGAGCGCGTCGGAAAACGTCGAAAAATAAAAGGTTGAAAAACAAACAGTCGAAAAATAAAAATAAGAAAATAAGCGTCGAAACTTAGTATTCTAAAAACTAAAAATTAAAAGTTGCGTCTAAAGGTATTAAAGCTTAAAGGAATTCTAATCCAAAACGGCAATAACTTAAAAGGCACTAAAATATATAAACGGCGTCGCAAAATTCTAAAGCGCCTAAATCTTAATCTAAAGAAAAAGCACTTAAGGGATTTTACGGAAAAGTCTTAAAATCTAGAAATAAAAATTAACTACGGCAAAATAGTAATCTTAAAACTAATTACGAATGAAAAATATACAAATTACGAATTAAACGATTAAAATATACAATTTATAAAAAGAAATAAAAATGATAATATTACTTATTTTTATAAAAATATTATTTTTATATTATTTTTTTATAAAAGTATTAATTTATAAATTAATAAAACTAATTAGAACTTAAAAATACAATTTAATTAAAAATTAAAACTAATTATTATTAAATTAAACCCTAATTCTAATTAATTAATAATAATAATTATTAAACTGAACCCTAGTTCTGTCGGCTCGGACCTGTCACTTCAACTCATGCGATCGCATGAGTTTGAAGTTATAATACCATGCGGTCGCATGGAGCAGAATTCTGGATCTGGATGTTGGGCTGCTACAGTACCGGGCCCGAATACTTTTACTTATTTTTTTATTTTTTTATTTTTCTGTTTTTAATTTATATAAAATATTTATATAAAAACTTATATTTTAAAAAACTACCTATTAGTTTTTGTAAAAAAATATAAACTTTTTTAATTTTAAAAACGTAAAAATATATAGTAATATATATATATATATATATATATATATATATATATATATATATATATATATATATATATATATATATTTTCTTTTTCTTGTTCTTATATTTTTGATATTTAAAACGTATTGTTACAAAAGTAAATTAAGACTTAATAATTTTTTTTTATATAGCGTTTCGCTTTCGGGTCCCCGGCAGCGGCGCCAAAAACTTGATGTGTGCAGAGATGTATACGAAATAGTTATTATTTTTACTGCGAAATGCTATTAAATACGATACAATTTTTACACAAGTTATTTATTTATTTATAGAGTGGATATACCTAAACCTTGCTACAACACTTATAGGCAGTGTACCTAATCGTAAAGTAGTGTAGTTTTTAGTAAGTCCGGTTCGTTCCACAGGGAGCTAGCTGAGTTTAACGCTATATTTTTAACAACTATATTTATATAAAATATAAATAATTATATATAGTAATATTATTATAAAAGGGGGTTTTTTACCGTTTAATGACCAGTTTGTCGATTTTATATTTTAAGAGTAAAAATAAATCACAATAATTAAAGTGCGTACAAAAATACAAATAAAGCATAAAAAAAATAAATTGCGATAAAGTAAATTGCAGTAAATAAAATGACAGTAAATAAAAGTATGATGAAATATGAAATAAAACAATTATGCTTTTTTAAACTTCTGTAACCATGATGTTTGACGTTTTGATCTTAATTTATTTATCTGGGTTAATTGTTCTTTGTCCTGAATTTATTTGATACCTATCTGGTTTTTGTCCATAATAGTCCATCGGTCATAATTATACAATGCTCGTCAAATTAACCTTATTCCCGAAGTTAAATATTCCAACTAATTAGAGATTCGAACTGTAACAAGGTTTTAATACTTTATTTAATAATTACACCAGGTTATCGACTGCGCGTAATTCAAGGTTTTAATATTTTGTTAACAATTACACCAATTATCCTTGTATGTAATCCACCCCTGTTTTAATGAGATATGAATATTAATTTACCTCTTTGATCAGAATGAATAATCAATTACCCAATCCGAATAATTTATTAAATGATCGTAAAAGATGTCGTATAAACGTCACTAAATAGAACATACATAATCATTTTAATAATTATTAGATTAACTAATTTGAAGATAGGTACGACAGATTCTAATGAGTTGTCATTCTATTAGACAATACCCCTATATATTAATAGTCAATAGTCCAATGTCCACAAGTGTCGGTCTTTTGTCCAAACCTTAATTATGGTACAAAATCTAATAACCCAATCTTAATTTTTAGTCCAACATCAGGATTACTTTGGCTTAAATAAGCATAATGTGATGACCCGGAAATTTCTGACCAAATTTAAACTTAATCTTTAACGTTTCCGACACGATAAGCAAAGTCTATGAAGTTGAATCTCAAAATTTTCGAACTGTTTTATTACATTTGACTGCTCTCGACGATTCATGAACAATTATATGTATTTATATATATATGTACAAGTAAAACACTATTTGCTACAGTGAAACCGTACTTTGCTACAGTGAAACCGTACTTTGATACAGTAACACTATTTGCTACAGTACACTATTTGATGTCGACGAACTAGCAAATAAAAACGGATAAGGCGACCATGCGATCGAATGGCAAAAAACACTGAAAACTCATGCGATCGCATGAGGTACTGTAGCAGGCCACATACTATAAAAGCTCGATTCATTCCTCCGTATTATTATTATTATTATTATTATTATTAAGATTAATATTATTATTATTATTAATCTTATTATAATATTATTATTAGTAGTATATATACCTAAAATATTACGACGATGTTATGAGCGTGTCACCTTCAAAATGGGTTTTTGAGCGGGATAGAGCTAAGAAAATTATGGGTTATTGCCAAGGAGGTTATGGGTAATGTTCGAGGGTATATTTGTGAATCAAATCTAGTATTTATCATCTCTGTTGCGTCTACGTACTTTCCTACAATATTGAATCTCAATATTGATACGTAAGCACTCATATTTTATCTTTTATACATTAATTGTGTATCTATGTCTAGTGCACGAGTATATATATTTATATATGCTTATATGCTAAATTTCGTCGTTAAACAGTTTATAATGAATCACGAATTAAATAATATATTACTGGTAAAAGGTATATGATATACATGTTTTTGGAAAGCTGGCGAAAAATCAATAACTTTCATTTAGATATCGAATAAATTCGATGAACGGATTAAAAGATATGATCAACTGAATTATGATTGACGTTAATTGAAATTACTTTTGAATCTGCAATTAAGATTTAAACAACTTGTTTACGAGATTGATAAATTGGATTTTTGAATATTACCAACCGAGTAAATGAATCCTTATATAAGGTACGTCTCGTTTTGTTAAACAACTGTCAAAATTGACTTTTTGAAACGACTTTGGATAACTTTTGTATGTCGATCTCGAGCATTAGGATTGTGATACACTATGACCTGACATAGCTTGATAGACATTTATTGACCAACATATGTTCTCTAGGTTGAGATCTACGGTTATTTGGTAATCCGAGTTTCGATCACATTTTGGTGAACGACTTTATATGCTGCTAAGGTGAGTTTCATTTGCTCCATTTTTAATTGCTTTTACAATCTATATTTTTGGGCTGAGAATACATGCAATTTATTTTAAACGCAATGGATACAAGTACATACTAAATTCTACACTGAGTTTGAACCGAAAATCCCTTAGCTTTGGTAACTGTTAACTGCCAGTTATAAGAACTGGTGGGCGCGAGTAGTAGTATATGGATCCATAGGGCTTGATATCCCCGTCCGAGCTAGAGCACTAGCCTTTTAATGGACGTATGCTATTTGAGAAATGTATACGTTAGTTAGCGTGTATTATTAAGATGATTATACAAATGGTACTTATTATGTAGACGTTAAAGTTTAGTTACCAGGGTGCTCTATTACGTAGAATCTTTTGATAAACGTTTCGGATGAAACAACTGAAATCTTGTGATCCACCTTTATATACAGATTATGCGAAACACTAAAACTATGAACTCACCAACCTTTGTGTTGACACTTGTTAGCATGTTTATTCTTAGGTTCCCTAGAAGTCTTCCGCTGTTTGCTTATATGTTAGACAAGCTATGTGCATGGAGTTTTACATGGCATATTTATCAAGGAAATGTTGCATTCACCAAATCATCACCATGTATCTTATTTTGACTGCATTGTCAACGGAATTACTATTGTAAACTATTATTTACGGTGATTGTCTATATGTAAAAATCATCAGATGTCGAAAACCTTTGATTTAAATATTCATTTATGGTGTGCCTTTTCAAAAGAATGCAATGTTTACAAAACGTATCATATAGAGGTCAAATACCTCGCAATGAAATCGATGAATGACGTGTTCGTCCATATGGATTTGGAGCGATCGTCACACATAATATTAATTTATTTACGAGACATTAATTTAAAAGGGAAGAACATAGCTTACAGTGATTATTTATCGCGTAGCGTTACCCGGACAGAGTTCCGACTTAAAACCCGTAAAACATTTCTTACAATAACCCAATTATTATTAAACTTAAATTAAAATTAAAATTATAAATATATATATTTATGTTACAGATGAAGAGAAGAGATAAAGATATGTACATAATTCGCTGAAAAACATTGCAATTTATAGATGTGGCCAGCCATTTGGGCTCATGCGATCGCATGAAATATGGGCAACCTGGCCATGCGATCGCATGGCCAGCTGGATCAGCTCACATGTTTTTGTTTTCTAGTTTGCCGACGTTTTATTTATATGTAATATATGTAATATATATATATATATATATATATATATATATATATATATATATATATATATATATATATATATATATATATATATATATATATATATATATATATATATATATAATTTTAAGAATTATTTATATATTATATTATATTTATGTGCATAGTTGACTTGTAATTTTAGCTCCGTTGCGTCGCGCGTTGATAGTTGGTTCATGTCCCGGTTCCGGATTTTCGAACGTCCTTTCGTATGATTTAATATCTTGTACTTTGCGTTTTGCGTCTTGTACTCTTGTAACTTTTGAGACGTTTCTTATCAATAATCAGAATCACTTGGATTGTACTTTGTACTTTTGAGCTTTTTGGTCATTCGCGTCTTCAAATCGTCGTTTTCTTCTTTTGTCTTCGCACTTATTTATTTGAACGAATATTACATAAAAATAGAACAATTGCAACTAAAAGCTTTTCATATTGGAAGGATATTGTGCCTAAATATATGTTCATTTGGAGCACTATCAACCACTCTAAGAATTGTTTGTTTTTAACCACAATCTCCCGTGTAACGAATATTTCTTACTTTAACTAGTTTAAGGTAATTAAGTCATTTTTGATAGGTACTTCGACGCTCTACATGTGCTAAACATCCACGAAGCGCATAAGAAAAACAACTATCACAACAGTGCACTAGCACAACTACAAGCCCAACAGTTTAACAAGCTCAACAACATAACTGTTAACGCACAAGCTTAGAAAAATTTAAAACCTACAAAAAATACTAATTAGAGAATAGGAACAAGGATACAAATAGGCTTAAGATTGTTACTGTACATTTTAACATAACATGACTATACGTTGAAGTTGTTTAGTCAATTGATAGATAACAATCACTACTTACATACCAATCCTTCGTAGTCATTTTAGTCACAATGCAACAACAATCACTACTTACATACCAAGTTTTATTACTATTGTTCGATCCATTTTAGTAAGTTTCGTAGTCAATCCTTCGTGAAAACCACTAGATAATATCATGGATCAATTACAGTTTGTTTGTCAATGTTAAATTTGTCAATTGTTTAGTACGTTTAAAATTAATACACTTCTTATTGTTATAGTAAAATAGAAATTTGAATTAATTTTAATATTAAAATCTAGGATGTTACACTAAAATTTTCAAATAAAATTATATTTATTTTCGTATAGACCATAAACGTTCAATCAAATCAAATCGTAACTTTTTTTGCAGTTCATTATCAAGTAGTTATTTATTTCTTTTTATCGTAAGCAGGGTCGGTCCTAAGTATTTTGATGCCCGGTGCAAAACGGTCAAATAATGCCCCTTTTCTATCTTATAAATGTGTTTCGAACCTAAAAAACTACCGTAATTTTTTACTCCTATAATGTAAAATTTTGCTAAATTAATACTCCGTAGTATATAGTATTACTTCATCCATCTCCAGATACATGTGTATTTCTAATTTTGTTTATCTAAAAGAGACAATCAACTTTATTTTTTTACTCTTATATATATTTTGACTTAAAAGTTTATAATACTATAAGTGACATTACCTCTTGTCCTCTTAGAAGAGAAATTTTTATACTTTACTTAAAATTACACCAATAGAACATATGTTTCGGGACGAAATGAGTATATAGTTATTTACTTAAGAGGGTATATGAACAGTAACACTATGCATTATAAAACATTTAATGAAATTTATAAAAATAATACTAAATGAATGTATAAAATAAAATTAATTAATGTATTATAAATGAAGTATGAAGTAGATCGAATATGACTTGAAGAAATAACTTAAGAAAATTTTCAAAACCAAGTTCAATACTCCGTTATTGAAATCAGACGGTACATATTTTTCATTCTGTCGCCTACTTTTTTAATCAAAATTTTAAATTTTACACGAATTATAGGTCAATAGTTTGTACAATACGTTGTAAAAAAATTTACCATATTTTGAAGCTATAAACTAACATATCTGGAAAAAGAACAATAGCCTATAATGATGAACTTGACGCGTAGAGTACTAACATAAGTTAACTAAATATATATCCTCGTCTTTTTCTCCTTGATCTGAACAATCAGTGTTTTGCTTCTATACATGGAATGGTTCTTGTTGGGAATGGAATTGGCGTAGGCCAATTCGTGGGGGTATAGAGGAGGAACAATTGGTGCCTTTTGTTACTTCTTTATCTCATGTTTCTCTTTCTAATGAGGACGATAAGTGGCATTGGTATTCTTCTAATGTCAATGTTTTCTCTGCTCGATCTGTCCGTTTGATGTTAGACAGCTCGATGGATGTCGCTCGGCCTTCTTTCTGGAACAAGGTTATCCCATCAAAAGTGCTCATATTCTACTGGCGTTTTAATCTCGATCGTCTTCCCACAAAAAAGAACTTGTTGGATCATAACTTGGACTTGCAAAATGCTTCATGTTCAAGCTGCAATTACATGACTGAAGATGCTACTCATATTTTTTTTTTAATTGTTCGATTGCCATCCAAGTTTGGTCATACATTGCTACATGGACGGTGTTTTCTTTGCCCAGGTGGTCGAATAGGTTAGACTTTAGGAACTGGCTCGCCTCAAACTTTCCTAACCCTCAACATGCCCTCGTGATGGAATGCATTTGTATCGCCTCTCTTTGGACTCTTTAGAGATTCAGAAACGATGTCGTATTTAACTCTTCCAAGCTCAAGAAATGCCAAATCCTCGACTTTATTGTTTTGTCCTCTTTTGATTGGTTGTTTATTAGATATAAAAAAAGAAGGGTAGACTAGAATATGTGGCTTCAAAACCCCTTGAACTCTTTGTATTTTTTTCCCAGCGCCTTGCTAGTTTTATTTATTTGCCGTTCTAAAAAAACATAAAATTATTTTTCTCTCAGTCCAATTTTTTACCTACCTCTCTTTCTTCTTCCTTTTATTCTCCTCATTAATTTTTATGCAACTTAAAAAAAATAAAAAATCAAACCCTTCATTTGATGCCCATTAAATCTTGATGCCCAGTGTGGTCGCACTTGTGGCCCACTCCCAAGTCCGGCCCTGATCGTAAGCTGAACACCTTTCAATTCGAGTACGCTCCATATAATGATCTGGTTCATAAACTCGATCATTCCCAGTAATATTATAAGCGCTGTTTTAAACAATCATTTTATGTAATATGATTCATGTATAGATGAGACGTCTCATAGTATGCACCTCGTAAACCCTTGTCGGTTGAAGAATATGCCACCGAACCTGTAGAATCCTAAAAGTCCCTTCGACATCCTTTCGAGCACCATCTTGTTTTATTGAAAAGTAAGAACGCTTTGGATCAACTACACTTGAATACGACTTAACGAATGAAGACCATGTTGCGTAATTCTGTAAGCGCAGTAGTATCCTCTTTTGTCTTCCACACCGTTTACAATATAAGGGATGTCCGACATCTCTTCATTAAGTTTCGAGTTGAGCAAATCACTAGTTTTTAAAACATTTAAGTCTGTTATACCAAAGTAAGCATGCCAAATCTAATTATCATATGAGGCAATGACTTAAGCATAATAGTTGGGTAACCATGATCACATGTAGTAAATTGACCTATCAACGCATTTGGTCATTATGACCATGCCCAGTGTATACAATATATGCTACAAATCATTCTCGGGAACCCATGAGTTCTTTCATGAGCTTCATATAGACGTAGTATGTAATCATGTGTAAGCTTTTTCATATATACATTTGCGTACAAATTAATTATGCACCTTTCAATCTCATCAAACACTCTTTGGGACCTGTCTTTAAAAAAAATAAAAAATTAAATGGTTGGTAAAAAATAAAGATAAAAACCATGGGGGTGGTGGAGACATGGTAAGACTCTGGCCTTCCAATGTGGAGGCCAATGGTTCTATTCTTACCATTCACAAAGTTATTCTCCCTACTGGCCATAGAGGTTCTCCTGCAATGACTCCGGCAGTGGCGAGTGTATATAGGTTCTTGATAACTCCTAAATTATACATATTTTATATAACATTTTAAGGAGTTATTTTGACACTTTAAAGTCATTTTAAGTACTTTAACATACAAAAATGGATAGAATCAAGAAAAAAAGTATTTTTAATTTTTTTGTTTGAGAAATGTGTTAAAACAGGACAAAAAATAGGAAAAAGCATAAAAGTTGATCAAAGCCGCCGACTGAATGCAAGGAAGCCGCCTGCTAAAGTACAGAAGTCAAGAATGTTCCAGAATCGAGCAACAATCGAAGAACTTGGAGAAAAAGTAAGAGCATAAAACCCGTTGGCTGAAGAAAGGAAGCCGCCGACTAGATTAACAAAAGCCGTCGGCTATCCCATCCTAAGTCGCCGGCTATGGAGTTGTTTATGGAAGCAACTTGGCGACCAAGTAATATCTAAAAAGCTGCATATTCAGTATTTTGGCCATAATTTACTCATACGATCTCCAATTAAGGCGTTCCATGCGTCCAGGTGTTCGTATGACATAGCTCTACAACTTCCGTTTTATAAGTTTTGTCTAATTCGGCCTGGTTCGGAAGCTCGAAGGCAACAAATGACTGTTGAAATTCAAATAAAGGATTTTCAAGTTTTTTAGTTAGTTTTTGTCCCACATTGCTAGAAAACAAATGTAAAAGGCTCCTCATTCCTCTATAAAAGGAGGGTTTCACCCTCTAGTTTTTTATGTACCCTTTTGTATTCTTTTATCTCTTTTGAGAATTGAATCCTCCTCCCCATATGAGGTTTATGGAGTTAAGGTGTACATTAGTTTAATATTTTATGCTTAGACGTCGAGGTTCTGCCCGAACGTTATCTTTTCATTTTTTGTAAGTATTTCTCGTTTTAATTTAATTATTGTTATTTATTATTTGTCTTTTATTTTATTTATTGTCTTTTATTTATTTACTGTCTTATTTAATTAAGTTTATTAAGTTTATTTTATTGATTTAATTTATTTAATGTCTTTTATTAATTTAATTACTTTATTTTCGTCTCTAACTATGAACTAAACGTTCATAGTAATTACTTGGAAGAAAACTGTGATTGTCTGGGATCTAAGATGAAGCCGCCGGCTTTCTCAGTTCAAGCCGGCGGCTTGACTGAGCCTAGTCGCCGGCTTCGTGCTCAATTCGTACAGTTTATGGTATTTTCTAGATCTGTATGATTATGTTTCTATGATGATTATTTGAACTGTTTAAGATCTGTCATGACTAAATAACTTGTTTGCCATGCTTAATGATTAAATATTATGAAACTAGGATTAACTAGTCATTGATTCTATGATCTTATATTCGATTCATATCACTTGTTTAGATCTAGTCCATCAAATATAGTGTTTGGAATGCATGCAACTTAGGTAAACATCATTGGTATTTCTACAACTATTTGAACTTGAATCACACTTATATAATAGAATTTATTATTGATAGGCTTAATCAAAGAACCTTTGTTTATAAGTGTTTGATTGTTAATTGCATGAGAACTTAATTAGGATTACTTTTTTGCTAGTAATTTGAATTAATCCAATTAAGTTTATTAGTTTATCAAATTGTAAGTCTAATTGAATATTGTTTAGATCAACATTAGGTTTATGTAATATTTATCATGTGATTATTTGAATGCCATAAATGAAGACATTAGCTTTGAACATCACTTAGTTAATGTAAGCTTTAGGTCCTGCTTTATGAATGCTATGTGGTAATTAGCTTAACCATTAGGGATAATAATTGATCTATGATTATTGTCTTGCTATTTATCAATATAAGTCATGAAATATTAAATATAAATCTCTTATGATTTACACGTCCTTGTAATCACTTCTCTTTTATATTGTTTATTTAATTTAAATTTTTATTCTATCTTTCCAAAATAGTTTATTAAAAGTTATCAATAACGTACCTCAAATTGTCTCTTCCCTAAGAGAGAATAATTCAAACTTAAACAACAACTCTTATCTGCTTTCACGCTCTTTTGGGACGATAACTTAAAATACTAAATCTGACCGGGTCTTGTTACTCTTTAGGGTGTTAAAAGTGAATTAAAAGGTTATATAAATTTAAAAGTTTGAAAGGCAAATTAAGCATTGCACACTTTTACACATCATGTTCCATAGGGTTACGGGATACCGCTAGTTTTAAAATTATTAGTAAAAAATACTCTGATTGTATATGACAACACTAAATTTAATTGGAGGACCCCATATCTTTTTCGAATTTATAGGTTTTCTTTACAATTGTATATCACAAATATATTTAACTACTCGGATTCAATATTATATCCGAACATGTAGTTTTTCGAAAGTAAACAACCACTAAAATAACATTCAAATATAATTAGTGTTGAAAAAAATTTCAGGACCCCATTGAGTTTGTATTTTGGAATCGCCACTGGACTCCAAGCTGCTCGTAAAGCGGGTAGTCTGTTACGTCCTCCAGATATGGCTTGGAAGAATAACGTGACTTAATATATCAAATCAGAGTTGTATAAACGAGAACGACTCTATATGAGACGTTTTATTGAGTTTTGCAGCGGAAGATAAATAGATTACATTGTATTTAGAACATTAAATGTCTTTAATTGATATGATATGTAATGAAGACTCCAAGCATAGCAAGCAATCATCATCAAAGCAGCAGATATACAGCGGAAGCAATACTTAAGTACCTAAGAATAAACATGCTTAAAAAGGTCAACACGAGGTTGAGTGAGTTCATAGGTTTGTCATAAATAATGATTTCAGTAATAGTGTTAGACCACAAGATTTGTTTTCATAAGTAGATCACTCAGATCCAGTCAAGGTGATTTCCCGCAGGATCAAAAAGTTATGCCAGTGCGTGATATTTAGACTAAACGTTGTTTGCCCCGTGACAAGTTGTTCTGTCCTTGTCGTTTAATTTCATTATCAAGTAATACAAAGACTTAGTCAAATGTATCGGGGACGTTACTCCCGATAGGCCTATCCCCAATAATTAAGAATGCCGCAACAATTAAAAATATCACTGTAGGGACTTAGTCGGACATAGCCGGGTATTGCATAGTTTAACAGTTTGGTACTGATATTTAGACTAGACTTTCAAGTTTTCTCCGTAACAAGTTATCGTTTATACTTGTCGGTTGGGGACTTGCTGGTCATAGCCCAACATATCATAGTTTAATAGTTGGTACTGATATTTAGACTAGACTTTCAAGTTTGACAAGTAACAAGTTATCATTTATACTTGTCGGTTGGGGACTTGCTGGTCATAGCCCAACATATCACAGTTTAATAGTTGATACGTGTAAAACAGTTATAAAAGTTGCGCATGTATTCTCAGCCCAAAAATATATAAAAAGGGAGCAGATAAACTCACAATACGATACGATGATTTGTAGTAAGTATGTGTATGATGGCACTGAACAAGTACAGAGTTGAGTTGACCTCGGATTCACGAACCTATATCAAGTATATATATTAACACATATACTCGTAATCGAATAATATTATTTCAATTGTTTCATATATATATATATATATATATATATATATATATATATATATATATATATATATATATGTTCTATGTATAAGTATTTGTTTGATAAAATGACTTTAATAATGATAATGTATAAAGGATCGTATTATTTTGTAATAATAATAATATTAAGGATGATGGTAATAATAATAATTTAAAAATGAAAGTTTTAATATTATTGTTAAGATAAAAATGTTAATAAAAATAATACTTAATAATAAGGATAATCATATTAGTAATAATAATAATGATATCATTAATAAGAATACTTTTTAAAATGATACTGGTACTAATAATAATGGTAATACTGTTAATCATAATGATAATAATAATACTTAAAATGATAAAATTTGTAATACTTTTAATAATACAAATGATATTATTAATACTTACTAATAATACTAGTAATAATAATTTTAGTAGTAATAACAATAATAGTAATTATAATTTTAATTTTAATTATGCTAATAATACTTGGTAACTTTTATTATTAATAATAATAGTTAAAATCATAATATTAATAATGATAATAATTATAATGCTAATAATAATAACAATAATAATTAAGATTAAACTTTGATAAAGAGAACTACCTTGAAAAGCTTTTCTAAAAAAAAATGGCACAGACGGGACTCGAACCCGTGACCTCTTGAAACCCGTCAGCACCCTTAACCATCCAGCTACTTCTATTTTTCTGTTTTAAATCTCGACTTATATTTATTTAAACCCTTCCTGTCTGTTTCATATTCTCCTTCTTCTTCTCAAATTTCAAATCGAGGTAACTTCGAAATGTATTTATGAATTATAAACGAAACATAAATAATTAAATGTGGGTTGTTTGAATTATAACAAAAAAAAATAGAAAAAAAATTAAAGAGTGTAGCTGCTGCTACTGCCGTCGGTTGGAAAAAGAAAAAAAATAAATTGATTTCGATTTTTAAAGCTTTTTAGGTCATGATCTCTTCATGAAATATTTTCCCAATCACTATTATAACACGCTGGAACCATCAATTGAACTGAATACACAAACACGAACTTGAATTTGATGATGAACAATCGTTTAACTTTTAAAAACTGAAACTTTGACCTTAAAATTAGAATTCATGAGGATGAATTGGAACTTGGGATTTTACAGGAAGTTTGACTAATTGATTCCTAACAAAACTACATTTTTGAATTTTGAAAAATGTTTTGAAATCAAATTTTTGGAATTATGAACATGAACAGGGGACGAAACTGTTTAACAAATAAATAAATAAAATGATTTTTGCTTGATTTTCCATTTACAGCAGCTCATATCAGTATATAAATGAATATAATGATGTTAATCTAACGTGTAAAGTAGAATTCTTAATTGTTGTTTAGTGTTAATGGTTGATCACGATCAGAGAAATATAAAAATAAAAAAAATAAAAGCAGATAATACCTAATTTAGGTATCTGAGTGTCGAAATATAATAAAAGCAGAATCACTTTATAAAAAAAATATAAAAATTAAAAATGCTGATAATCTAATTTAGGTATTTATTGTCTTTTTTCATTTTATTTTTAATTATTATTATTAAGTAAATACATTAATAATAATAATACTAATAATAATTAATAATAATAATTATATTAATAATAATAATTATAATAACAATAATAATAATAATAATAATAATAATAATAACAATAATAATAATAATAATAATAATAATAACAAGAGTAATGACATTTATTAATATTTATGTTAATAATAATAATAATATCATTAATAATAAATGATATTTTTATAATAATACTTTTAATGCAACAATATTGTCTTGTATAAAATTTTACATTTTTAGTTATATTATTTAAGCCAAGTTTATATATATATTTATTTAAAATTATTTGTTCGTGAATTATCGGGATAAGTCGAGGTTTAAATGAATTCATGAAAAGATTTTGCTCAAATTCTGTCGGAAATTTCCGGGTTGTTATAGTACCTACCTGTTAAAAGAAATTTCGTCCCGAAATTTTGTTGTTGCCATCAGTCGGCGTTGTTCGTAAATAGATGAGGATATTTTCGTTTTATTTGGTCTTCATATTCCCAGGTATGCTCAGGGCCTTGCATGAATTTCAACAGATAGAATATTATTTTGTTTCAAACGTTTAAATCTTACGATCCATAAATTCTACAACGTGCATTTTAAGGATTTAACAAGAGTGTCATTGATTAGGTTTTCTCAGAAAGAGATAATGACGTTATACAAACATTTCAATACACATGAAATGTGTTATGAATGATACTGAGCTTATTTAAATCTTGAGCGTTTATGCCACAATATTAGGGTAGACAAAATAGAAAGGAGTTCATGAA
Organism: Rutidosis leptorrhynchoides; assembly: GCF_046630445.1. NCBI lineage: Eukaryota > Viridiplantae > Streptophyta > Magnoliopsida > Asterales > Asteraceae > Rutidosis > Rutidosis leptorrhynchoides. Next base: position 327,156,977 of record NC_092342.1, on the reverse strand, counting down.
AATCAAGGTCACGATATTTGATAGAGATAGTCATTGTTTACAACAGGAATATCTTAATGATGAATATGAGTTGGGAAATAGAGTTTTACCAATATTGGGTAATATGGAATGATATGATTCGATTACAAGAAGAGTATAAATAAGCTATCGTAAAAGATTGAAATGAGGAAATTAAATGTTCGCTTTAACTTTTGACTTAGTCACGATTGATTTTCGGAATTTAAGGAATTAAAGAAATCTTCATAATCTTTATAAGATTTGATTCTCCGTTAATTAAGGAAATTAGGATTTTCTTTAATTAAATGCGGTGAATTTCCTCAATTGCTATGTCTGGAATTTTGCTATAAATTAGCTTCTTCCATTTCATTATCTTCACCACTTATATACTTTCTTCCTCAATTCATACTTCCAAAGATTGTGAAAATGCTCCATCCAATTCTTGTTCTTGACCTTATATTGGTTATCGCCACAATCTTCCTTCTTTTCCAACTCCCACCAGAGGAGTCTGTTTACTTCTATTATGCTCTAGGATTTATTGTGTTTTTAGTTCTCCCGTGTCTTTATATTGCTATACGCATTGATATAAGCAGTTTGTAATTTCGGTGTTGTTATCGGGATTTATATTTTCCCTTATATGTCGAAACTTCATGCTTTTGTAAAGCAAGTAACGGTCCAAAATTCGTAGGTATAAAGTTTCGAATGATCATAATATACAAAGCAGAAGGAAAGTTAATAGCATAGTTTGATTTGTCAAATTACCAGAATATCCGGAAAGATAGAACTATCAAGAAAAATATTTTCTTGATATGTTTTAGAGTTTAAATGTAAGAGTCGTGTAACATGGCAAATGATGATTATAAAGTTTATGAATCATCATCTTCCATTAAAATTTTAGCATGACTTACTGTAATATAATCACGTTGACCTGAAGTCATTATATTATACTAACTCATGCTTCAATTCCTAACACTACTTCAAATCATTCATAATTTAAACTTGAATTTTACAGAGTATAGAAACTAAAACAGTTTCCTTTATGATGTGATAAAGATATCGCAAGGAGACAATTAATTGCGGTCAAGAATCGTTATGAAGATATCTTTAGAAATATAGAGGATATTTATAACGAAAGATACGGTGATATCTTAGATTTCCTAAGATCCAATGACGAGGAAAATTCTTCTGTTTCCTCTGCATTTTATGCTATCATATCTGAATCATTGGTTATCAATCCGAGATGGTTTAAATAAATTTTATTTTTAGATGATTAAATGCTGATTGTAATCATCACGGAACTAATGGTTAACGAATAGACGTTTGTTGATTTCAAAAGTAATGAATGATAATTTCGGTGGTTTGATGTGATAATTCATCACAGAATACAAATGAATACAGTTCATGAGAATCAGAATTGAAGAATGTACAATGTAACATATTAATGTGAGATATAAATATTTCTAGGGTATTACCTACCCGTTAAAATATTTTCACAATTAACAGTTTGTACAAAAGAGTTTTAATTATAGTCTTTATGAAAATATACATACATATATTTTTTCCTTCAGATGTAATCATGGATTTAATATAATATTAAACTCATTTGATTTACGGTTGAAACTAGAATGAATAATCTCCAAAACCTTTAGAGATTTCATAATTGTCGCGAAATATTTTGCTAATGAAGTTATGAATCAATACGTTCATCGTTACACTTGATTTATTATGAAATGGAGTTTATTGTGTTGAAGCATTGATTAACAATTGTTAAGTCATTAACGAAGGGTGTACATCATAGCATATTAATGATATGAATTAACCAAGTAGTACATACTAGTTGAGATTCACACGTAATTGCTTAGTACGACAAGATTTATTATTGTTACAAATCATATATATATATATATAAGGTATACATATATAATTGAAGAATGAGTCAATACATCTTAACACATTATTGCTAATATTCCTTGGTATCTTTGGGGCGTATGATGTTGATATCCGAGGTACCAAGTGTGATGTTGAGGCGTGGGATGCGGATGTTGTTGTTGATGAAGTTGATGGTGCTAATGTTGTTGCTGATACTGATGCAACTGCTGGTGCTTATAATGCTTGTTGTGTTGATGATGTTGGCGGTACTATTGAGGCTGTTGCTGATTCTGGTAGTGCCGTCGGTGCTGGTGATGTTGACGATACTGCTGGTGGTGTTGCGGTTGTTGTTGGTATTGCCTGTGGTGTTGGTGATGTTGGTGGTATTGCTGGTACTGGTGGTGCTGCTTATGCTACTGGTGTTGCTTGTGGTACTTGGGTAGTAGGTGTGAGCCTAGCTTCTAAATCGTGCACCGTTTCCTCCAGGGTTTCTACTTTATGCTCGAGTCTATCGATTTGTTCTACCCATTCCCCAGTAAGGTTTGTCAATTCTTGATATTTAGTTCGAAGTCTTCTAACTTCTTCCAATAACCCTATCTGATTAGAATTTGGGAGTAGAGGACGAATACTATCTTTGACTACGGTGAGACGACCTTCGAGGCGGAAAATCCTTGCGAAAAGAGTGAAAACGGTATTGCGAACAGGTTTACCGGTAAGCGGATCGAGTACTCCGAGGTTTGGTGGTAAGTTTGGCTCGTGATAAGGAGTACCTTTTTCATTTCTCCATAGGGTGAGTATTTCACGAACCCATCCCCATTTTCTGAAGAAATCACGATAATTGATCGGTGGGTGTGCTCCCGTTACGCTATCTTCGAAGCTAGAGGAACTTGAGGAATCGGGTGAGAAATCCATATTATATGTTTGGAATAAGGGTTTGATTTGAAATGGGTGTTGAATATTAATTGATATATTCATCTCCTTGAATACATATATATAGCAAAAAGGTTTCCATAATTTACGGAGGGAAATTAGGAAAAGCGTTAGACAAAGTCTATCGGGATAGATATGATAAGATATGATTTGTCTATACTCCAATAATGGCAGTATGACGTCTCGAGATTATAAGATGATAAGTATGTAATCTAATAATCTTTCGATTAAAGACTTTCAATTCGTATACTGTGATAACCCAATGACATTTTCCAGTTCGCAAACCGATGCATAAAGGTATAAGGCATATAGGTACGTGATATAACAGGGAGTTATATACGTTTGAGTATGAATAGTAACAATTATAGGAGTTTCAAAAATCATGGATAATATTTCATGTAATACATATGTAATACACAAAACCATGATAGATGACATAGGAATGTCAAGAATTTCAGAAATCATGGTGTCGCATTTAAATGCGGTGGCGTAATTGGATAATACTTAGGAAAGTGAGCAGAGTTCTTAAGTTGGCTCGGCATTCTAAGATAAGTAAAGTTTCTAAAGTATAGTGTAGCATTTAACAGTTAAAGGCAACAAGTAAAGGCACTATGGTCATGGATAGTTGTAGTCCTACATTGCTAAAGTACCTAATTGTATAAGGCATACATAAAATGCAATCCTGGTTCTATACAACAACCTGCTCTGATACCAATCTGTCACGTCCTCCAGATAGGACCTGGAAGAATAACGTGACTTAATATATCAAATCACAGTTGTATAAATGAGAAGGACTCTATATGAGACGTTTTATTGAGTTTTGCAGTGGAAGATAAATAGATTACATTGTATTTAGAACATTAAATGTCTTTAATTGATATGATATGTAATGAAGACTCCAAGCATAGCAAACAATCATCATCAAAGCAGCAGATATACAGCGAAAGCAATACTTAAGTACCTGGGAATAAATATGCTTAAAAAGGTCAACACGAGGTTGAGTGAGTTCATAGGTTTGTCATAAATAATGATTTAAGTAATAGTGTTAGACCACAAGATTGGTTTTCATAAGTAGATCACTCAGATCCAGTTATCACACCCCCAAATAGGGCATGGGGTATTTGTGACTAATTATATCAAATCACAGTTATATAAACGAGAACGACTCTACATGAGACGTTTTGTTGAGTTTTGCAGCGGAAGATAAATATATCTTTAATTGATATGATATGTAATGAATACTCCAAGCATAGCAAGCAATCATCATCAAAGCAGTAGATATACAGCGGAAGCAATATTTAAGTACCTGAGAATAAACATGCTTAAAAAGTCAACACGAGGTTGAGTGAGTTCATAGTTTTGTCATAAATAATGATTTCAGTAATAGTGTTAGACCACAAGATTTAGTTTGTAAAGTTGATCTCTCACAGGATCAAAAGTTATGCCAGTGCGTTATATTTAGACTAAACGTTGTTTGCCCCGTGACAAGTTGTTCTGTCCTTGTCGTTTTAATTTCATTATTAAGTAATACAAAGACTTAGTCAAATGTATCGGGGACGTTACTCCCGATAGGCCTATCCCCAATAATTAAGAATGCCGTAGCAATTAAAAATATCACTGTAGGGACTTAGTCGGACATAGCCGGGTATAGCATAGTTTAATAGTTGGTAATGATATTTATACTAGACTTTCAAGTTTGCCCCGTAACAAGTTATCGTTTATACTTGTCGGTTGGGGACTTGATGGTCATAGCCCAACATATCATAGTTTAATAGTTGGTACTGATATTTAGACTAGACTTTCAAGTTTGCCCCGTAACAAGTTATCATTTATACTTGTCGGTTGGGGACTTGCTGGTCATAGCCCAACATATCACAGTTTAATAGTTGGTACTTGTATATAACGTATAAAACAGTTATAAAAGTTGCGCATGTATTCTCAGCCCAAAAATATAGATAAAAAGGGAGCTATGAAAACTCACGATACGATACGATAGTTTGTAGTAAATATGCGTTTGATGGCACTGAACAAGTGTAGGGTTGTCCTCGGATTCATGAACCTATATCAGTTTTATATATATTAAAACATATAATGAACATATAATGGTATTCAACCCAGTTTATTAATTATATAATATGTTACTTATTTAAATTAGTATGTATTTGTTATTTCAAATGTTATATATATCTATATATGTTATTTTCATATTAACATAGTAAATTTGACATACTTATGATATATGTAATAAATATCTTTTGTTTGTTAAAATAAAGTAATGATAATAATACTAATAATTAGATTTAATAATGATATTGAAAATAATAATTTTGATAGTATCCTTAGTCACTTTATTTGTAGTAATAATAGTAAAAATTAAATAATAGTAGTAATAATAAAAAAATGTTAATTTTTAATAGAAATGATAATTTTAAATAAAAATGATAGTTTTAATATTAATTTCAATAATCATATTATTAATAACATTAATGTTAAATGGTAATTCTAATAGTAATATTAATAATAATGATGCTTAATGTTATTTAATCATCATAATAATGATAATACTAGTAATTATAATTATAATAATTATAATGATAATAATAATAATAATAATAATAATAATAATAATAATAATAATAATAATAATAATAATAATAATAATAATAATAATAATAATAATAATAATAATAATAAAAATGAAACTACCTTTAAAAGAAGCCTTAAAAATAAATGTCGTCGCCTAGACTCGAACCCGAGCCCTCTCGCTCACCCGCTAACAGCTTAGACCAATGCTCTGCTTGTTACTTATCTAATTTATATCAAACCAATATCTATTTGAACCCGTTTTCTTTTCTACTTCTATTTTCCTTTCTTCATCAACAATTCACATCGACCAGGGACAAATTCATATCAGCAATACAAAATTAGATTGGGTTTTTTTTTAGAAATTGTAAACGAGGCAGAAATAGGTCTGTGCAATATCTGGTTTGTTGTAACAGAAGAAAAATCAACATAAAACAGTAGCAGCAAATAAAAAAATAATCGACTATGACTCAAACATGAATCTCGAGTTTTAGAATGTTTTAGATTATACTTTCTTCATGAAAAATGTTTTAAATCACTCATATAAACTTTATCAATCATCAATTGAACTTGTAACATCAAAACTAATCCTAATTTTACCAAGAACATAGCTTTGACTTTTAAATTATAAACTTTGACTCGAAAATTTGGATTTGATACTAGGAATTGGGAGTTGAAATTTTACAGATAGATTGAGTAAAGGAATCCTAACAAGATTGCATTTCCAGATTTTTAAATGGATTTCAAAACTGAGACTTTGAATAATTGAATAGAAACAGAGGTCGATGCCTTTTTTTTTTTTTTTTTTTTTTGAATTGTAGTAGTGAATTGTGCCATACATACAGATAACACTCATCTGAATTTATAGCCAAAGAGATTCGATTATATAAATATAATGAATGGATTGTCGACTCATAATTCATGATTCCACAGAAGAAAAAAAATACAGAAAGCAGAAAAAAAAGAATATAAAAATAATAATAATGCAGATGATCATGATTAATAAAACAATAAAACAGATAACGCAAATTAAAAGTCGACCTAAATTAGGTATTAGGTTCCTGTCTCTTTTTTTTTTATATATATCTGTATTTTTTTAATAATATTAATAAACATAATATTAAAAATGCTAATAATAATATTAAAATTAATAATAATATTAATGATATTAATAATGTCAAAATAATACTAATTAATAATAATTATGTTAATAATATTAATAATAATATTGATAAGATACTAGTAAAAAAATGATAAATAAGTTTAATAACAAAAATGATAATACAAATAATAATACTAACAAATAATAATAATGATGATATTACTAATACTAACAATAATGATAATAATATTAGTAATGATAATACTCTTAATAATAATAATAATAACAATAATACTAGAAATGATAATAATATTACAATTTAAATGTATCACATTTCATTATATATTGCAAATAATAATATAACTAATACTGATATTAATACTAATAATAATAATAAAAGTAATAATATTATTTTGTATAAAGTTTTACATTTTTAGTTATAACAATTAAGTCGTATTATATTTCAAGTTTTAAAATTATTTGTTCGTGAATCGTCGGAATTCGTTCAAAGTTAAATGAAGTCACGTAGAGGTTTTTTGTTTAAATTAACTCGGAAATTTCCTGGTTGTCACAGTATCCCCCTGTTAATAGAAATTTCGTCCCAAAATTTTAGTTGTTGCCATCCATCGGCGTTATTTGTAAACAGGTGAGGATATTTTCGTTTTATTTGGTCTTCACGTTCCCAGGTATGCTCGGGGCCTTGCATGAATTCCAACAGATAGAATATTGTTTTGTTTCAAGAGTTTAAATCATACGAATCCATAAATTCTACAGGTTCTTTTATGAAGTGTATTTTATTATTAATGCGGAGGTTATCTAAAGGGTTTAACAAGAGTGTCATTGGTTATGTTTTCTCAGAAAGAGATGATGACGTTATACAAGTATTTCAATACACATGAAATATTATAAATAATAGTGAGCTTATTTAAACCTTGAGCGTTTATACCACAATATTAGAGTAGACAAAATAGAGAAGAGTTCATGAAAATCATAGTCATGAAATTTGATAAAGATCGTCATTGTTTACAACATGGATATTGTAATGATGAATATGAGTTGAAAAATAGAGTTTTATCAACATTGGGTGATATGGATGAAACGATTCGATTACAGGAAGAGTATAAACGAAGCTATCGTAAAGGATTGAAATGAGGAAATTAAATGTTCGCTTTAACTTTTGATACGGTTAAAGTTGATTTCTGGAATTCAAGGGTTTAAAGAAAATCTTCATAATCTGTATAAGATTTGATTCTTCAGTAATTACGGAAATTGAGATTTTCTTTGATTAAATGCGGTGAAATTGTCTCGATTGACGTGTCTGGAATTTTGCGATAAAATAGCTTCTTCCGTTTCATTATCTTCACCACTTCTCAATTCGTACTTTCTTCCTCAATTCATACTTCCAAAGATTGTGAAAATGCTCCATCCAGTTCTTATCCTGGATATTTTTCTGACTATTATTTCAGTCATTCTTCTTTTTCATTTACCACCAGAGGAATTTGTTTTCCTCTACTTTTATCTTGGGATTATAGTGTTTTTAATTCTCCCGTGTCTTTATGTCACTATACGCATTGATATACATGGTTTGTAATTTCGGTATCGTTATCGGGCTTTATATTTTCCCTTATATGTCAAAGCTCTTTGCCTTTTTATTCTCCTCTCGACTCTAAGTAAAGCGAGTAATGAATCCAGAATTTGTAGGTATGAAGTTTCGAATGATCATAATATATAAAGTATAAAGGAAAGGTAATAGCATGATTTGATTTGTCAAATTACCAGAATATCCGAAAAGATAGAACTATCAAGAAAATATGTTCTTGATATGTTTAGAGATTTAGGTAGAATGTAAGAGTCGTGTAACATGGAAAATGATGATTATAAAATCTATGAATCATCATCTTCCATTAAAAATTTAGCATGACTTACTGTAATATAATCACGTTGGCCTGACGTCATTATATTATACTAACTCATGCTTCAATTCCCAACATTACTTCAAATCATTCATAATTTAAACTTGAATTTTACAGAATATAGAAACTAAAACAGTTTCCTTTATGATGTGATAAAGATATCGCAAGGAGACAATTAATTGCGGTCAAGAATCGTTATGAAGATATCTTTAGAAATATAGAGGACATTTATAACAAAAGATACGATGATATCTTAGAATTTCTAAGATCCAATGACGAGGAAAATTCTTCTGTTTCCTCTGCATTTAATGCTACCATATCTGAATCATTGGTTATCAATCCGAGATGGTTTCAAGAAATTTTATTTTTAGATGATTAAACGCTGATTGTAATCGTCAACGGATCTAATGGTTAACGAATAGGCGTTATTGATTTTAAAAGTAATGAATGATAATTTCGGTGGTTTGATATGATAATTCATCATAGAATATGAATGAATACAATTCATGAGAATCAGAATTGAAGAATGTACAATGTAACATATTAATGTGAGATATAAATATTTCTAGGGTATTACCTACCCGTTAAAATATTTTCACAATTAACACTTTGTACAAAAGAGTTTTAATTACAATCTTTATGAAAATATACATACATATATATTTTCCTTCAGATGTAATCATGGATTTAATATAATATTAAACTCATTTGATTTACGGTTGATACGAGAATGAATAATCTCCAAAATCTTTAGAGATTTCCTAATTGTCGCGAAATATTTCGCTAATGAAGTTATGAATCAATACATTCATCGTTACACTTGATTTATTATGAAATGGAGTTTATTGTGTTGAAGCAGTGATTAACAATTGTTAAGTCATTAACGAAGGGTGTACATCATAGCATATTAGTGATATGAATTAACCAAGTAGTACATACTAGTTGAGATTCACATGTAATTGCTTAGTACGACAAGATTTATTATTGTTCCAAATCATATATATATATATAAAGTATACATATATAATTCTTCACGAAGAATGAGTCAATACATCTTAACTCATTATTTCTAATATTCATTAGTATCTTTAGGGCGTATGATGTTGATATCCGAGGTACCGAGTGTGATGTTGAGGCGTGGGATGCGAATGTTGTTGTTGATGAAGCTGATGGTGCTAATGTTGTTGCTGATACTGATGCAACTGCTGGTGCTTATAATGCTTGCTGTGTTGATGATGTTGGCGGTACTGTTGAGGCTGTTGCTGATTCTGGTAGTGCCGTCGGTGCTGGTGATGTTGACGATACTGCTGGTGGTGTTGAAATGTCCCGTTCTTATTGATTAAAAACGTTCCATATTAATTGATTTCGTTGCGAGGTTTTGACCTCTATATGAGACATTTTTCAAAGACTGCATTCATTTTAAAACAAATCATAACCTTTATTTCATCAATAAAGGTTTAAAAAGCTTTACGTAGATTATCAAATAATGATAATCTAAAATATCTTGTTTACACGCGACCATTACATAATGGTTTACAATACAAATATGTTACAACGAAATAAGTTTCTTGAATGCAGTTTTTACACAATATTATACAAGCATGGACTCCAAATCTCGTCCTTATTTAAGTATGCGACAGCGGAAGCTCTTAATAATCACCTGAGAATAAACATGCTTAAAACGTCAACAAAAATGTTGGTGAGTTATAGGTTTAACCTATATATTATCAAATCATAATAATAGACCACAAGATTTCATATTTCAATACACATCCCATACATAGAGATAAAAATCATTCATATGGTGAACACCTGGTAACCGACATTAACAAGATGCATATTTAAGAATATCCCCATCATTCCGGGACACCCTTCGGATATGATATAAATTTCGAAGTACTAAAGTATCCGGTACTTTGGATGGGGTTTGTTAAGCCCAATAGATCTATCTTTAGGATTCGCGTCAATTAGGGTGTCTGTTCCCTAATACTTAGATTACCAGACTTAATAAAAAGGGGCATATTCGATTTCGATAATTCAACCATAGAATGTAGTTTCACGTACTTGTGTCTATTTTGTAAATCATTTATAAAACCTGCATGTATTCTCATCCCAAAAATATTAGATTTTAAAAGTGGGACTATAACTCACTTTCACAGATTTTTACTTCGTCGGGAAGTAAGACTTGGCCACTGGTTGATTCACGAACCTATAACAATATATACATATATATCAAAGTATGTTCAAAATATATTTACAATACTTTTAATACATTTTGATGTTTTAAGTTTATTAAGTCAGCTGTCCTCGTTAGTAACCTACAACTAGTTGTCCACAGTTAGATGTACAGAAATAAATCGATAAATATTATCTTGAATCAATCCACGACCCAGTGTATACGTATCTCAGTATTGATCACAACTCAAACTATATATATTTTGGAATTAACCTCAACCCTGTATAGCTAACTCCAACATTCACATATAGAGTGTCTATGGTTGTTCCAAAATATATATAGATGTGTCGACATGATAGGTCGAAACATTGTATACGTGTCTATGGTATCTCAAGATTACATAATATACAATACAAGTTGATTAAGTTATGGTTGGAATAGATTTGTTACCAATTTTCACGTAGCTAAAATGAGAAAAATTATCCAATCTTGTTTTACCCATAACTTCTTCATTTTAAATCCGTTTTGAGTGAATCAAATTGCTATGGTTTCATATTGAAATCTATTTTATGAATCTAAACAGAAAAAGTATAGGTTTATAGTCAGAAAAATAAGTTACAAGTCATTTTTGTAAAGGTAGTCATTTCAGTCGAAAGAACGACGTCTAGATGACCATTTTAGAAAACATACTTCCACTTTGAGTTTAACCATAATTTTTGGATATAGTTTCATGTTCATAATAAAAATCATTTTTCCAGAATAACAACTTTTAAATCAAATTTTATCATAGTTTTTAATTAACTAACCCAAAACAGCCCGCGGTGTTACTACGACGGCGTAAATCCGATTTTACGGTGTTTTTCGTGTTTCCAGGTTTTAAATCATTAAGTTAGCATATCATATAGATATAGAACATGTGTTTAGTTGATTTTAAAAGTCAAGTTAGAAGGATTAACTTTTATTTGCGAACAAGTTTAGAATTAACTAAACTATGTTCTAGTGATTACAAGTTTAAACCTTCGAATAAGATAGCTTTATATGTATGAATCGAATGATGTTATGAACATCATTACTACCTCAAGTTCCTTGGATAAACCTACTGGAAATGAGAAAAATAGATCTAGCTTCAAAGGATCCTTGGATGGCTTGAAAGTTCTTGAAGCAGAATCATGACACGAAAACAATTTCAAGTAAGATTTCCAATCGAAATAAGATTGTTATAGTTATAGAAATTGAATTAAAGTTTGAATATGATTATTACCTTGTATTAGAAAGATAACCTACTGTAAGTAACAAATGTTTCTTGATCTTGGATGATTACTTGGAATGGATTTAGAAAACTTGGAAGTAAACTTGCAATCTTGGAAGTATTCTTGATTTTATGAAACTAGAACTTTTGGAATTTATGAAGAACACTTAGAACTTGAAGATAGAACTTGAAAGAGATCAATTAGATGAAGAAAATTGAAGAATGAAAGTGTTTGTAGGTGTTTTTAGTCGTTGGTGTATGGATTAGATATAAAGGATATGTAATATTGTTTTCATGTAAATAAGTCATGAATGATTACTCATATTTTTGTAATTTTATGAGATATTTCATGCTAGTTGCCAAATGATGGTTCCCAGATGTGTTAGGTGACTCACATGGGCTGCTAAGAGCTGATCATTGTAGTGTATATACCAATAGTACATACATCTAAAAGCTGTGTATTGTACGAGTACGAATACGGGTGCATACGAGTAGAATTGTTGATGAAACTGAACGAGGATGTAATTGTAAGCATTTTTGTTAAGTAGAAGTATTTTGATAAGTGTATTTAAGTCTTTCAAAAGTGTATGAATACATATTAAAACACTACATGTATATACATTTTAACTGAGTCGTTAAGTCATCGTTAGTCGTTACATGTAAATGTTGTTTTGAAACCTTTATGTTAACGATCTTGTTGAATGTTGTTAACCTATTATTTATTATAACAAATGAGATGTTAAATTGTTATATTATCATGATATTATGATATATAATATATCTTAGTATGATATATATACAGTTAAATGTCGTTACAACGATAATCGTTACATATATGTCTCGTTTCGAAATCATTAAGTTAGTAGTCTTATTTTCACATATGTATTTCATTGTTAATACACTTAATAATATATTTACTTATCATTTAACATAATTAACCAAGTGTATCAATATCTTAATATGATTCATATGTACCTAGTAAGACGTTGTTATAACGATAATCGTTATATATATATCGTTTTCGAGTTTCTTAAATTAATAGTCTAATTTTTATGTATATAACTCATTGTTAAAATACCTAATGAGATACATACTTATAATAAAATCATGTTAACTATATATATAACCATATATATGTCATCGTATAGTTTTTACAAGTTTTAACGTTCGTGAATCACCGGTCAACTTGGGTGGTCAATTGTCTATATGAAACCTATTTCAATTAATCAAGTCTTAACAAGTTTGATTGCTTAACATGTTGGAAACACTTAATCATGTAAATAACAATTTCATTTAATATATATAAACATGGAAAAGTTCGGGTCACTACAGTACCTACCCGTTAAATAAATTTCGTCCCGAAATTTTAAGCAGTTGGAGGTGTTGACGTATCTTCTGGAAATAAATGTGGGTATTTCTTCTTCATCTGATCTTCACGCTCCCAGGTGAACTCGGGTCCTCTACGAGCATTCCATCAAACCTTAACAATCGGTATCTTGTTTTGTTTAAGTCTCTTAACCTCACGATCCATTATTTCGACGGGTTCTTCAATGAATTAAAGTTTTTCATTGATTTGGATTTCGTCCAACGGAATAGTGAGATCTTCTTTAGCAAAACATTTCTTCAAATTTGAGACGTGGAAAGTGTTATGTACAGCCGCGAGTTGTTGAGGTAGCTCCAGTTGGTAAGCTACTGGTCCGACACGATCTATAATCTTGAATGGTCCAATGTACCTTGGATTTAGTTTCCCCCGTTTACCAAATCGAACAACGCCTTTCCAAGGTGAAACCTTAAGCATGACCATTTCTCCAATTTCAAACTCTATATCTTTTCTTTTACTATCCGCGTAGCTCTTTTGTCGACTCTGGGCGGTTTTCAATCTTTGTTGAATTTGGATGATTTTCTCGGTAGTTTCTTGTATTATCTCTGGACCCGTAATCTGTCTATCCCCCACTTCACTCCAACAAATCGGAGACCTGCACTTTCTACCATAAAGTGCTTCAAACGGCGCCATCTCAATGCTTGAATGGTAGCTGTTGTTGTAGGAAAATTCCGCTAACGGTAGATGTCGATCCCAACTGTTTCCGAAATCAATAACACATGCTCGTAGCATGTCTTCAAGCGTTTGTATCGTCCTTTCGCTCTGTCCATCAGTTTGTGGATGATAGGTAGTACTCATGTCTAAATGAGTTCCTAATGCTTGCTGTAATGTCTGCCAGAATCTTGAAATAAATCTGCCATCCCTATCAGAGATAATAGAGATTGGTATTCCATGTCTGGAGACGACTTCCTTCAAATACAGTCGTGCTAACTTCTTCATCTTGTCAACTTCTCTTATTGGTAGGAAGTGTGCTGATTTGGTGAGACGATCAACTATTACCCAAATAGTATCAAAACCACTTGCAGTCCTTGGCAATTTAGTGATGAAATCCATGGTAATATTTTCCCATTTCCATTCCGGGATTTCGGGTTGTTGAAGTAGACCTGATGGTTTCTGATGCTCAGCTTTGACCTTAGAACACGTCAAACATTCTCCTACGTATTTAGCAACATCGGCTTTCATACCCGGCCACCAAAAATGTTTCTTGAGATCCTTGTACATCTTCCCCGTTCCAGGATGTATTGAGTATCTGGTTTTATGAGCTTCTCTAAGTACCATTTCTCTCATATCTCCAAATTTTGGTACCCAAATCCTTTCAGCCCTATACCGGGTTCCGTCTTCCCGAATATTAAGATGCTTCTCCGATCCTTTGGGTATTTCATCCTTTAAATTTCCCTCTTTTAAAACTCCTTGTTGCGCCTCCTTTATTTGAGTAGTAAGGTTATTGTGAATCATTATATTCATAGATTTTACTCGAATGGGTTCTCTGTCCTTCCTGCTCAAGGCATCGGCTACCACATTTGCCTTCCCCGGGTGGTAACGAATCTCAAAGTCGTAATCATTCAACAATTCAATCCACCTACGCTGCCTCATATTCAGTTGTTTCTGATTAAATATGTGTTGAAAACTTTTGTGATCGGTATATATAATACTTTTGACCCCATATAAGTAGTGCCTCCAAGTCTTTAATGCAAAAACAACCGCGCCTAATTCCAAATCATGCGTCGTATAATTTTGTTCGTGAATCTTCAATTGTCTAGACGCATAAGCAATCACCTTCGTTTGTTGCATTAATACACAACCGAGACCTTGCTTTGATGCGTCACAATAAATCACAAAATCATCATTCCCTTCAGGCAATGACAATATAGGTGCCGTAGTTAGCTTTTTCTTCAATAATTGAAACGCCTTTTCTTGTTCATCCTTCCATTCAAATTTCTTCCCTTTATGCGTTAATGCAGTCAAGGGTTTTGCTATTTTGGAGAAATCTTGGATGAATCTTCTGTAGTAACCAGCCAATCCTAAAAATTGACGAATATGCTTCGGAGTTTTTGGGGTTTCCCACTTTTCAACGGTTTCGATCTTTGCCGGGTCCACCTGGATACCTTCTTTGTTCACTATGTGACAGAGGAATTGAACTTCTTCCAACCATAATGCACACTTTGAAAACTTAGCGTACATTTTTTCTTTCCTCAATACTTCTAGCACTTTTCTCAAATGTTCTTCGTGCTCTTGATCATTCTTTGAGTAAATAAGTATGTCATCGATGAAAACAATGACAAACTTGTCAAGATATGGCCCACACACTCGGTTCATAAGGTCCATGAACACAGCTGGTGCGTTAGTCAATCTAAACGGCATAACCATAAACTCGTAATGACCATAACGTGTCCTTAAAGCAGTTTTTGGAATATCATCCTCCTTTACTCGCATTTGATGATATCCAGAACGTAAATCGATCTTCGAATAAACCGACGAGCCTTTTAGTTGATCAAATAAGTCGTCAATTCTCGGCAGTGGATAACGGTTTTTGATGGTAAGTTTGTTCAACTCTCTGTAGTCAATACACAACCTAAATGTACCATCCTTCTTCTTGACAAACAAAACAGGAGCTCCCCATGGTGATGTGCTTGGTCGAATGAAACCACGTTCTAATAGTTCTTGCAGTTGGCTTTGCAGTTCTTTCATCTCGCTGGGTGCGAGTCTATAAGGAGCACGAGCTATTGGTGCAGCTCCTGCTACAAGATCTATTTGAAATTCAATAGATCGATGTGGAGGTAGTCCCGGTAATTCTTTCGGAAATACATCGGGAAATTCTTTTGCGACGGGAACATCATTGATGCTCTTTTCTTCAGTTTTTACTTTCTCGACGTGTGCTAGAACAGCATAGCAACCTTTTCTTATTAGTTTTTGTGCCTTCAAATTACTAATAAGATGTAGCTTCATGTTGCCCTTTTCTCCGTACACCATTAAGGGTTCTCCTTCTTCTCGTACAATGCGAATTGCATTTTTATAACATACGATCTCTGCTTTCACCTTCTTCAGCCAGTCCATGCCAACTATTACATCAAAACTCCCTAACTCTACTGGTATCAAATCAATCTTAAATATTTCGTTACCCAGATTAATTTCACGATTCCGGCATATATTATCTGCTGAAATTAATTTACCGTTTGCTAATTCGAGTAAAAATTTACTATCCAACGGCGTCAATGGACAACTTAATTTAGCACAAAAATCTCTACTCATATAGCTTCTATCCGCACCCGAATCAAATAAAACGTAAGCAGATTTATTGTCAATAAGAAACGTACCCGTAACAAGCTCCGGGTCTTCCTGTGCCTCTGCCGCATTAATATTGAAAACTCTTTCGTGGCCTTGTCCATTCGTGTTCTCCTGGTTCGGGCAATTTCTAATAATGTGGCCCGGTTTTCCACATTTATAACAAACTACATTGGCATAACTTGCTCCGACACTACTTGCTCCGCCATTACTCGTTCCGACACCATTTGTTCCTTTCGTTCTGTTAACCCCTGGTCCGTAGACCTCACACTTCGCCGCGCTATGACCATTTCTTTTACACTTGTTGCAAAATTTGGTGCAGAACCCCGAGTGATACTTTTCACACCTTTGGCATAGCTGCTTCTAATTGTTGTTGTTGTTGCGGTTGTTATTGTTGTTGGGATGATTGTTGTAGTTGCTGTTGTTGTTGTTGTTGTTGTTGTTGTTGTTGTTGTTGTTGTTGTTGTTGTTGTTGTTGGGCCGTTTGTTGTAGTTGCGATTGATGTTGCGATTGTTGGGATAATTGTTGCGATTATTATTGTAATTGCTGTTGTTGATGTATTGGTGATTCTTATCACCGTTTTCCTCCCACTTTCTTTTGACTTGCTTCACATTGGCCTCTTCAGCCGTCTGTTCTTTAATTCTTTCCTCAATCTGGTTCACTAGTTTATGAGCCATTCTACATGCCTGTTGTATGGAGGCGGGCTCGTGTGAACTTATATCTTCTTGGATTCTTTCCGGTAATCCTTTCACAAATGCGTCGATCTTCTCTTCCTCATCTTCGAACGCTCCCGGACACAATAGGCATAATTCTGTGAATCGTCTTTCGTACGTGGTAATATCAAATCCTTGGGTTAGTAACCCTCTAAGTTCTGTCTTGAGCTTATTGACCTCGGTTTTGGGACAGTACTTCTCGTTCATCAAGTGCTTGAATGCTGACCACGGTAGTGCGTACGCATCATCTTGTCCCACTTGCTCTAGATAGGTATTCCACCATGTTAACCATAACGCCCATTCTGGGACGAGTTGGAAGAACGCAGAACCTGTGAAGGTATGCGTAGCGTACTTCACTTTGTCCTCTTCAGTACACTTACTTATGGCAAACACCGATTCGACCTTCTCGGTCCACCATTTCAATCCGATCGGTCCTTCGGTTCCATCAAATTCCAAAGGTTTGCAGGCAGTGAATTCTTTGTAGGTGCATCCTACACGATTTCTTGTACTGCTAGATCCAAGGTTATTGTTGGTATGTAGCGCAGCCTGTACTGTGGCTATGTTTGAAGCTAGAAAAGTACGAAATTCCTCTTCATTCATATTCACGGTGTGTCGAGTAGTCGGTGCCATTTCCTTCAAAATAGTCAAATGGAATAAGTTAATCATACAGAATATTAAGAGTAGTTAATAGTATTTCGTAGCATAATATGAACTCATTTATAAAAGGTTTTTCTTCATATTAGCGTTTTATAAGTTTAAATTCGGGTAGTACCTACCCGTTAAGTTCATACTTAGTAGCTAATATACAATTCAACTACTACAATTTTATATGAAAAACTGATTATAATAATATTTCGCGTTCAAATTTTTATACAATATTTTACAAACTTACAATACTGCTTATTTTACATAAAGCATGAAATATAGCACACAATAACTTTGATACAAGATAGTTGTGAAGATAATTCTAGCTAGTACACAAGTCGTTCAGCAAAGGCAATAAAGACACGTAATTCATACGTCCAGAAACAAGTCATGCATTCTGGTTTTACTAGGACTACTTCCCATCCTTGATCTTGTGGAACATAACCGTTATGGCCGTTGATAAGACAGCGTGTTGTAACGTCGTCAAAGGGACGAGGGTTACGTAATGTCCAACAGTCCTGTAACAATCTAAAAACCTCATTTCTTACCCCAACTACCGACTCCGTTACTTGTGGGAATGTTTTGTTTAATAGTTGTAGCCCGATGTTCTTGTTCTCACTTTGGTGAGAAGCGAACATTACTAACTCGTAAGCATAACATGCTTCTTTATGTTGCATGTTAGCCGCTTTTTCTAAATCATGAAGTCCTATATTCGGATACATTGAGTCAAAATAATTTCTTAACCCGTTGCGTAAAATAGCATTTGGGTTCCCCGCAATATATGCGTCAAAGTAAACACATCGTAACTTATGGGTTTCCCAATGTGATATCCCCCATCTTTCAAACGAAAGTCTCTTATAAACCAAGACATTCTTGGAACGTTCTTCGAATGTCTTACAAACTGATTTCGCCTTAAATAGTTATGCCGAGGAATTCTGACCGACTCTAGACAAGATTTCATCAATCATGTCTCCGGGTAGGTCTCTTAAAATATTGGGTTGTCTATCCATTTTGTGTTTTTAAACTGTAAAATAGACAAGAGTTAGATTCATAAAAAAATTACTTATTAATACAAGCAATTTTTACATATATCATAAAGCATAAGCACACTATATTACATATATTACACCACACGAATACAACTATCTTATTCCGACTCGCTCGTTTCTTCTTCTTTGGTTTTGGTTCGTTTTGCCAAGTTTCTAGGGATATATGATGTTCCCCTAATACGAGCCGTCGTTTTCTACATTGTTTAGAAAAACCTGGTGGTTTAGAGGTTCCCGGGTCATTGTTACAACTTAAGGGCTTCGGGGGTTGACGATACATATAAAGTTCATCGGGGTTGGAATTAGATTTCTCTATTTTTATGCCCTTTCCTTTATTATTTTCTTTTGCCTTTTTAAATTCAGTTGGGGTAATTTCTATAACATCATCGGAATTCTCGTCGGAATCCGATTCATCGGAGAATTGGTAATCCTCCCAATATTTTGCTTCCTTGGCGGAAACACCATTGACCATAATTAACCTTGGTCGGTTGGTTGAGGATTTTATTTTACTTAACTGTTTTATTATTTCCCCCACCGGTTCTATTTTCTCCTCCGGTTCCTCCTCTTCCGGTTCTGATTTTTCTTCCGGTTCCGACTCTTCTTCCGGTTCCTCTTCGGGAACTTGTGAATCAGTCCACGAATCATTCCAATTTACATTTGACTCTTCATTATTATTAGGTGAGTCAATGGGACTTGTTCTAGAGGTAGACATCTATCACATAATATCAAACGCGTTAAGAGATTAATATATCACATAATATTCACATGTTAAAAATATATAGTTTCCAACAAAATTTGTTAAGCAATCATTTTTCAAGTAAACACGGTCGAAGTCCAGACTCACTAATGCATCCTAACAAACTCGATAAGACACACTAATGCAAAATTCTGGTTCTCTAAGACCAACGCTTGGATACCAACTGAAATGTCCCGTTCTTATTGATTAAAAACGTTCCATATTAATTGATTTCGTTGCGAGGTTTTGACCTCTATATGAGACATTTTTCAAAGACTGCATTCATTTTAAAACAAACCATAACCTTTATTTCATCAATAAAGGTTTAAAAAGCTTTACGTAGATTATCTAATAATGATAATCTAAAATATGTTGTTTACACGCGACCATTACATAATGGTTTACAATACAAATATGTTACAACGAAACAAGTTTCTTGAATGCAGTTTTTACACAATATTATACAAGCATGGACTCCAAATCTCGTCCTTATTTAAGTATGCGACAGTGGAAGCTCTTAATAATCACCTGAGAATAAACATGCTTAAAACGTCAACAAAAATGTTGGTGAGTTATAGGTTTAACCTATATATTATCAAATCATAATAATAGACCACAAGATTTCATATTTCAATACAAATCCCATACATAGAGATAAAAATCATTCATATGGTAAACACCTGGTAACTGACATTAACAAGATGCATATTTAAGAATATCCCCATCATTCCGGGACACCCTTCGGATATGATATAAATTTCGAAGTACTAAAGCATCCGGTACTTTGGATGGGGTTTGTTAAGCCCAATAGATCTATCTTTAGGATTCGCGTCAATTAGGGTGTCTGTTCCCTAATTCTTAGATTACCAGACTTAATAAAAAGGGGCATATTCGATTTCAATAATTCAACCATAGAATGTAGTTTCACATACTTGTGTCTATTTTGTAAATCATTTATAAAACCTGCATGTATTCTCATCCCAAAAATATTAGATTTTAAAAGTGGGACTATAACTCACTTTCACGGATTTTTACTTCGTCG
Source organism: Rutidosis leptorrhynchoides (assembly GCF_046630445.1). Classification (NCBI taxonomy): domain Eukaryota; kingdom Viridiplantae; phylum Streptophyta; class Magnoliopsida; order Asterales; family Asteraceae; genus Rutidosis; species Rutidosis leptorrhynchoides. The sequence continues at coordinate 327,136,312 of NC_092342.1, read as the reverse complement.
GGAAGTAAGATTTGGCCACTGGTTGATTCACGAACCTATAACAATATATACATATATATCAAAGTATGTTCAAAATACATTTACAATACTTTTAATACATTTTGATGTTTTAAGTTTATTAAGTCAGCTGTCCTCGTTAGTAACCTACAACTAGTTGTCCACAGTTAGATGTACAGAAATAAATCGATAAATATTATCTTAAATCAATCCACGACCCAGTGTATACGTATCTCAGTATTGATCACAACTCAAACTATATATATTTTGGAATTAACCTCAACCCTGTATAGCTAACTCCAACATTCACATATAGAGTGTCTACGGTTGTTCCGAAATATATATAGATGTGTCGACATGATAGGTCAAAACATTGTATATGTGTCTATGGTATCTCAAGATTACATAATATACAATACAAGTTGATTAAGTTATGGTTGAAATAGATTTGTTACCAATTTTCACGTAGCTAAAATGAGAAAAATTATCCAATCTTGTTTTACCCATAACTTCTTCATTTTAAATCCGTTTTGAGTGAATCAAATTGCTATGGTTTCATATTGAACTCTATTTTATGAATCTAAACAGAAAAAGTATAGGTTTATAGTCGGAAAAATAAGTTACAAGTCGTTTTTGTAAAGGTAGTCATTTCAGTCGAAAGAACGACGTCTAGATGACCATTTTAGAAAACATACTTCCACTTTGAGTTTAACTATAATTTTTGGATATAGTTTCATGTTCATAATAAAAATCATTTTACCAGAATAACAACTTTTAAATCAAAGTTTATCATAGTTTTTAATTAACTAACCCAAAACAGCCCGCGGTGTTACTACGACGGCGTAAATCCGATTTTACGGTGTTTTTCGTGTTTCCAGGTTTTAAATCATTAAGTTAGCATATCATATAGATATAGAATATTTGTTTAGTTGATTTTAAAAGTCAATTTAGAAGGATTAACTTTTATTTGCGAACAAGTTTAGAATTAACTAAACTATGTTCTAGTGATTACAAGTTTAAACCTTCGAATAAGATAGCTTTATATGTATGAATCGAATGATGTTATGAACATCATTACTACCTCAAGTTCCTTGGATAAACCTACTGGAAATGAAAAAAATAGATCTAGCTTCAAAGGATCCTTGGATGGCTTGAAAATTCTTGAAGCAGAATCATGACACGAAAACAATTTCAAGTAAGATTTCCACTCGAAATAAGATTGTTATAGTTATAGAAATTGAATTAAAGTTTGAATATGATTATTACCTTGTATTAGAAAGATAACCTACTGTAAGTAACAAAGGTTTCTTGATCTTGGATGATTACTTGGAATGGATTTAGAAAACTTGGAAGTAAACTTGCAATCTTGGAAGTATTCTTGATTTTATGAAACTAGAACTTTTGGAATTTCTGAAGAAAACTTAGAACTTGAAGATAGAACTTGAGAGAGATCAATTAGATGAAGAAAATTGAAGAATGAAAGTGTTTGTAGGTGTTTTTGGTCGTTGGTGTATGGATTAGATATAAAAGATATGTAATTTTGTTTTCATGTAAATAAGTCATGAATGATTACTCATATTTTTGTAATTTTATGAGATATTTCATGCTAGTTGCCAAATGATGGTTCCCACATGTGTTAGGTGACTTACATGGGCTGCTAAGAGCTGATCATTGGAGTGTATATACCAATAGTACATACATCTAAAAGCTGTGTATTGTATGAGTACGAATACGGGTGCATACGAGTAGAATTGTTGATGAAACTGAACGAGGATGTAATTGTAAGCATTTTTGTTAAGTAGAAGTATTTTGATAAGTGTCTTTAAGTCTTTCAAAAGTGTATGAATACATATTAAAACACTACATGTATATACATTTTAACTGAGTCGTTAAGTCATCGTTAGTCGTTACATGTAAATGTTGTTTTGAAACCTTTATGTTAACGATCTTGTTGAATGTTGTTAACCCATTGTTTATTATAACAAATGAGATGTTAAATTGTTATATTATCATGATATTATGATATATAATATATCTTAGTATGATATATATACAGTTAAATGTCGTTACAACGATAATCGTTACATATATGTCTCGTTTCGAAATCATTAAGTTAGTAGTCTTATTTTTACATATGTATTTCATTGTTAATACACTTAATAATATATTTACTTATCATTTAACATAATTAACCAAGTGTATCAATATATTAATATGATTCATATGTACCTAGTAAGACGTTGTTATAACGATAATCGTTATATATATCGTTTTCGAGTTTCTTAAATTAATAGTCTCATTTTTATGTATATAACTCATTGTTAAAATACCTAATGAGATACATACTTATAATAAAATCATGTTAACTATATATATAACCATATATATGTCATCGTATAGTTTTTACAAGTTTTAACGTTCGTGAATCACCGGTCAACTTGGGTGGTCAATTGTCTATATGAAACCTATTTCAATTAATCAAGTCTTAACAAGTTTGATTACTTAACATGTTGGAAAAACTTAATCATGTAAATAACAATTTCATTTAATATATATATAAACATGGAAAAGCTCGGGTCACTACAGGTGTCGCGGTTGCTGTTGGTATTGCTTGTGGTGTTGGTGATGTTGGTGGTACTGATGGTACTGGTGGTGCTGGTTATGCTGCTGGTGCTGCTAATGCTTGTAGAATTCGCACCATATTCACCAGAGCCACCACTCGAGCACGAAGCTCATTGACTTCTTCTACTATTCCGGGATGATTGGAGGTTGGAACAAGGGGGTGAATAAGATCTAGAATCTTCGATATTATATATTCGTGACGGGATACTCTGGAAAGAAGAGAGAAAATGGTATTCCGAACTGGTTCGCCTGTAAGTGCTTCAGTTCTTCGCCAAGAGGAGAATTTGGTTGGTGGAAGGGATCACCTTCTTCTTGTCTCCATTGATTGAGTCGGCTACGAACCCATCCCCAATTCATCCAGAATAGATGATGGCTGATTGGTTCGTTTGTTCCGGTTACGCTGCCGTTGGAGCTCAAAGAGTTTGAGGAATCCATATTATGTGTTTGGAGTAGGGTTTGATATGAAATGGGTATTGAATACTGAATGATATATTCGTCTCCTTGAATATGTATTTATAGCAAAAAGATTTCCATAATTTACGGAGGAAATTTAGGAAAAGTGTTAGACAAAGTCTATTGGGATAGATATGATTAGATATGATAAGATATGATGTGTCCTCCATTTATGTAACAATGGTGGTATGACGTTGAGATTATAAATAATAAGTTTGTAACCAGATATTGATTAAAGAATTTCAATTCGTATACTGTGATAACCCAGTGACATTTTTCGGTTCGCAAACCGATGCATAAAGGCATAAGATACGTGAGTGTTTGGAGTAGTAGAAGGAGCTTGTGGATGAACCATTATCTTCAATAACATAAGGGTGTATAAAAGTTTGATAAATCTGATAGGTCATAAGTTTGAAAAAAATTTAAGTGGAATAAAGATGAATATGATATAAACGAAATACTTTATTTTATTAAGAATGAGGCTTTAAACAAGCCTTCTTATTACACAATTCGGGGATAGAAATAGTTTAAGGCCTAGCCTTTGCATAGATAGAAAATAGGAAAAAAAATAACTAGGAAATATTAAGATTGAAGTAGTCTTCATATTTCTTTTTCTGGTCCTCAACCTTCTTCATAAACTTTTCAACTTTCTCGTTCTTCTCCTTTTGTTCCTCATAAAGATACTCGAGGTTATCATAAAGATTGGAAACATCATTGTTGATTACATGGTACATGTAGTCCCTCATAAAAAGTTGATTATTCATGTGGTCTTCCTCCATCTTAAATCTAAGGTCAACATCTTCTCTCAAATAGGCAAGAGATTGTTTTCCCCAGCGGGTATTGCGTTCTTCATCATCCTTCACTTTCATCACCTTCTCCATCACTTTTTCTGTGTTATACTTTACAATTTCTTCTAGCCTTTCGGTTTGAGTTTCGAAGGATTCTATGATGATCTCTTTCAAGATTTTGTTTTCTTTCTCTAGGTTATTTAGACACGCCTCTATCTGAGCGATGTTTTCATGAAATGGTGAGCTAGCCCTTTTTGATGGACCGGCTTCATCAGCAGTAGCGGTTTCGGTTTGCTTTATCTTTAGAGATAAGTTTTTAGACGATTCCTCAATAGGCTCTTTTTCGGGCTCGTAGCCTGAGTAGTCACCATTGTAGTTAGGAAGGCTTTGAATAGCTTCCCATTCAGAAGTACTCGTTGGTTTATATACCGGTGAGTGATTAGAGCCAGAGTCAGCAGAATCAATAGGTGTCGCATTAGAATGTGGTGGCATAATTGGAGAGTAGACAGAGTTCTCTGATTAGCTCGGCATTCTAAGGAATATTAAAAATTTAATAACCATAGTTTCTAAGGCATAGTGTAGCATTTAACAGTTAAAGGCAACATTTAATAGCACTATGGTCAGGAAAGTTGTAGTCCTACATTGCTAAGGTACCTAATTGTATAAGGCACACATAAAATGCAATCCTGGTTCTCTACAACAACCTGCTCTGATACCAATCTATCACACCCCCAAATAGAGTCTGGGGTATTTGTGACTAATTATATCAAATCACAGTTGTATAAACGAGAATGACTCTACATGAGACGTTTTGTTGAGTTTTGCAGCGGAAGATAAATATGTCTTTAATTGATATGATATGTAATGAATACTCCAAGCATAGCAAGCAATCATCATCAAAGCAGTAGATATACAGCAGAAGCAATATTTAAGTACCTGAGAATAAACATGCTTAAAAAGTCAACACGAGGTTGAGTGAGTTCATAGGTTTGTCATAAATAATGATTTCAGTAATAGTGTTAGACCACAAGATTTAGTTTGTAAAGTTGATCTCCCGCAGGATCAAAAGTTATGCCAGTGCATGATATTTAGACTAAATGTTGTTTGCCCCGTAACAAGTTGTTCTGTCCTTGTCGTTTTAATTTCATTATTAAGTAATACAAAGACTTAGTCAAATGTATCGGGGACATTACTCCCAATAGGCCTATCCTCAATAATTAAGAATGCCGCAGCAATTAAAAATATCACTATAGGGACTTAGTAGGACATAGCCGGGTATAGCATAGTTTAATAGTTGGTACTGATATTTAGACTAGACTTTCAAGTTTGCCCCGTAACAAGTTATCGTTTATACTTGTCGGTTAGGGACTTGCTGGTCATAGCCCAACATATCACAGTTTAATAGTTGGTACTGATATTTATACTAGACTTTCAAGTTTGCCCCGTAACAAGTTATCGTTTATACTTGTCGGTTGGGGACTTGCTGGTCATAGCCCAACATATCACAGTTTAATAGTTGGTACTTGTGTCTAACGTATAAAACAGTTATAAAAGTTGCGCATGTATTCTCAGCCCAAAAATATAGATAAAAAGGGAGCTATGAAAACTCACGATACGATACGATACGATAGTTTGTAGTAATTATGCGTTTGATGGCACTGAACAAGTGTAGGGTTGTCCTCGGATTCACGAACCTATATCAGTTTTATATATATTAAAATATATAATGAACATATAATGGTATTCAACCCAGTTTATTAATTATATAATATGTTACTTATTTAAATTAGTATGTATTTGTTATTTCAAATGTTATATATATATATATATATATATATATATATATATATATATATATATATATATATATATATATATATATATATATATATATATATATATATATATATATATATATGCTATTTTCATATTAACATAGTAAATTTGACATACTTATGATATATGTAATAAATATCTTTTGTTTGTTAAAATAAAGTAATGATAATAATACTAATAATTAGATTTAATAATGATATTGAAAATAATAATTTTGATAGTATCCTTAGTCACTTTATTTGTAGTAATAATAGTAAAAATAAAATAATAGTAGTAATAATAAAAATGTTAATTTTTAATAAAAATGATAATTTTAAATAAAAATGATAGTTTTAATATTAATTTCATTAATCATATTATTAATAACATTAATGTTAAATGGTAATTCTAATAGTAATATTAATAATAATGATGCTTAATGTTATTTAATCATCATAATAATGATAATACTAGTAATAATAATTATAATAATTATAATGATAATATTAATAATAATAAAAATGAAACTACCTTTAAAAGAAGCCGTAAAAATAAATGTCGTCGCCTAGACTCGAACCCGAGACCTCTCGCTCACCCGCTAACACCTTAGACCAATGCTCTGCTTGTTACTTATCTAATTTATATCAAACCAATATCTATTTGAACCCGTTTTCTTTTCTGTTTCTATTTTCCTTTCTTCATCAACAATTCACATCGACCAGGGACAAATTCATATCAGCAATACAAAATTAGATTGGGTTTTTTTTTTTGAAATTGTAAACGAGACAGAAATAGGTCTGTGCAATATCTTGTTTGTTGTAACAGAAGAAAAATCAACATAAAACAGTAGCAGTAAATAAAAAAATAATCGACTATGACTCAAACATGAATCTCGAGTTTTAGAATGTTTTAGATTATACTTTCTTCATGAAAAATGTTTTAAATCACTCATATAAACTTTATCAATCGTCAATTGAACTTGTGACATCAAAACTAATCCTAATTTTACCAAGAACACAGCTTTGACTTTTTAAATTATAAACTTTGACTCGAAAATTTGGATTTGATACTAGGAATTGGGAGTTGAAATTTTACAGATAGATTGAGTAAAGGAATCCTAGCAAGATTGCATTTCCAGATTTTTTAAATGGATTTTAAAACTGAGACTTTGAATAATTGAATAGAAACAGAGGTTGATGCCTTTTTTTTTTTTTTTTGAATTGTAGTAGTGAATTGTGATATACATACAGATAACACTCGGCTGAATTTATAGCCAAAGAGATTCGATTATATAAATATGATGAATGGATTGTCGACTCATAATTCATGATTCCACAGAAGAAGAAAAATACAGAAAGCAGAAAAAAAAGAATATAAAAATAATAGTAATGCAGATGATCATGATTAATAAAACAATAAAACAGATAACGCAGATTAAAAGTCGACCTAAATTAGGTATTAGGTTCCTGTCTCTTTTTTTTATATCTGTATTTTTTTTAATAATATTAATAAACATAATATTAAAAATGCTAATAATAATACTAAAATTAATAATAATATTAATGATATTAATAATGTCAAAATAATACTAATTAATAATAATTATGTTAATAATATTAATAATAATATTGATAAGATACTAGTAAAATAATGATAAATAAGTTTAATAACAAAAATGATAATACAAATAATAATACTAACAAATAATAATAATGATGATATTACTAATACTAACAATAATGATAATAATATTAGTAATGATAATACTCTTAATAATAATAATAATAACAATAATACTAGAAATGATAATAATATTACAATTTAAATGTATCACATTTCATTATATATTACAAATAATAATATAACTAATACTGATTTTAATACTAATAATAATAATAATAAAAGTAATAATATTATTTTGTATAAAGTTTTACATTTTTAGTTATAACAATTAAGTCGTATTATATTTCAAGTTTTAAAATTATTTGTTCGTGAATCGTCGGAATTCGTTCAAAGTTAAATGAAGTCATGTAGAGGTTTTTTGTTTAAATTAACTCAGAAATTTTTGGGTTGTCACACCAGTCAAGTTGATCTCCCGCAGGATCAAAAAGTTATGCCATTGCGTGATATTTAGACTAAACGTTGTTTGCCCCGTGACAAGTTGTTCTGTCCTTGTCGTTTAATTTCATTATCAAGTAATACAAAGACTTAGTCAAATGTATCGGGGACGTTACTCCCGATAGGCCTATCCCCAATAATTAAGAATGCCGCAGCAATTAAAAATATCACTGTAGGGACTTAATCGGACATAGCCGGGTATAGCATAGTTTAGCAGTTTGTTACTGATATTTAGACTAGACTTTCAAGTTTGCCCTGTAACAAGTTATCGTTTATACTTGTCGGTTGGGGACTTGCTGGTCATAGCCCAACATATCACAGTTTAATAGTTGGTACTGATATTTAGACTAGACTTTCAAGTTTGCCCGTAACAAGTTATCGTTTATACTTGTCGGTTGGGGACTTGCTGGTCATAGCCCAACATATCACAGTTTAATAGTTGATACGTGTAAAACAGTTATAAAAGTTGCGCATGTATTCTCAGCCCAAAAATATATAAAAAGGGAGCAGATAAACTCATAATACGATACAATGATTTGTAGTAAGTATGTGTATGATGGCACTGAACAAGTACACAGTTGAATTGACCTCGAATTCACGAACCTATATCAAGTATATATATTAACACATATACTCGTAATCGAATAATATTATTTCAATTATTTCATATTTTTTTATAATATGTATATATATATATATATGTGTATATATATATATATATATATATATATATATATATATATATATATATATATATATATGTTCTATGTATAAGTATTTGTTTGATAAAGTGACTTTAATAATGATAATGTATAAAGGATCGTATTATTTTGTAATAATAATAATATTAAGGATGATGGTAATAATAATAATTTAAAAATGAATGTTTTAATATTATTGTTAAGATAAAAATGTTAATAAAAATAATACTTAATAATAAGGATAATCATATTAGTAATAATAATAATGATATCATTAATAAGAATACTTTTTAAAATGATACTGGTACTAATAATAATGGTAATACTGTTAATCATAATGATAATAATAATACTTAAAATGATAAAATTTGTAATACTTTTAATAATACAAATGATATTATTAATACTTACTAATAATACTAGTAATAATAATTTTAATAGTAATAACAATAATACTCCATTTTAATTTTAATTTTAATTATGCTAATAATACTTGGTAACTTTTATTATTAATAATAATAGTTAAAATCATAATATTAATAATGATAATAATTATAATGCTAATAATAATAACAATAATAATTAAGATTAAACTTTGATAAAGAGAACTACCTTGAAAAGCTTTTTTAAAAAAAAATGGCATAGACGGGACTCGAACCCGTGACCTCTTGAAACCCGTCAACACCCTTAACCATCCAGCTACTTCTATTTTTCTGTTTTAAATCTCGACTTATATTTATTTAAACCCTTCCTGTCTGTTTCATATTCTCCTTCTTCTTCTCAAATTTCAAATCGAGGTAACTTCGAAATGTATTTATGAATTATAAACGAAACATAAATAATTAAATGTGGGTTGTTTGAATTATAAAAAAAAAATAGAAAAAAAATTAAAGAGTGTAGCTGCTGCTACTGCCGTCGGTTGGAAAAAGAAAAAAAATAAATTGATTTCGATTTTTAAAGCTTTTTAGGTCACGATCTCTTCATGAAATATTTTCCCAATCACTATTATAACACTCTGGAACCATCAATTGAACTGGAAACACAAACACGAACTCGAATTGATGATGAACAATCGTTTGACTTTTAAAACTGAAACTTTGACCTTAAAATTAGAATTCATGAGGATGAATTGGAACTTGGGATTTTACAGGAAGTTTGACTAATTGATTCCTAACAAAACTACTGTGATGACCCGGAAATTTCTGACCAAATTTAAACTTAATCTTTGTATGATTAACATTTCCGACACGATTAGCAAATTCTGTAAAACTGAATCTCAAAATTTTTGAACTATTCAAATACCTTTCAGTTGTTCTCGACGATTCGCGAACAATTATATGTATATAGATACATATAAATATACTATAACTTGAAAACATAACAATGTATTAATTGTTTAATACCGTACATTAAACTTATTGGTTTAAATATTTATTTGAATATATATGATAAGTTGGAATATTAATTGTATGAATAACTTGCGACGTATATTTAAAACATGTTTATGAATGTTGAAAATATATATTAACTTGGTCATAAAACGATTTGTTATTATATATATATCAACAAATAGCGAGACAATGATTTATAGAAGTAAATGAACAAAACACTCGAAAGTTTAAGATGTACTTTGAGTGGTATAGTTTAAGGATAATTTAAGGCTATATTTTGACAAAAGTACGTGACTCGAAACGTAAAATGCAAGTTTTCTCAGCGTACGAAAGGACATTTGAAAAACCGGAACCGGGACATAAGTCGAGTGATGACGTACTACTTATCAGAACAAAAATTACAAGTCAACTATGCATGTGAATTTAATATAATATATAATTAATTATATAAATTAAATATATTATATATATATATATATATATATATATATATATAATATAAAATTATGTCGACAAACAAGAAGTTAAAAATTTATGAGCTGTCCCAGGGTGTCATGCGATCGCATGGCCTTGAAGCACAAATCCCATGCGATCGCATGGGGTACTTTTTCAGAAAAGGTTCTATAAATTGCTCAGTTTTCACTCTTTCTCTAAATCATATATTACTCCGTATTTATTTTATTTATTATTATTAATATTATTATTATTATTATTATTATTATTATTATTATTATTATTATTATTATTATTAAGATTAATATTATTATTAATCTTATTATTATTAATATTATTAATTAGTATTATACATAAAATACTACGACGAGGTTATGAGCGTGTCACTTTCAAAATGGTTTTCAAGCGGGATAGAGCTAAAGAAATTATGGGTTATTGCAAAGAAGGTTATGGGTAATGTTCGGGGGTATATTTGTGAATCAAACCTAGTGTTTATCATCTCCGTTACGTCTACGTACTTTCCTACAATATTGAATCTCAATACTGATATGTAAGCACTCATATCTTATCTTTTATATATTAATTATGTATCCATGTCTAGTGCTCGAGTATATATATTTATATATGCTTGTATGCTAAATTTTATCGTTAAACAGTTTATAATGAATCACTAATTAAATACATATATTACTGGTAAAAGGTATATGATATACATGTTTTTGGAAAGCTGGCGAAAAATCAATAACTTTTCATTTAGATATCGAATAGTTTCGATGAACGGATTAAAAGATATGATCAACTGAATTATGATTGACGTTAATTGAAATTGCTTTTGAATCTGCAATTAAGATTTAAACAACTTGTTTACGAGACTGATAAAGTGAACTTTTATATATTACCAACCGAGTAAATGAATTCTTATATAAAGCACGTCTCATTTTGTTAAGCAACTGTCAAAATTGACTTTTTGAAATGACTGTGGATAACTATTGTATGTCGATCTCGAGCATTAGGATTGTGATACACTATGACCTGACCTAGCTTGATAGACATTTATTGACCAACATATGTTCTCTAGGTTGAGATCTACGATTATTTGGTAATCCGAGTTTTGGTCACATTACGATGAACAACTTTATGTGCTGCTAAGGTGAGTTTCATATGATCCCTTTTTAATTGCTTTTGCAATATATTTTTGGGCTGAGAATACATGCACTTTATTTTAAAATGCAATGGATACAAGTACATACGTAATTCTACACAGAGTTTAAACCAAAAATCCCTTAGCTTTGGTAACTAGTAACTGCCAGTACATAGGATGTGGACTGGTGGGCGCGAATAACAGTATATGGATCCATAGGGCTTGACATCCCCGTCCGAACTAGAGCACTAGCCTTTTAACGGACGTGTGTTATTTGAGTTTAGGACACGTTGGTTTGCGTGTATTAAAACAAATGGGGTATTTATCATTATAACATTAAAGTTTAGTTACCAGGGTGCTCTGTTATGTAGAATCTATTACTAAACGTTTCTGGATGAAACAACTGAAATCTTGTGATCCACTTTTATATACAGATTATGCAAAACACTAAAACTATGAACTCACCAACCTTTGTGTTGACACTTGTTAGCATGTTTATTCTCAGGTTCCCTAGAAGTCTTCCGCTGTTTGCTTATATGTTAGACAAGCTATGTGCATGGAGTCTTACATGGCATATTTTTCAAGGAAACGTTGCATTCACCAAATCATCACCATGTATCTTATTTTGACTGCATTGTCAACAGAAGTACTATTGTAAACTATTATTTACGGTGATTGTCTATATGTAGAAATCATCAGATGTCGAAAACCTTTGATTTATATATTCATTTATGGTGTGCCTTTTCAAAAGAATGCAATGTTTACAAAAACGTATCATATAGAGGTCAAATACCTCGCAATGAAATCGATGAATGATGTGTTCGTCCATATAGATTTGGAGCGATCGTCACAGTTGGTATCAGAGCGTTGGTCCTAGTGAATCAGGTCTTGCATAAGTGTGTCTAACTGATAGTTGTTAGGATGCATTAGTAAGTCTGGACTTCGACTGTTTCTGCATGTCAAAATTTTTGCTTATCGTTTCTTGTCAGAAATTACCTGTCTATCATCTTAAGTCTAAACGCGTCTTATTGCATTGATTACATAGATAGTGTATAGACAAAATTCATATCTTGGCATATCTATTACAGTAAACTTTGACTGCCATCTTCCAAAAATTTCTCCGTAATTTACGGGATTTTGGTATTATATATACATATGTAAATTATGTATTGAAGAGTACCAATCAAATTCTATAATCTATTTCATATCAAAAATCATCTCTCTAATTATACAAGATGGATCCCGTATCTAGTTCAAATTCCTTAAATTCCGACAGCTATTCCGATATGGATATTCACCTGAACTCTGAAGAAAGTATAACCGGAATGGATCAACCAATCAGCCATCACTTATTCTGGATAAATTGGGAATGGGTTCGTAGCCTACTTAATCATTGGAGATAAGAAGAAGGTGATCCCTTCCATCCACCACATTCACCTCTTGGCGAAGAACCTGAAGCACTTACCGGCGAACCTATTCGTAATACTATTTTCTCTCTCATTTCCAGAGTATCTCATCATGATTATATACTATCCCATATTATAAATCTTATTTATCCGATCGTCTGAACCACCAATCATCCCGGTATAATAGAAGAAGTCAATGAGCTTCGTGCTCGGGTAGTGGCTTTGGAGAATATGGTGCAAGGGTTACGAACACCAGCAGCAGCACCCGCAGCATAACCGGTACCACCATCATCCACACCAACAGGATCATTACCACCACCAACAACCACATTCGCATCACACGCCTCAACATCACAATTTGTACCTTAGATATCAACATCATACGCACCATAGGTACCAAGAAGTACCAGCAACGACAAACGATGAAGTATGGATTCATAACTTCATCGGAGAAACATTCTACGGCGATTATGTAATTTCTAAAGTTTAGAGATTATCTATTCTAGCCTTATCCCTAAATCAGATAGAGTAGAAACCCTTATCCGAATGGTGTAAGATACAAGTTAGACTTGTTTTACCAACATCATCAATAGTACCCTTAGCCTCACCAACACAGTCAGTGCTGTAAACAACATTAGAATCATCAGCATCTCTAACATCACAAGCTCTGCAAGTTCAAGAAAGCACCGTGGATATTATTACAAGTCAACAACGCGTATATTTGTATCAACGAGTTATGAAATATTAACTCATTCCCTCTGAAGAATTTATATGTATATCTTATATATATAAATTTTAAAACCATCATAAATCTTATCGTACTAAGCTATTAAGTATGAATTGAAAAGGGTAAATACTACTCGGTTAAATTCATATTACTAATATGCTATGATGTACATCCTTCGTTAACAACTTAACCTTCGTTAACTACAATCTCTATTTCAATCCAATGAATTCCGTTTCATAATAAACTAAGTGTATTATTCAATAATATGGTTGATTTTACACTTTCATCTTCGATGCACTCGAAACTTTCTAGAAAACATCATTTGCACCTTGCGAAGTTTGCAAGAATTCCACGAATATTAACACCCTTCACCAAGGAATATCAATAAGAATAAATAATGAACTATTGATTTCATTAGCGAAATACTCCGCAAAGATTATGTAATCTTTAATATTTTGGAGATTATTCATTTCTAATTCAAGCCGAAAATCAAATGAGATTAATATGATATTAACTCATTAAATCTGTATTACATCTGAAGAAAATATACATAGATATATTTTTATAAAAACGGTAATAAAAATTCTTTTGTACAAAGTATTAATGGTGAAATCTTTAACGGGTAGGTAATACTCGGGAAATATATAAGTTCACAATTAATATGTTATTCTGTATATTCTTCAACTTTGATTCACAAATCTATTAATCATGCTCACAACGATATACAATCGTTTTCATACAAATTCGATTACATATTCTGGTATTGACGGATCAGAATCCAAGTCATAACTCTGAACCGGTGACATCATTCTTAGATCTCTACATCTTTCAAAGCTATACTTTGACTTCAAAACTGTGCAAGATCCTTTAGCGTTGTTTTTACCGAAAATATTCTTGCAATTCCTTTTCAAAGTATCAAGTATTATCAACAATTCAACCAGTCAACGACGACCTTTCAGACTTGTAACTTTGGTATATATGTTTTTATTACTGGGGAACCTTTTATGTTCCACCACATTAGCAGTAAATTTACCAATAACTTCATTGATCTTTGACCTTTTGAGAAATCCTTATGCTCATTGAAACCCTATCATGTACCCATTCACGTCTTGTAACAATAATTGCCATACTTTCACGTCTTGTAACAATAATTGTCATACCAACTACCAAGAATTAGCAATCAGTATTTTGAAATCTTGCATCACGTCTACGCAAATAGTTATATGTGTACATCTAACGTCTATCTCCTGGACTTACATACTTCGAATGTGAAGTTTCTGAAAAACATCCCAAACTGCGAAACTGATTCTTCGAAATTGGAAAAATGTTGATGAAGTAGCAAAAACTGTAAACGACCTTAACAATAAAGAATAGTGTGCTGACAAAGCTCAGGAAAAGAGAAAGTTTAGAACTAGAAAATAGATTGAGTAAAGTATGAAGGAGGCCGTGGATAAATCACAAAGATTGAACCTGCCTTCAAAGAATCCAAATGATTCAGTGTCTGCTGAAATCCTTAGAAAATACCTTGCTCCTTACTCTAAAACCTTTACGGACAATATTCTTCATCATCATCTTATCTTGAATATTAGAAATTATAAGATATTATCATATATTTCATTATAAATATCTTCAATATTTCTGAAGATGTCTTCATCCGAAATCATTCATCTCTTCGCGCTATCTGTGTTACATCATAAAAGAAACTATTTTAGTTTCTAACATCTGAAAAATTCGAAAAATTTAATGTTTTGAAGTAGTGTTGGGAACTGAAGCATTAATTAGTATAATATAATGACACTTGATCAACGTGATTATATTACAGTAAGTCATGCTGAGTTTCTAATGGAACGTGATAAAGGTTCACAGATCCCACCCTCATCATGAACCATGTTACATAAATCTTTCATTCTATATACTCTCTAAATATATCAAGAAAATATATTTCTTGATGATTCGGTCTTTTCCAGATATTCTGGTAATTTGACAAATCAAGATCGTGCCATTACAATTTCCTTCTTAGAACATTAACTATGTTCATTTCAAAATCCATACTTACGAATTCTGGACCATTATTCGCTTGACTTGAAGTCGGGAAGAGAAAATGAAAGCATGAAGCTCCGAAATATAATGGAGAATATAAAGCCCTATAACAACCCCGAAATTAAAAACCGTGTATATCAATGCGTATAGAAATATAAAGACACGGGAGAATGAAAAACACTATAACCCCAAGGTAATGGTAGAAGAAAATAACTTCCTCTGGTGGTAGATGAAAAAGAAGAATGACAGATATGAAAGTTAAAAGTATATCAAGAATCAGAACTGGATGAAGCATTTCACAATCTTTTGAAGTATGAAATGAGGAAGAAGATGTAGGAGTGGTGAAAATAATGAAACGGAAGTGGTTAAATTATATCGAAATATCAGACATAGCAATCGAGGCAGATTACGCATTTAATCAAAAGAAATCTTAATTTCCTTAAATTCTGAAGAATCAAATCTTATTTAGATTATGAAGATTTTCTATTCCTTAAATTACGGAAATCAATCGTTAATACGTCAAGAGTTAAGATGAATCTCTATTCTTCATTTCACTTTTTTACGATAACTTCTCTCATACGCTTCGAAAAATCTGATTGTTTTATCCATATTATTTAACGGTGATAAAACTCTATTTATCAACACATATACGGCATGAAAACATTTTTATTGTTAGTCATGACGACCTCACTCAAATTTCGGGACGAAATTTCTTTAACGGGTAAGTACTGTGATGACCCAGAAATTTCTGACCAAATTTAAACTTAATCTTTGTATGATTAACATTTCCGACACGATTAGCAAAGTCTGTAAAACTGAATCTCAAAATTTTTGAACTATTCAAATACCTTTCGGTTGTTCTTGACGATTCGCGAACAATTATATGTATATAGATACATATAAATATACTATAACTTGAAAACATAACAATGTATTAATTGTTTAATACCGTACATTAAACTTATTGGTTTAAATATTTATTTGAATATATATGATAAGTTGGAATATTAATTGTATGAATAACTTGCGACGTATATTTAAAACGTGTTTATGAATGTTGAAAATATATATTAACTTGGTAATAAAATGATTTGTTATTATATATATATCAACAAATAGCGAGACAATGATTTATAGAAGTAAATGACCAAAACACTCGAAAGTTTAAGATATACTTTGAGTGGTATAGTTTAGGGATAATTTAAGGCTATATTTTGACAAAGGTACGTGACTCGAAACGTAAAATGCAAGTTTTCTCAGCGTACGAAAGGACATTTGAAAAACCGAAACCGGGACATAAGTCGAGTGATGACGTACGACTTATCAGAACAAAAATTACAAGTCAACTATGCATGTGAATTTAATATAATATATAATTAATTATATAAATTAAATATATTATATATATAATATAAAATTATGTCGACAAACAAGAAGTTAAAAATTTTTGAGCTGTCCCAGGGTGCCATGCGATCGCATGGCCTTGAAGCACAAATCCCATGCGATCGCATGGGGTACTTTTTCAGAAAAGGTTCTATAAATTGCTCAGTTTTCACACTCTTTCTCTAAATCATATATTACTCCGTATTTATTTTATTTATTATTATTATTATTATTATTATTATTATTATTATTATTATTATTATTATTATTATTATTATTATTATTATTATTATTATTATTAAGATTAATATTATTATTAATCTTATTATTATTAATATTATTAATTACTATTATACATAAAATACTACGACGAGGTTATGAGCGTGTCACTTTCAAAATGGTTTTCAAGCGGGATAGAGCTAAAGAAATTATGGGTTATTGCAAATAAGGTTATGGGTAATGTTCGGGGGTATATTTGTGAATCAAACCTAGTGTTTATCATCTCCGTTACGTCTGCGTACTTTCCTACAATATTGAATCTCAATACTGATACGTAAGCACTCATATCTTATCTTTTATATATTAATTATGTATCCATGTCTAGTGCTCGAGTATATATATTTATATATGCTTGTATGCTAAATTTCATCGTTAAACAGTTTATAATGAATCACTAATTAAATACATATATTACTGGTAAAAGGTATATGATATACATGTTTTTGGAAAGCTGGCGAAAAATCAATAACTTTTCATTTAGATATCGAATAGTTTCGATGAACGGATTAAAAGATATGATCAACTGAATTATGATTGACGTTAATTGAAATTGCTTTTGAATCTGCAATTAAGATTTAAACAACTTGTTTACGAGACTGATAAAGTGAACTTTTATATATTACCAACCGAGTAAATGAATCCTTATATAAAGCACGTCTCGTTTTGTTAAGCAACTGTCAAAATTGACTTTTTGAAATGACTGTGGATAACTATTGTATGTCGATCTCGAGCATTAGGATTGTGATACACTATGACCTGACCTAGCTTGATAGACATTTATTGACCAACATATGTTCTCTAGGTTGAGATCTACGATTATTTGGTAATCCGAGTTTTGGTCATATTACGATGAACAACTTTATGTGCTGCTAAGGTGAGTTTCATATGATCCCTTTTTAATTGCTTTTGCAATATATTTTTGGGCTGAGAATACATGCACTTTATTTTAAAATGCAATGGATACAAGTACATACGTAATTCTACACTGAGTTTAAACCAAAAATCCCTTAGCTTTGGTAACTAGTAACTGCCAGTACATAGGATGTGGACTGGTGGGCGCGAATAACAGTATATGGATCCATAGGGCTTGACATCCCCGTCCGAGCTAGAGCACTAGCCTTTTAACGGATGTGTGTTATTTGAGTTTAGGACACGTTGGTTTGCGTGTATTAAAACGAATGGGGTATTTATCATTATAACATTAAAGTTTAGTTACCAGGGTGCTCTGTTATGTAGAATCTATTACTAAACATTTCTGGATGAAACAACTGAAATCTTGTGATCCACTTTTATATACAGATTATGCAAAACACTAAAACTTTGAACTCACCAACCTTTGTGTTGACACTTGTTAGCATGTTTATTCTCAGGTTCCCTAGAAGTCTTCCGCTGTTTGCTTATATGTTAGACAAGCTATGTGCATGGAGTCTTACATGGCATATTTTTCAAGGAAACGTTGCATTCACCAAATCATCACCATGTATCTTATTTTGACTGCATTGTCAACAGAAGTACTATTGTAAACTATTATTTACGGTGATTGTCTATATGTAGAAATCATCAGATGTCGAAAACCTTTGATTTATATATTCATTTATGGTGTGCCTTTTCAAAAGAATGCAATGTTTACAAAAACGTATCATATAGAGGTCAAATACCTCGCAATGAAATCGATGAATGGCGTGTTCGTCCATATGGATTTAGAGCGATCATCACAACTACATTTTTGAATTTTGAAAAATGTTTCGAAATCAAATGTTTGGAATTATGAACATGAACAGGGGATGAAACTGTTTAACAAATAAATAAATAAAACGATTTTTGCTTGATTTTCCATTTACAGCAGCTCATATCAGTATATAAATGAATATAATGATGTTAATCTAACGTGTAAAGCAGAATTCTTAATTGTTGTTTAGTGTTAATGGTTGATCACGATCAGAGAAATAAAAAAATAAAAAAAATAAAAGCAGATAATACCTAATTTAGGTATCTGAGTGTCGAAATATAATAAAAGCAGAATCATTTTATAAAAAAATATAAAAATTAAAAAGGCTGATAATCTAATTTAGGTATTTATTGTCTTTTTTCATTTTATTTTTAATTATTATTATTAAGTAAATACATTAATAATAATAATTAATAATAACAATTATATTAATAATAATAATTATAATAACAATAATAATAATAATAATAATAATAATAATAATAATAATAATAATAATAATAATAATAATAATAATAATAATAATAACAAGAGTAATGACATTTATTAATATTTATGTTAATAATAATAATAATATCATTAATAATAAATGATATTTTTATAATAATACTTTTAATACAACAATATTGTCTTGTATAAAATTTTACATTTTTAGTTATATTATTTAAGCCAAGTTTATATATATATATATATATATATATATATATATATATATATATATATATATATATATATATATATATATATATATATATATATATATATATATATATATATATATATATATATATATATATATATATATTTATTTATTTATTTATTTAAAATTATTTGTTCGTGAATTGTCGGGATAAGTCGAGGTTTAAATGAATTCATGAAAAGATTTTGTTCAAATTCTGTCGTAAATTTCCGGGTTGTTATATAGTCGCCCTGGTATTAGTCAATTCAAAAAATAGTTGGATACCCAGGTTAAATAAAATTAAAAATAGAGATAAAACTGTAATGCGAACAAAACATATAATGTGATACTGGAATTTTCTTAGACCGTGTGTCCTTTTTTAACTATTATATTTGGACGTGAGTGTAGTATCTTCTTATTTATTTATTTATTTATTTATTTATTTATTTATTTTTTTATTGTTTTTGCTAAAAATAGAATATTTACATAAATAGCGAGGGGTCAGGAGTTCGACTCCCGTGGAGTGCAACATTGCATATAAAGCTGCCCTTTACCCTTGAATTTCACCCAAGGGTGTCTTTCGCATATTGCGTTGTGTGGACAGGGGATGATGAGGTTTTTACCGCCTATACCCTCGGATTGAGCCGGATTTCCTCGTGAGCAGCAGTTGGAAGAGGGTTATGCAACTGCAGGAGATGGGCGCGGGGTGGTTAAGTCCCGTGTGTGATCCCGTACTGCTGTTAAAAAAAAATGCAAAGATAAATAGACTACATTTGATAAATACAATATGTTAAATTTGTTTGTATAAATCTTACGATGTACTCCGTCATTTGTATAGATCATAGGATCTTATTCAAAGGGGAATGATTCTAACACACTGTTTTTTGATCCTCACACACCCTTTTATCCTATTATTAGGGAGGAGTTCAAGTAAATTGGTGTGTGAGTATCAAAAAACAGTGTGTGAGAATCATCCCCCTTGTTCAAAAGATTAGGTTTCTTTTATTAAGGTTTGTAAGGTCTTCGATAGCTCATCTGTCCAATCAGAGACAGTAATGTGTGGGACATAAGTAAGGCAATGGTGGGTGCAATGCACCAGATTATGCCATTCCCTCTCCCTTACTTTTGTACTCGTGTAATTGTGTATCGATATGTATAGTTTAGTGGGGGTTGTGCTTAGGTATGTCAGGGTCTATTGAAATTAATTAAACTACAGTACTGTATTACTTTAGCTCTTGGTTTCTTCATAGTCGTACGATTTGATTTTGATATGTTTGTGTTTACGTGACAATTTTTACATTTATTGTTTTTTGCTAAATAAACTAAACTCGAGATCCGAACTCGGTCTGTTTACTATACCCGGTGTGTGGATTTAGGATTTTACTTAGTCTCCTACATACCTATTCAATTTGACGACCTCATTATGGTCTGATTGGGAATGGGAATAAGAATATAGATTTATGGGAATTGATATTTCCAACATGAAAATTACTTGTTCCACCTAAAATTTCTATAGTACCCTTAATGAAAGGCTTACACAAAAATTTTAAAACTTTTTGTTCTAATTTATTAAGGGATATTTTGGGAAAAAGATTTGAAATCATGGTGGAAGAAGTAATATTGGTGTTGGAATTATCATCTCCCATTTAGATTTAAGTAGTAAATGGGTCCTGCTTTACAGGCCTAAATAGTCATAAAAAATGCAACAAGCGGAATAATCGTTGTACAAAACAAAAAATAAAGTTCCTTACATGAGTATAACATGGTTAGAAGTAGATTTCACTTCATGTGACAAAAATGACAAAAAGGGACACACACACACACACACAAAAAAAAAAAGGAATCGTTCAAAGTCAAATCCGAGTTACACAATTATTATATTATACTTATATCTCTAAAAGACATAGAATAGTTAACTTTTCAAACTTCACAAACGCACACCAATTTTTTACTTTTTTATAATTCAACCACCAAACTTTTTACTTTTTTATAATTCAACCACAGCTCTATAATAATTAACTTTATAACTTTTATAAACTTACCACAAACTTTTCACATTTCATAAATTCACCATTACACTTCTCATCCATTATAAATCGACCACATACTTTTTACTATCTAATAACTATTCATTATTTTTGTTATTAGTACTACTATATTATTTATATATATATATATATATATATACTAATAGACAAAACTATATTTCATTATTCACCAATAGTAACTAAGGTTATTTTCGTCATTTACCATTTTTTTTTTGGTCCCCGACGATAAAATAAGCAACTTTCGTAAAAGAACCAACCATTCAATGTTACCAAAAGATGTCGAAAAAAATACTTATTTACAAAAAAATCAACTTACTTTTTTTTTCTCTCTTTTCTTCCTCAACGATAAAAGAGGCAACTTTCATAAAATGAACAACGCTTCAATTCTACCAAAAAATGTCAAAAAACATTCTTTTTTTACAGTTTTTTTTTTGTCCCCAACGATAAAATAAGCAACTTTCGTAAAAGAACCAACCCTTCAATGTTACCAAAAGGTGTCGAAAAAAAAAATACTTTTTTACAAAAAAAAAAATAACTAACTTTTTTTCTTCTCTTTTCTTCCTCAACGATAAAAGAAGCAACTTTCACAAACGAAACAACCCTTCAATGTTAGATGTCGATTTTTTTTTTTAACAAAATAGATCTAGACTTTTTTTTTTAACTCGCATTCAAAATGGAGCCCCCGGCGCGAAGCGAGGGCTCCACAACTAGTTGTCTCTTAGTAAAATAACCAATCAAGTTCTTCAAAACTTTTTCTTTATAGTGTATATAGTGACAGTAGTGACCCGAACTTTTCCATGTTTATATATATTAGATGAAATTGATATTTACATGATTAAGTGTTTCCAACATGTTAAACAATCAAACTTGTTAAGACTTGATTAACTGAAATAGGTTTCATATAGACAATTGACCACCCAAGTTGACCGGCGATTCACGAACGTTAAAACTTGTAAAAACGACATGAAGATACATATATGGATATACATATAGTTAACATGAGATTATGATAAGTAAGTATCTCCATAAGTATATTAACAATGAGTTATATACATAAAAACAAGACTACTAACTTAAGGATTTCGAAACGAGACATATATGTAACGATTATCGTTGTAACAACATTTAAATGTATATATATCATATTAAGATATATTAATATATTAATATATCATAATATCATGATAAGATAATAATTTAACATCTCATTAGATATAATAAACAATGGGTTAACAACATTAAATGAGATTGTTAACTTAAAGGTTTCAAAACAACACTTACATGTAACGACTAACGATGACTTAACGACTCAGTTAAAATGTATATACATGTAGTGTATTTAGATGTATTAATATACTTTTGGAAGACTTCAAGACATATATCAAAACACTAATACTTAACGAAAATGGGTACAGTTACATTCCCATTCTTTTTTCATCAAGAATTCTAGTCGTATTCATACCCGTATTATACACAGCTTCTAGACGTACTAACTGTGGGTATATACCAATAGGAACTAGCATGGGATTCCACTCTTGATTATGTCATGTATGAGTAATCAATTTTAACTTCTACCATAAACTAGTCAACTAACTAGGACTCCTTTTAACCCCACTCACCACTCACCACTTACTACTCATCATTCACTCCATTTCACTTCCAATTCTCTTTCTAATTCTCTCTCAACACACACACACACACACACACTTATGAATGAATTTTGCCAGTAGCTAATCATCATCTTCATCAAAAATTACTTCAAGAATCAAGCTATAATCATCTTAGAAAGAACACTTCAAGAACACTTCGAAAATCCTTTCAAGTTTACTAGTTTACATCCAAGCTTTCTAATCCATTCCAAGTAATCATCTAAGATCAAGAAACCTTTGTTATTTACAGTAGGTTATCTTTCTTATTCAAGGTAATATTCATATTCAAACTTTGATTCAATTTCTATAACTATAAACTATCTTAATTCGAGTAAAAATCTTACTTGAACTTATTTTTGTGTCATGATCCTACTTCAAGAACTTTCAAGCCATCCAAGATCCTTTGAAGCTAGATCATTTCTTGTCACTTTCAGTAGGTTTACCTACTAAACTTGAGGTAGTAATGATGTTCATAACATTATTCGATTCATATATATAAAACTATCTTATTTGAAGATTTAAACTCGTAATCACTAGAACATAGTTTAGTTAATTCTAAACTTGTTCGCAAACAAAAGTTAATCCTTCTAACTTGACTTTTAAAATCAACTAAACACATGTTATATATCTATATGATATGCTAACTTAATGATTTAAAACCTGGAAACACGAAAAACACCGTAAAACCGGCTATACGCCGTCGTAGTAACACCGCGGGCTGTTTTGGGTTTGATAATTAAAAACTATGATAAACTTTGATTTAAAAGTTGTTCTTCTGGAAAAATGATTTTTCTTATGAACATGAAACTATATCCAAAAATCATGGTTAAACTCAAAGTGGAAGTATGTTTTTCAAAATGGTCATCAAGACGTCGTTCTTTCGACTGAAATGACTACCTCTTACAAAAACAACTTGTAACTTATATTTCCGACTATAAACCTATACTTTTTATGTTTAAATTCATAAAATAGAGTTCAATATGAAACCATAGCAATTTGATTCACTCAAAACGGATTTAAAACGAAGAAGTTATGGGTAAAACAAGATTGGATATTTTTGATTGTTGTAGCTACGGGAAATATTGTAACAATTCTATACAAATCATAACTTAACAAACTTATATTGTATTATTCATGTATTCTATTATATATTATGTAATCTTGGGATACCATAGATACGTTTACAATGTTTTGACATATCATATCGACCCATCTATATAATATATTTTGGAACAACCATAGACACTCTATATGCAGTAATGTTGGAGTTAGCTATACAGGGTTGAGGTTGATTCCAAAATAATATATATAGTTTGAGTTGTGATCTAGCCTGAGGCTTGTATACACTGGGTCGTGGATTGATCCAAGATAATTTATATTTATTTATTTCTGTACATCTAACTGTGGACAACTAGCTGTAGGTTACTAACGAGGACTGCAGACTTAACAAACTCAAATCATTAAAACGTAATAAAAAATATTGTAAATATATTTTGAACATACTTTGATATATATGTATATATTTGTTATAGGTTCGTGAATCGACCAGTGGCCAAGTCTTACTTCCCGACGAAGTAAAAATCTGTGAACGTGAGTTATAGTCCCACTTTTAAAATCTAATATTTTGGGATGAGAATACATGCAGTTTTATAAATGTTTTACGAAATAGACACAAGCAAATGAAACTACATTATATGGGTGAATGATCGAAGCCGAATATGCACCTTTTGCTTGGTAGCCTAAGAATTAGTAAACTGATCTACTAATTGACGCGAATCCTAAAGATAGATATATTGGGCCTAACGAACCCCATCCAAAGTACCGGATGCTTTAGTACTTCGAATTCGTTTTTATCATGTCCGAAGGATTTCCCGGAATGATAGGGGATATTCTTATATGCATCTTGTTAATGTCGGTTACCAGGTGTTCACCACATGAATGATTTTTATCTCTATGTATGGGATGTATATTGAAATATGAAATCTTGTGGTCTATTATTGCGATTTGATAAATATATAGGTTAAACCTATAACTCACCAACATTTTTGTTGACGTTTTAAGCATGTTTATTCTCAGGTGATTATTAAGAGCTTCCGCTGTTGCATACTAAAATAAAGACAAGATTTGGAGTCCATGCTTGTATGATATTGTGTAAAAACTGCATTCAAGAAACTTATTTTTGATGTAATATATTCTTATTGTAAACTATTATGTAATGGTCGTGTGTAAACAGTATATTTTAGATTATCATTATTTGATAATCTACGTAATGCTTTTTAAACCTTTATCGATAAAATAAAGGTTATGCTTGTTTTAAAAAATGAATGCAGTCTTTGAAAAACGTCTCATATAGAGGTCAAAACCTCGCGACGAAATCAATTAATATGGAACGTTTATAATCAATATGAACGAGACATTTCAGTGACAACGCTCTGTTTATACATATAGTTATTTACGTTATTGGTTCTTAACATTTGAATTTCGCAATGATTTAAAGACATTTGATTAGTATTTGGTTAAAACGTCAATTTCGAGTGAAGAACGTTAAAAGGAAGCATTATGGTCAAAGTAGTTAAAGATTTCGGCTTCAAAATGTAAAAATTGGCAAAAACGCATGTTTCAGCATCGATGCTCCGCACCAGTTATCGATGCTCTGCATCGATGGGTTTCAAAATTATCAATTTCTTAACAGTCGATCAGAGATGCTCCGCATGTAAACATGATGCTCTGCATAGCTTCAGCACGCGGACCAAGATGCGCCGCATCGTGCCCTGAATCAGCAAAACCGACTTTTAGCACCTATTTAAAGGAGGGGAACTTGCTCATTATTGAGAGATACTTTTCCAACTCTTAGGCCTACGAATTTTTGGGGTTTAGGACCGAATTTTAGAGCTTTTTCACTATTGTGCTTGGGTTTTTTTTGGGTAAGCGGGGAAACCCTCCTATAAACGAGCACATTGTCTCCCTCATATATGGTAAAACCTCGGGTAATCAAGCCCCCCGAGCTCGAGACCTGGTACCGGGTGAATTGCGCATTATACGCACCCTCTAGTCACACTCTCTTTTTGAACAATTTGGCATAGCCAAGGATTGAACCCGGGTGGTTGCTTCATTGTGCTTGAGTTTTAAACACTTGATATTAATTGTACCTACAATTAATCATTGGTAACTTTTATCTCTTATTCTTTGATTAATACTATGATTAATTATTGTTTATCCTTATGTTTATTTATCTCTTGTATGATTATGAGTAAATAAATTATTCGTATCCACTTACATAATCGAACATAAGGTGATGAATTGTTAATCTTATGATTTCATATAATTGATTAATTACTCTTGATTATGTATGATTGAAGAACCATCGTTACTTATGTTATTTAGTTAGATTGATTATGAGTATGTTAGTTAGCTTACGACACTTAATGTGATTAATGAACCTTGCTAGAATATTGACAAATAATTTAGAACTTAGGGAGTTATATGCGTGACACCAGTATAATTAGACGATAGCGATATTAACTATTAATTGGCTAAAGTAATTATGAGGTTAAATAGACACACCGAATTAAATTGAAATCGGATTATAATCTTGAGTAGTTTAAATTTATTTGATTATGTACTTAATTTACGTGCGGAAAACCAGCGTTACTTTGAGGACAAGTCAAGCTTGGAAGACAAGTCAAAGCTTGGAAGACAAGTCAAACTTGGAAAATAAGTTTACTTAAGGAACAAGGAGTTGTTTTTTATGAAATGTTTCTTGTACTTGAATGCCAAGTTAAACTTGTGCAACAACATTTAGGTTTAATGCTTCCTATAAATAGACCTATAACCTCATTGTAACTCTAAGCACAAAAAATCAATAGATTTACTCTCTAGATGGTCGTGCACTAAAGCAATCACAATGATCGCATATAATCACGTAATATCTTATGTCGTTTACTTTTCTTTGGTTTTTTGTCCTTTTGTTGTTTGTTGGATCACAATATCTTGATTGGTAATCGTTGTTGGGTCCCTAAATTCCTAACATAACTAATTGCAACAAAACATAGTGATACAACGAGACAAGAGCTAACGAAATACGAAAAACAAACCAAATCAAGAGAGGTAACTAATCTAAACGCCTACGGAAAAATTCGGAACCATCAAAAATGGTTAATAAAACCGAAGGTACAAAGTAATCGGCTCTAATGTCTTTGTTGAACTCGAAAAATCTTTTCAATTCGGCACCTTGCACCGGCCTTTTCTTCTGTTGTTATTTGATCTTAACCGACCTCATAGTATGTGTATTGTTAGAATTTATAATACTCCCTTTGACATCTGTATAAAGATAAAAGATCATTAATAATAAGAATTCAATGCGTAAACATAAATGAATCTCAAAGTATTTCTTTTGGTAATTGAGTAAACAACATACTCTGTATAAAACACAACAAGTGAAATTTTGATGAAGGTTTTGTGTTTTTATAAAGTTCAAGTTTTTAAAAAAAAACAAGAGATAAATAAAAAGTCGAAAAATTAAAAGACCTAGGAAAATAATTAACGTGTTGTAATTTAGTATATGAAAAATATCAAAACATTACCTGCAATACATATATATTACATGCACACACGCAATATTGCAAAAAATAAATAAATAAATAAATACATATACGCACGAGACATGGCGCAACTCAGCTGCCCCTTGCACAGTGGAAATTTTTATATGGCGTTCCAGACTTTAACAATTACCGGCGAGGGTTGAGATCGATAAGCGTGAATTTGATCTTGAAACCATTCTCTGTCCATTTTGTAATGATCAACTTGAATCTACAAACCACATATTGATCGAATGTATTGGCGTTAAAAAAATTCAGAAAAACTTCCTAAGATGGTGAGGTGTTTGACAACTTTTGTTTTTTAGACATGAACGACGCATTCGCCCATAATTCTGACATTATTAGATCAAGCAATGGCAACACAGTTTGGCAAGCGTGCAAATAGATGTGCGATTATAGCATTTGGAAAGCATAGGAACAATAATAACTTTCGAAAATCAAATTGTGACCCGACTTCGATTCTAAATGAAATACAACTTAAAAGCTTCCGATATCGTGACAATTGATATTGCTCAGTTTATACATCTTTATCTTGCAATATCGAGTTCCATTTCAGTTAGTTTTGAGCATTATATGGAAGAGCGAATGAAGAATAATTTGAAGATTAACGCCAATTTGTATCATGGTGTTATTTAGTTATCTTTGATGATTTTAGAGTGTTTTGGGTCCAAAAGGTCATATATGAAGTTCCAGGTTCGAACCCGAGTCAACACCATTCTTTAAAGTGATTTTTCAAAGTAAAAACGGAGTTTTGGGTCACGCTTTCGAGAGAATCAACCTCGCTATCGCGAGGTGAAAGTCAAGTACATGTACGCGAACCGAAAAGTGGAAAAGCGGCCGCGAAAACTAGAATACCAGCTCTCACGATTGCGAGAATGACATTGTAAAAGGCCTCGCGATCGCGAGCCTAGGTGGGCCAGACCAGCCCTTATTTATATCGAGCAGTTTTTCTGTTTTGGGGTATTACGAATTCCATTCGGTTTTGGGCAATTTCCAAGCGATTTTAGGGGTTCCAAACCCTATTTTTATCATCTTGAAGATGGTTAGTCATCCAAGACATTGTTTTAATCATCTATATCATTGGTACAATTGTTTATTCGTCTTTATTAGCGGTTTTACTTATGAATTACTATTGTATCTCTTGTTTGGTTGATTTTTCTAGCATGTTAGGCTAAAACCCTTTAGTGTTTACTCAGATGTACTAGCTTTTGATTATTGGATTGTTCTTATGTTCATGGATTTAATGTTTGAATGGTTTGGTTTTATTAAGTTTGGTCAAAGACCCATTGTTATGCATGCTTTTCTACCTTAATTCAATTATACATGTTATCAACTAGTTATTGTGAGATAAATAGTGTTAGATAATATGTACATCAACACTTTAAGTGATCTATAAATGTAGGTATTTGATTTTAAGTGATTGAATTGAATGTTTATGCGGTAATTGAATGATAGTATAGCCTCATAATCGTGTAAATACATTGAGTGATCTTTGTAGTTAGGATTTTAAGTGATTTTAATCCGTACCAAATAGGATATTAAGTGATTTTAATCCGGACCAAATCTTAAATAGTTTTATCTTAGTGATTTGTAATTATTGTGTTTAATCATAAGAACCATTATTGTGTGAACCAGTTATTTTACTTTAATTACATAATTTGTTACCTAGTTTACGTGAGTTTATTAATAATAAACAGATTATGCTTCAACTCTTAGGAGATCTAGACATTTACATGTGAGTGTGAATGGCGATTAATTGGTAATTCGATAACAAAATCGTGTAGTTGCTTCGAATGATCGTAGTAATTAAGGTTTTATGTGAGTTTAACCTAGACTGAATCAAAATAGTTTAATCATATATAGTTTGATTATTTGAATGCGATTAATGTGAGTCAGTCAAGTTCGGATAATTGGATTATAATTTATCAGACATTTAATTGGTTATAATTGAAAGAACAATCAACGTCATTAGTGAAACATCTGAGTGAACACTGTTTCGTCCATCTGGTTATTCGTTTTACTTACTTTTCGTTATAAGTTTAATTACAAAACTCCCTCTTTTATGACTTGTCTTTAGGATAATTATTAGTTTTAAAATCTTAATCAACCACTCTCTGTAGACAAACCTGTATTTGCTAAATCTTTACTTCATTTGATTAGGATTAGTGCCTGATTTGTGTGTTAAAACAATTTATTTTAGTGCATTTAATTTAAGTGTGATTTAACAATATCAACGATTTTAGAAAACAACCTTCATTCGGCACCAATGGTTGATTAACTCGGACTTCTTCATCATCTTGACAAATGTTATAGATGGAACATGCTAGATGACATTCCCCATTCACCTGATCTCGTGTAGGTGTTTCGAATAAGTTTTCACTTCCAGTACTTCATGTGCTAATTTATTCATCTCATCATTTGTAACGCTTGATATGAACATGTCATGCTTGTAATTAGATAGTGAAGCAGAGCAGGTCTGCTGTATATATTGAAAGTATCCATGGAGAACTTTTGATAGTAGAGAACTCATAGAACTAAAGTAAAAAGTGCGGCGTCACAATACGTACTAGTGAGATTTTTGTCAAAAGTTTAAATTGGTTGAATTAAACCTTGAAATCGATTGCAATATACTCCATATGTAGCGATAAACATTCGTGTGAAGGATTCAAACCAAAAACACCACCAGTTTTAACATATTCGATGATACTAAATATAGTTCATATGAACTCGAAATAAAAAAAAATGAAATCTAGAACGTTTCAGTGATTGAATTGTTCACGAAATTGTTTATAATCACATTCCTAATGCTCGTCAATCATCATTATAACCTGAAACATTATATAGAATTAGAATTTCAATTAGGAAGAAAATGTTGACTTTTTTCCCCGATCTTTGACTCACAAATTCGAGATCAAATTTAATAATTAGAATCTGAAACTTTACAGATAGATGCGAGATGAATTCTAACATATCTGTGTTTTTACTTTTCGTTAAAGACTTGAATTTAAGAGATGCATCTACCATATACACCTAAATTTGACAGAATTATAAGGATACTGTTAATAAGTCCATACATATCGATAATAACATGTGTGCTTTAATCATTCTGTGTAATCATTCCGATAATAACATGAGTTTAATATGTGACAGATTGAGTTCAATCTGTGGGCAAACTGAGTTCAATCTGTGGGCAGAATTAGCTCAATCTGTGGACAAAATTAGTTTAATCTGTGAGCAGAATGAACTCAGCCTGAGATTTTATGGGTTCTCTCCATACCTAAGTTCTTCATAGATCCATATGTTGGTTCTACATGGATCATATATATATATATATATATATATATATATATATATATATATATATATATATATATATGATCTATGTAGAACCAACATATGGAGAGAACACATAGAACCTCGGGCGGACCGAAGAAAAAAAATTAAATTATTAAAAAAAATTCACGTGACGGGTACCAGACTGAACTCGGTTTGTGCCTACGTGACATCAGACATAACTCAGTCTGTGCCACGTGAATATTTTTTTTGTAAAAAATAAAAATAAAATCTTCAATCTGTCTACAGATCTAAGTTTAGTCTCATGGGTTCTATACGTTATCTCATAGTATGGTTCTCCACGGATCCATATATATATATATATATATATATATATATATATATATATATATATATATATATATATATATATATATATATATATATATGTATATATATATAATTTACTAATTCTCAAGTGACTACTCATTTTGCGAGCAGTCGGAAGTCATTTCAGGCGAAACTTTGTGGCCATGAGGAAGAATAACTTTATACTTTCATGAATCCAACCATTGACTTCCACATTGGAAACCTGAGGTGTTACCATGTCACCACTTCCTCTCGTTTTGTTCTTTCCTTTTGATCATACCAATGTATATTAATGATGTATGAAAATTTATTTATTACTTCGTATATTATTTTATTTTTAAGACAATCACCGTTACACTCACAATCTTAACTTTAAGAGAACGGCAAATTAAAGTTAATGAGATTATATATTTTATTTATCCATATATATAGCATGCAAACCCATTATTAAAGACATGAAAACTATAAATTACTCATGGAAATGTGCGTTTTAAATTAATATTTGGGATGTTAGGTCGCAGAAAATTTGTTAAACATGGGTGGAACAAAGTGGCCACTAATATTTGAACTCACACGTTACAATAACTCCTTTATTGTTTCTTGTGTGACCATGTACTATTTACAATATAATTATTGTATTACTTGTATTTTAATCACTATTTATCCTTGCATTCTTTTATTTACTATTCAAGTAGCTTTCGAACTGAAACTACACACAGTATGTTAAAGTCAAAATCTATACTTTTGATTGATTAATTATGGGATCGGTCTCAAGAATTTAAGTACTCAAAACGAATGTTATAAGCTATTTAAAAAATGTCATTATGCCACAATGGATAATATAAGCTATTTAAAAAATGTAGAAAAAATGCTAGTGAATTTTGATTTTTTTTTTCTAAGGCCTTTAATTGTTGTTTCGTACCTATTGTGCTTCGCCTTTGCTGTTTCAGTTGTGTACTTGTGTTTTCATAATTATCGTGTTTCTCAAATCTCTAATTATATATGTATATTGTATATATATAAAAACTGGACTCCTGAAAACTTTAGGTCCCGAGTGGTCGATAACTTTGTTCTCTCTCAGAGTCTCCCATTATTTAATTTATGCATTCAAAAAATCTACTTACACTTATTATTTACGTTTTATATTGTTATTTTAAAAGCAATCTCTTTAAATTAAAAACTCCTTAGGAAGCAACTAGGGAAAAAAAAGTGATAACAATCTTAACAACAAAATATTCCAACCTACCTATAATACAAAACCAATCAAAAGAATTATAATAAATAAAATCAAAAATGCTACAAATCTTTAAAGATTTTGGAAAGAAGATCACACTATTACTAACTCTTCAGATATGCCATAACGTAGCCGCGATAATGACCTATACTTTATTCTTCACTTATCTCGAGGTTTGTTAATTTTCAAATCATTATCCATTCAAACCAAGCTGAAAAGATCACAACAGCCATCTCCACTTATATTCTTACATTCATCCAAAGATCAGATGCATTAGAACAACCAAACATGATATGATCAATGAATTCCACTCTACGTCGACACGAAACACAACAAATCTCCTCTATTTCTAATCCGCTTTTAAGATAAGTTAAGACGAAAAGCAAGTATATTCAGTAGGTATCTCAATAAAGAAAGTGTTTACCTTTCGGGGAATGATTTTGAACCATCTTGTACTAGGTGCGTAGAAGGTAAAATTTGTTCGTCAATATATATTCCCGTGCTACTTACTTTGAATACTTGATTAGGAGAAATCATCCATTCCTATGAGTCCTCCCTTACTAATAAAGCAAGTTACCAAGTTTTCGTGACTAGCTGGTCGACAAGAATACGGGTACCAATTTCAATCCTCTTCCAAGACGAGCGCCAATTACGAATTATAAAGCGGTTTGAAAGGTAGCATTTCAGATCAGTGTCCAGAATCCAGATGATATAATCTATGATATGAGTACCTATAATACCCCATCCCACATCGGTTAGAGAAAGATATTGTGAGTTCCTTATAAGCTCAAAGTTGTGGTTAATTAATATCTCTCACCATGATTTTTAGTTGAAACCTGGAGAAACCCAGTTAGTCCATTGCTTTAATTATGAAGGGTGATTCTCTCTCAGGTTGCGATGGGAACTCGGCTCGTGCATCTCTTGAGGTCGCTTCGAGGGTCGTTTCCTTTTGTATCATAGCTGCTCATGTTTCGTTCGGGATGGTGGGGGCAAACCTTATCGATGAAGATGAGTTTAGGCGAATCCCACATCAGCCGTGGACATGAGTGATCTTGAGATAATGTTTCGGGCTGACGAGGACGTCAAGAATTTAAGTGGGGGAGTTTAGAATACCCCATTCCACATCGGTTAGAGAAAGATATTGTGAGTCCTTTATAAGCTCAAAGTTGTGGCTAATTGATATCTCACACCATGATTTTTAGTTGAAACCTGGAGATACCCGGTTAGTCCATTGCTTTGGCTTATGAAAGACGATTGTCTCTCGAGTTGCGACGGGAACTCAGCTCGTGCATCTCTTGAGGCCGCTTCGAGGGTCGTTTCAGTATCGTCTACCAGCCAATTATCTTACTTGAAACAAATCGGCCACCCGTTGCCCAGTTTAATTTCATCCTTAGAGCATAGGCTGCTACACAATGCCGGTTCCAAATCTTATTCCGACGAGAGCAAAACCTTAAGATATTAAGAAAACTAAAAGGGGACAATATGTCAAATTTTGACAAATAAATACCCTAAACGTCGAACTTTTAACATACTGTAAATACACTAAAAATATTCAATCATTGGGGGCAGGCGACCATGACTACCCCTTGTTAGCACCGCCCGTGCCGCTACCTTTGAATTTTTAGAAAGTTGACATGATATTTAACCATGATGTGACTTTTTGTGTTCAACTTATAATAATAAAAACAATGATCAAATAACCTAACTAATCAACACAAACATCCGGGCAACAATGACCCAATCATTATAACGACTAGCAAGTATTCAAACAAAATTCATTCAGTAGAGAGCGATTTAATTGAGATTTCAAAACTAATAATTATCATAATTAGAGGGGGAGGGGGACTAAGAAAGTTTTGATTAAACTGATAGTAAACTAAGAGAGATTAAAAATACTCCGTAACAGAAAAACGCATCCACTTGATTGTTCAACCTTTTGACATGGATTATCCTTTTCATTTATTACATAACACTGTTTAAACATATAGTTTCATTTTAATTCATCAATTTCCATAAAATTTCAATCAATCAAAGATCATTAACTCACATAGACTCACTTTGAAGTATTAAAACTATGTTTTGAGTAAAATCATTAAGACTCGATCTTGGATTAGAATCACTTAAAACCCTTAATCACAACAATCACTTGATATGACTAACACTACCATGTTGACTAAACCCAATTGAAAATCAACCCAAACCAAAGACACGATCACTTAAAATCCCCAATTTGGTTGTCTAGATCACCAAAGGTGTTGAAGCACAAATTGTTTCACGAATTAAATCACAAAGACAAGCTAAAAAATCTATGTAATCAAAGTAAAGCTTAAAATAATCGTAGTATTGGATCTTTAACCAAGATCAACAATTAACAACTCATTAAACATCAATCATCATTAATTAGGGTCAAATCCAACCATCAAGTTTCACAAATCAAATGAACACAACTAATCTAAGCTATCATAACATAAACAAGAACAAAATCAAATAAATCTAAAGTATTAAACATTACAACTAAAATGGAGAAGAACAATATCCAAAATAAAGATGAAACAACAAGAATTGGAAATGGTGATGGAAATCTAGCTTAAATCTTCATAGGTTTTCATCATGGAACATGAAATTGGCTTTGATCTCGATGAAATCATGAAAGGAACCCATTTAGGGTTCCATTTTGCCCCCATGGTTCATCTTATCCCCTTCCTTTTATAGTGTGTCAAAACAAAAATTTAATGAATCAACGTAAGTGAGCCGCATTTAAAATCTGGTGAGCCGCATTTTTTCTTACTGACTTTGAGAGGGTCAAATTTATTCTTGAGGTGAGCCGCATTTCCTCTTTTGATGAGCCGCATTTTTTTCTCAACATGGAAAAGCTAGGCGCATTTATAATGTGGTGAGCCGCATCTCATCGGCATTCAACATTTTCTTCAAAATTCACTTGGTTCAATATTTTGGCTCAAGTCTTGATTCTTTTGCACCATTTTGGACTTGTAAACTGTTATTGCCTTGAACCATCTTCTGATCAACAAACCGTCACTTTCAATCACTAAACTCTTCAAAACTAAACGAATGGAGACGAATATTGCGAGGATAAATATGTGTAGGAATGACACCCGCAGGTCGTGGGCGCGGATCTACTACATCCATCACCCGCACCCGCGGATTTTTTGAGGATCCATTAGCCCGTGGATCTTGGTTAACGGATTTATTTTTAGATCCATGCCCGTACCCACGAATATTCGCGGGTCGCGGGTTTACCCGCGGATCTTATTCATGAAGTATATATGTAAATTAAAGTATTCAAAAAAAAAAAATAAATATCATTATGCAATTCAAAGTGACATGAAAAACATCATCCAATTATATACCCATGTTTATGATATAATACAATGAGAAAACGTATATTAATTATACTTTTTTTGCTAATATATGTGAAGCTACAATGTTTAATAGTTACAATCAAAATTTAGTAGCTAAAACTAATCATACAGTAGGTTGACGAATTACTAAAGTGATAGGTAAAAATTAGATTTATTAAGATAGTCTAATAAACGAAACAAACAACAACATGCTTTGATTATATAATACATGTGATGTGTAGTTGTGGGATGCTCTAGTTACTAAAAAGTTCGATGCCACAATGATATGAGAAATGTAAAAACTTATACGGAGTAAATTATTACCTATTGTCCATTTATTCTGAAGTGACCCGGAAATTTCCGATCAAATTTAAACTTTAATCTTTATATATTTCCGACACGATAAGCAAAGTCTGTAATTTTGAGTCTCGTAAGTTTTGAAATCTATATTCATGTAATCAATTACCCTTTGACTGTGCTCGACGATTCACGAACATTTGAATGTAAATAAAAAATATAAATATATATAAATTTTATATATAAGTAATATTACATATATTGTAATATATATATGATTTACAAAATATTAAATATTCAATAAATTATATAATTGGTAGGTATTATAAAATAAATGGTAATAGATTAAACATAACTACAAGTTGAATATAATTATTATATTAACACTAGTATCATTACAAGTATTATTATTAAACAATATTATCAAATAGGTTGTTATTATTATTATTAGTGTATATATTGTAATGTATAAATATTAAATATTAATAGCATGTTATTACATAACTAATAAATTGTAATATCAAAGGTAGTTACAAATTAAACATAAATACTATATTAATAATGTTATTATTACTTTTATTATAACTATTAGTATTATTATCCTAAATATTATTATTATGATAATTATTAAAATTCAGTATTTATATACTATGATTAATAATATTTCAGCTTTATTTTTATTTAGAATTAGAATTATTATTAATATTAATTATTTTTATATATAAAAATCGTATATGTAAAGATTTGGAGTCAAAATCTGTTCCTGTAATTGTCACTGTATGTGATTTTCAGAATTCGTACCAATCACCAATTCAATCAACAGAACACTCCAAGAAATTTGTTAGCCATCGACCTCATGTGAATTTTTTTTTATATTTTTTCTGTCCCCTGATTGTTACACGTTACAATCAAATTATATGATACATAACAAAAATTGATGAAAGTCATCATATACTTTATATTCTTGTTTGTTTCTCCTGGGCTATAATATTGTTGTCTATTCCCGATCATATCATCTTTACTAGCTTCTCTAATTCGAATACTATCTCTATATGTTGCCATTCTCTACTACAATCGGTAATTTAAAACCAAAAATGCAAGAACACCACATGAAATCACCACACTCATTTCCACTTTAATCTGTCTTCGGTTCTTTCCACGATGAACCACCTCTTGTTTCATGACTACCACTAAACCATTAACTATCTTTTGCTGTTTTAAATTCAACCGTCACCCACCACCATGAAAAAACCCGTCATCCTAAACGGTCACCAAGAAACCACCTCCACAGCCACCACCATCACCTACGGATCACCACCACAACACCACCTTCACCATGATATCATTATGAACCACTACAACCACCATATATAAAACCATTGTTATTTGTTACTGCATACTACTTACCTTATGTTTGTTTTGAACATGAACAAACATGAAACTTGTTAATATTGTGTGCTGTTTCAAACGAACCCCTCAATCAAGTCACATAACCAAGGTTGACTGCTTTTGTACGCCTTTTGTGATGTTCTTGCTCGACCAAACAGGTTACGGTTTGCAGCTGCAAACCAATACCTCAACCCACCATCAATAACCATTATAAACACCACTTACCGTTTCTTTATATTGCTATTTTTTTTTCTTTCTGTTTAATACTTCATATTCATCATCATCATCGTGTATTGCTGCTATATGGATCAGTCCCAAACCAAAATAATCACCTTTTCCTTTCCCTACTATGCTCGTTCCAGCTGCAAAAGCATCTCAAGTCTATTTAAACAATTATGTCGATTAAGGGGATCATTTTAAAACCAAATTTAATCATCACCTCATTTATATATTAGTAGGAATGATCATAGTGGGGTCTTTTAATATACTCTTGATTAAATTATTCGACTTTTGAGCTATGCCTTTCTTTATCTGGCCGAAAGTTACCAACTAAAGGTTCCCACTTGATCATTTAAATATATTACTTTGTTTTATTATGGGTCAAGGGTATTAACCCACATGTTCACATGCGATATGCAAGGTAAATGATGATTAGGAATGATAACAATGATTCGTGAGGTACATGAGAATGATAGAAACGATGATGATTATCGTTGATGGTAAATC
This sequence comes from Rutidosis leptorrhynchoides, assembly GCF_046630445.1. Taxonomy (NCBI): domain Eukaryota; kingdom Viridiplantae; phylum Streptophyta; class Magnoliopsida; order Asterales; family Asteraceae; genus Rutidosis; species Rutidosis leptorrhynchoides. Next base: position 327,097,648 of record NC_092342.1, on the reverse strand, counting down.
GACACATACAGATATATTAATTGGGTTTCGTTATAGGTTAATGAGGGTGCAACTGGAATGGGTTTACTGTGATCAAATAATCATAAGTATTGGGTCAGTATTGGATTAAGAATTCGGACTATAATGTTTGGCCTGTTCGAAATTGGGCTGAATCCATCGTAAATGTCTTGTTGGGCCGAGATTCAAACACCTTGTTGGGCTGTGACCCAATATGCATGCAGACTGTTTGTAAATCGAGTTAAATATAATTAAACTAGGAGTTAAATCAGAGAAGCAAGATAGAGGAATTGGTTAAGGGGTGTGTGTGTTGCCTGGTGGTCGCGGGTTCAAGGCCTAGCTGAGGCAGTTTCTTTTTTTTTTCTAAGCTTCTAAGGTATTAATTGATAATTATTATTATTATTATTGTTATTGTTATTATTATGATTATAATTATAATTATAATTATAATTATAACTATTATTATTATTATGATTATTATTATTATTATCATTATTAGTATTATTATTATTAATGATATTGTTATTATTAATTATTGTTGGCATTACAAGTATTATAAATGTTATTATTATTATTACTGTTAAAATATGTATTAGTTATCATTTATTATTAGTATTAAGATTATAGTCACATTTAAGAAAAATATTATTATTATGATTATTATTAATAAGTATTACTCTTATTAATATGATTAGGATTACGAAACTTTAGTAATTAGTTTACAAATTAAACAAGAAGATTTTGATTAGGATTAACATAAGTATTGTTATTAATATTATCATTAGTAATGAAATTTCTATAATGGTTATTATTATAAAGTATTATGTATTACTATAAAAATTATTATTTTCATTATCATTATTAATAAACTTTTTATTTTATTAAAAACTACTGTTATTCTTTTAAAAATTATCATTTATATTATTATTATTATTATTATTATTATTATTATTATTATTATTATTATTATTATTATTATTAACACTAGTATTATCATTATCATTATTTTAATCACTACTAATAATAATTTAGTATTAATATAATTACTATTTTTAATAAACAAGTGATAAATAATATATCTAAAAATATATTTAATAAACATATCCTAACTACATTAATATTACTATATATAAAATGAAGGTATATATATATATATAATGAAACTTGTTAAATTATAATTTACTTCACAAATAATGATACATATATTGTTCGATTATAATTACATATATTAATAAATATACAAATTATATAGGTTCGTGAATCCGAGGCCAACCCTGCATTGTTCAATATCGTCATATGTATTTTTACTATAAAATACATTGGGTGAGTTTCATTTCCCTTTTTACTCATTATATTTTTGGGACTGAGAATACATGCGCTGTTTTTATAACTGTTTTACGAAATAGACACAAGTAATTGAAACTACATTATATGGTTGAATGATCGAAATCGGATATGCCCCTTTTTATTTAGTCTGGTAATCTAAGAATTAGGGAACAGACACCCTAATTGACGCGAACTCTAAAGATAGATCTATCGGGCCCAACAAACCCCATCCAAAGTACCGGATGCTTTAGTACTTTGAAATTTATATCATGTCCGAAGGAGTTGTTAGGATGCATTAGTGAGTCTGGACTTCGACTTAATAATTGTTAGGTTACTTTAAGGAGTCTGGACTTGAACCTGGTCTGCATGTCAAAAGTTCTGCTTATCATTTCGTGTCGAAAATTACCTGCTTATCATTCTTAGAGAATCACTTGCTTATCATTCTTAGTCTAGACACGTTTTACTGCATTGACTGCATGAATAGTGTATAGACAAACTTCATATCTTAGCGTATCTGCTACTTCATATCTTAGCGTATCTGTTACTGTAACTTTGCCTGACAACTCCCGTAGATTCCTCCGTAACTTATGGGATTTTAGTAGTATATATGCATATGTAAATTATGTATTGCAGGGTACTAATCTACATCCTATAATCTAATTCTTATCAAAAAATCTTTCATCTGATCGTACGAGATGAATACTGCAACCAGTTCGAGTCCCTCAGATTCCAATAGCTATTCCGATAGTTATTCCGACAGCTATTCCGACATAGATGTTCACCTAAGCTCCAAAAACAGTGTCATCGGCATGAATCAACCAATCAGCCATTATGAATTCATCTGATGGGTTCGTAGTCGACTTAATTAATGGAAACGCACAGAAGGTAATCCCTTCCACCAACCGAATTCACCTCTTGACAATGAACCTGAAGCGTTTACCGGCGAACCTGTTCGAAACACCATTTTCAGTGTCATTTCCAGGGTAACTCGACAAGATTATATTCTATCTAAAATTCTAAACCTTATTCATCTGCTCGTTCCGACCGACAATCATCTTGGAATAATAGGAGAAGTCAACGAACTTCGCGCTCGAGTAATCAATCTGGAGAATATGGTACAAAATGTACCAGCTTCAGCAACATCACCGGCACCAACAGTACCATCAGTAACAGCACCAGTACCATCAACAATCCATGCCTCAATATCTCATTATGTACCTCGAGTATAATCATCGTTCTACGTATCGTTCTACATCGATTATCTTCGTTCTTTATGACGATTAAGTAATCTCTAAATGTTTTAGAGATTATGTATTCTAGTTCTAATGGTAAACCAAATGAGTTTAATATCATATTAACTCATTAAATCCATGATTATATCTGAAGAAAATATATATGTATATATATTTTCATAAAGATTGTAATTAAAAATTCTTTTGTACAAACTGTTAATGATGAAAATATTTTAACGGGTAGGTAATACCAGAGGAATATTTAGATTTCACATTAATAAGTTACACTGTACATTCTTCGAATCTGATTCAACGGTCAATTACCATCCTACTTACATCCACAAATATACAAATCTGATTCACCACAGAATAACCATTTTCATTCAGTTTCATATTTAGATTTTAATCTATCAGAATCCAACAAGTGGCATAATGAAGAACACATTTGACGAAATAAAAATTTGATAGAAACAAACAAATTAACTATGAAAAAATTTGTTAAGAATCCACGCTAACTGTTTCCAGCTAACTGTTCCTAGCTAACTGATTATATTTTATTTATCGCAGTTTATTTATCGCAATTTAATTATCGCAAATTTAATTTCCGCAATTTTATTTATCGTCATTTAATTTCTGTATTTATTTTACGCACTTTAAATATCGGGACACGTATACAAGGTTTTGAAATATCATATCGACGCATCTATATATATTATTTGGAATAACCATAGACACTCTATATGTAGTAATGATCGAGTTCTCTATACAGGGTTAAGGTTTATTCTACAATAATATATATACTTTGAGTTGTGATCGAGTGAGACATGTACACGGGTCACGATACATATTAATTAATTCGAATATTATATATTAAACTGTATATGAATTATTGGACTGTCAATGTGGACTATCGACTTTGGACTAATAATATTGGACAATTAAAATGAATTAAAATAATGATTATAACATATGAAACTAAACATTTCTTCAAGTTTGTCACTTGATTTCATCCTAAATTTCATTTGTATCTTGACAAATTACAATCTGCGTTCAAACTTTTCATGATTCTTGAAAACATCTCAATCGAGAGGATGAATCAATCGCATTTCATCTATGGAAGAAAATATTGACGCATATAGTTATGCACCTGAAAACTCCCGGACCTTAAGTAAAAGTTTAACACGTGACTGTGTTAGCTCCTTTGGTATTGTTATTACCGAAAATAACATTGCAACTCTTTTTCAAACTAGCCAATTTTATCATAGCTTCAGCAAATCAATTTCAACTTCTATTCGAATTAGCCTTATTATAACCTCGATATATAAGTTTGCCTGTCGTCATCGTTACCGGAGAACCGTTTATATTTCACCACATTAGCAGTAAAATTACCAGCAACTTCAATGAATTTGGACTTTCCGAAAAATCATTATATTCATTGAGACCACATCTTGTATTCATCTATACCCTGTAACAATAATTGCCATACCAATTACCGGGAATCAATCAGTATTTTGAATCTCGTAGCATTTCTACATCAATAGTTATATGTATACATATAACAATTATCTCCTAGAATTACGATCTTCAATTCTGAAATTTTGAAAAGGCACCCAGTTTACGAATCGATACTCTGAATGTTGAAAAAGCTGAATGAAGCAACTGAAACTGTAGACAGCCGTAAATGACCTTAGTCGTCGGAAGTTTGATGATAAAGAATAATATGTTGGAAATGCTCAGAAACGTTGGAACTGGAAAACGGATAAAGTTAACTATGAAGGAGACCAAGGACAAATACAAGGACCATATCCTATATTCAAAGAATCCAGATAATTCTGGATCCGTTGAAATCTTTAGAGAATATCTTGCTCCAAAGTCATGTTAAAATCTTACGAAAAATCTTTCTCCATCAACTATCGAACTTAGAAATTTCAAAATATCATCATCAATATCTTCGATATTTCTGAGGATATTTTCATAAGTATTCTTGTCCGAAATTATATACCTCTTCGTGCTTCCTGTGTATCATTATATTAGAAACATTTAATAGAAAATTTAGTTCCGAAAAGCGGATTATGCGAAACTATGAAGGAAGCCGTGGACAAATCACAAAGAATAAGTTTGACTTCAAAGAATCTAAATGATTCTGTTTCTGATGAAATCTTTAGCGAATACCTTGCTTCCGAATCTAAACCCTTACGGATAAATCTTCTTCATCATCCATCGATATTAGAAATTCCAAGATATCATCGTGTATCCATTTATAAATATCCTCCATATTTCTGAAGATATTTTCATAACTGTTCATATCTGAAATCATTAATCTCTTCATGCTATCAGTGTTACATCATATAGAAACTGTTAGTTTCTATATTCTGTAAACCTTCGAGCTTAAAATATGAATGTTATTGAAGTAATGTTAGGAACTGATGCATGAGTTAGTATAATATAATGACACTTGATCAACGTGATTATATTACGGTAATTCATGCTGAGTTTCTAAATGGGACATGATGATTCACAGATTATAACATCATCATGTGCCATGTTACACAACTCTTACATTTTATCTGATATATAAGCATATCAAGAACATATTTTCTTGATAGTTCTATCTTTCCCGGATATTCTGGTAAATTGACAAATCAAATCGTGCTATTACATTCCTTCTTATTTAGAACATTAATAATGTTCATTCTGAAACTTATATCTGCGAATTCTGGACCATATCTCGCTTGACTTAAAGTCGGGAGGAGAAAATAAAAGCATGAAGCTTCAAAATATCAATGGGAGTATAAATCACAGTAAATTGGAGAGAGTATTAACTGTGGGTGTCAATGATTACAGAAAGACAGAAGCAGAGACATCGAAATATAAGGGAAGATCTAAAACCCAACAACAACTCAGAAGTTACAAACCGTGGATATTAATACGAATAGCAATATAAAGACACGGTATAATTAAGGATAGTATCACCCCAAGGTAATAGTCGAAGTAAACAGATTTTCTGGTGGAAGATTGAGAAGAAGGATGACAGAAGTGATAATTAGGAAAATATCAGGGTTTAGAATTGGATTAAGCATTATCATAATCTTTTGAGTATGGGAATTGAGTATAGGAATGGTGAGAATAATGGAACGGAAGAGTTAAATTTATAATGGAAGTATCAGACAGAGTAATCGAGGCAGATCATCGCATTTAATTAAAGAAATCCTAATTTCCTTAAATCTCGAAGAATCAGATCTTATAGATTTCCAAGATTTTCTTTTGAATTCGTTGAATTCCGGAATTCAACCAAGACAACGTCAAAAGCTAAGATGCACCTTATTTTTCTAAATTCAACCATGACTAGTCAAAAGTTATGATGAAACTTGTCTTTTTCATTTCACTCTTTTGTGATAACTTCACTCGTACGCTTCGCATAATCGAATCGTTTTGGCTATAGTACTCAATGACGATGAGACTCTATTTATCAACTCATATTCGTCATAAAAACATTCTTATGGTTAGCCATGACGACCTCAATCAAATTTCGGGATGAAATTTCTTTAACGGGTAGGTACTGTAGTGACCCGGAAATTTCCGATCAAATTTAAACTTTAATCTTTATATATTTCCGACACGATAAGCAAAGTCTGTAATTTTGAGTCTCGTAAGTTTTGAAATCTATATTCATGTAATCAATTACCCTTTGACTGTGCTCGACGATTCACGAACATTTGAATGTAAATAAAAAATATAAATATATATAAATTTTGTATATAAGTAATATTACATATATTGTAATATATATATGATTTACAAAATATTAAATATTCAATAAATTATATAATTGGTAGGTATTATAAAATAAATGGTAATAGATTAAACATAACTACAAGTTGAATATAATTATTATATTAACACTAGTATCATTACAAGTATTATTATTAAACAATATTATAAAATAGGTTGTTATTATTATTATTAGTGTATATATTGTAATGTATAAATATTAAATATTAATAGCATGTTATTACATAACTAATAAATTGTAATATCAAAGGTAGTTACAAATTAAACATAAATACTATATTAATAATGTTATTATTACTTTTATTATAACTATTAGTATTATTATCCTAAATATTATTATTATGATAATTATTAAAATTCAGTATTTATATACTATGGTTAATAATATTTCAGCTTTATTTTTATTTAGAATTAGAATTATTATTAATATTAATTATTTTTATATATAAAAATCGTATATGTAAAGATTTGGAGTCAAAATCTGTTCCTGTAATTGTCACTGTATGTGATTTTCAGAATTCGTACCAATCACCAATTCAATCAACAGAACACTCCAAGAAATTTGTTAGCCATCGACCTCATGTGAATTTTTTTTAATATTTTTTCTGTCCCCTGATTGTTACACGTTACAATCAAATTATATGATACATAACAAAAATTGATGAAAGTCATCATATACTTTATATTCTTGTTTGTTTCTCCTGGGCTATAATATTGCTGTCTATTCCCGATCATATCATCTTTACTAGCTTCTCTAATTGGAATACTATCTCTATATGTTGCCATTCTCTACTACAATCGGTAATTTAAAACCAAAAATGCAACAACACCACATGAAATCACCACACTCATTTCCACTTTAATCTGTCTTCGGTTCTTTCCACGATGAACCACCTCTTGTTTCATGACTACCACTAAACCATCAACTATCTTTTGCTGTTTTAAATTCAACCGTCACCCACCACCATGATAAAACCCGTCATCCTAAACGGTCACCAAGAAACCACCTCCACAGCCACCACCATCACCTACGGATCACCACCACAACACCACCTTCACCATGATATCATCCTGAACCACTACAACCACCATATATAAAACCATTGTTATTTGTTACTGCATACTACTTACCTTATGTTTGTTTTGAACATGAACAAACATGAAACTTGTTAATATTGTGTGCTGTTTCAAACGAACCCCTCAATCAAGTCACATAACCAAGGTTGACTGCTTTTGTACGCCTTTTGTGATGTTCTTGCTCGACCAAATAGGTTACGGTTTGCAGCTGCAAACCAATACCTCAACCCACCATCAATAACCATTATAAACACCACTTACCGTTTCTTTATATTGCTATTTTTTTTCTTTCTGTTTAATACTTCATATTCATCATCATCATCGTGTATTGCTGCTATATGGATCAGTCCCAAACCAAAATAATCACCTTTTCCTTTCCCTACTATGCTCGTTCCAGCTGCAAAAAGCATATCAAGTCTATTTAAACAATTATGTCGATTAAGGGGATCATTTTAAAACCAAATTTAATCATCACCTCATTTATATATTAGTAGGAATGATCATAGTGGGGTCTTTTAATATACTCTTGATTAAATTATTCGACTTTTGAGCTATGCCTTTCTTTATCTGGCCGAAAGTTACAAACTAAAGGTTCCCACTTGATCATTTAAATATATTACTTTGTTCTATTATGGGTCAAGGGTATTAACCCACATGTTCACATGCGATATGCAAGGTAAATGATGATTAGGAATGATAACAATGATACGTGAGGTACATGAGAATGATAGAAACGATGATGATTATCGTTGATGGTAAATCGACACATACAGATATATTAATTGGGTTTCGTTATAGGTTAATGAGGGTGCAACTGGAATGGGTTTACTGTGATCAAATAATCATAAGTATTGGGTCAGTATTGGATTAAGAATTCGGACTATAATGTTTGGCCTGTTCGAAATTGGGCTGAATCCATCGTAAACGTCTTGTTGGGCCGAGATTCAAACACCTTGTTGGGCTGTGACCCAATATGCATGCAGACTGTTTGTAAATCGAGTTAAATATAATTAAACTAGGAGTTAAATCTGAAAGGACCCGTCCTAATCCACCTGGACGAAGTCATCAACATTTGGTCCCATTGCGATGATCGGCTCCAAGTAATGTCCTTATATTGAGCAAATGCACAGCGGAAGACTTAATTCGTACCTGAGAATAAACATGCTTTAAAGTGTCAACCAAAAGGTTGGTGAGTTCATAGGTTTATCATAACAATCATTTCAATATGTTAATAGACCACAAGATTTCATAATCATAAACATAATACACTCGCAAGTGTATGTAAAGCATTCTAAGTGGTTGAGCACTTGGTAACCATACTTAACATTTAATCAACGTCGCATATTCCCTTTATTATGAAATCTCACTACACCGTACCAAGTGTAGTCACCAAAACGAAGTACTGTGCAACCGTTGAATACTGGTTGTCCAGTCCGGTTGGGGTTGTCAGGCCCGATAGATCTATCAACAGGATTCGCGTTTACAATACCCATGTAAATAGTAGTTACCAAGCTACAGGGAAGTATGCCAGTGGTACAACTCAACGTAGAATATATTTTTAAGTACTTTTGTCTATTTTATAAACATTTCTAAAAGCAGCGCATGTATTCTCAGCCCAAAAATATATATTGCAAAAGCAATTAAAAAGGGAGCAAATGAAACTCACCATACTGTATTTTGTAGTAAAAATACATATGACATCATTTATCAAGTGTAGGTTTGACCTCGGATTCACAACCTATATCATTTATATCTATATTAACACATATAATTGTAATCGAACGGAGTTTAATATTATTAGGGATATATTTGTTATTTTAGTAAATTATATGTTATATGTATTAGATATGATTTTATGTAAAAAAAAAATTACATTAGCTTATAATAATAATAACAATAATAGTAATAATTTTTTTTATAATAAAAATAATTACAATAATAATAATCTTGTTGATACTAATACTATTAGTGATAATCAAAATAATGATAATACAAATATTGTTAGTAAAAATAATAATAATGTTTGTAAAATAATGATACATATAATAATAATAGTAGTTTTAAATAAAATGCTAAGTTTAATAATAACGATAGTGAAAATATTAATTTTGAATATAATACTTAATACTTACTAATAATAATAATAATAATAATAATAATAATAATAATAATAATAATAATAATGATAAAGATAATAATAATAATGAATGAATAAATATGTAACTACCTCAAAAGCTTTTTCCCAAAATAAAATGCTCAGACAGGGCTCGAACACGCGACCTATTGCCTAACCATAAACACTCCAAACCACAACGCTGTCAAATCATATCATGCAATTTCTCGCGTTTTAATCCTAAAAGAAACATAAGCAGCGGCTTCCTTATTATATCTGATCTAGATTTAGCCCAACAAGAAAAGGATACACGGCCCAATCTACCTCTCAAGCCCAACATCATAAATTAAATAAACCCGTTATCAATTTTAATGAGCCCGATCCAAATTTGTAAAAAAAAAAATTACGGTTTATAAAATTTCTTTTTTTTTTTCCAGAAGTATCAAGCAACAACACTCTTTATCCACGATACAGTAGCCTATATATTCTAATCTTCATTATTTGCTTCTTCTTCTTCATTTTTCCCTTTGTATTCCTCGTTATCATCTTGATTTTTATGTGTCATCTTTATCGTGATTGTAACAGGAACAGATTCACTTATATAACATCATCTTCACATCGATTATCATCATCATCAATTTCCTGCTTACTGTTTTATCATCATCATCGTACATCACAATCGATTCATCATCTTTCTTGAATCATATAATCTCACACCATCGTGAACATCAAATATCATCATCATCTCATTTCATGTTAACATCAACACTTTAATCATCTAACATCACCATCATTCGCTATCAATATCACCAAACACGTAATCATCATCTCCATCTTCGTGTACACTATTCATCGTCTCCTTCATCTTCACTGTTCATCATTGTTGGTTTACGGTGGTGAAGGTATCAAACAAAACAGAAATATAGAGGGTCTTTAATAGTGATAGAAGATGAAGATTGCTGTGATTATGTATGGTAGTCGATTAGAAGTAGAAACAGAAAACTATTAGTAGTAGTAGGATTCGTTTGCAACAGAAAACAATAAAATAATAGCATGGTTGTTTGGTTTGCGTTTGAACTTGACAACAAAGAAATAGAAAAAGGGTGTTCGGTTCTCATGTGGGTGGTGAGGTGGGTTGTAGCAAGGGTGTCTTATGGTGGCGGATAGTGGTGGTTGACGGCTGTTACGCAGTAGAAAGAAAGAGAATAGCATTAGCAGCATCATTTATTAATTTACGATAGGTCTGAGGTTTTGATTTCGGTTGAAGTGGATGGCGAAGGTGTCGAAGGGGATGATGGTGCTGCGGTGGTGGTCTCGTAGTGTGAGTGGCAGATGGCGGTTATGGAGGAAAATGGTGATTAGTGGTTTATGGTGTGGTGTTCACATATATATCGAGTATATGTATGTACATATAGATTAGATTAGTTAGTGTAACTAAAACAAACAAACACAGTAAACTCATGAATAAATATCCCATTAATACTGTGTGCCAAATAGTAGAGCAGCCTTTGATTTGAAATGATGTACCGACACTTTCTCACGGATACCTATATCGTGTCCATTGCTAAACAATTAACGTTTAATTTAATTCAAAAAAATCCCATATTTTTAGATTAAACATATTTAAATATTTCACTCATTACCTGTTTGAAACCTGATCAAAAAGGTTCGAAAATTATTTATTTTAATCCTTCATAAACTCATGTTAAAATTATGTGGACGATAACGAAATGTCAACCGAGTATTGCTGACGTTTACTAATTAAGCTCGAAATCATTTATCCCCTTTTCTATAAAATAACAGTTTTAAAATAGCAAGTTTAATTTACTAATACAAATATATTATATATTTTAAACAAATAGAGTTAATATAACTTTATATATTTACAATTAATATTTATATACATATATATATATATATATATATATATATATATATATATATATATATATATATATATATATATATATATATATATATATATATATATATATATATATATATATATATATCCATATATTCTTAAATATAGTTTTCATTACAACGCATTTTATTTTATTTATTTTACAATATAAATTTTAATAATTAAATTATATAATATTCCAAATTATATTTCAAATTATAAATACATACTTAAATATATATGTTATCTATTTACAAATGGTTGTTCATGAATCATCGAGCACAGTCAAAGGGTAATTGAATATATGAACATAGTTTCCAAAAAATTTTATACTCAGCATTACATACTTAGCTTATCGTATCGAAATCATATAAAGATTAAGTTTAAATTTGGTCGGGAATTCCCGGTCGTCACAGTACCTACCCGTTAAAGAAATTTCGTCCCGAAATTTGAGTGAGGTGGTCATGGCTAACAATAAAAATGTTTTCATGACGAATATGATATGATAAATAGAGTTTTATCATCATTGAGTAATATGGATAAAACAATTCGGTTACCTGAAGCGTATGAGTGGAGCTATCATAAAAGATTGAGATAGAGATTTAACTTTTTGACCTATTCATGGTGGATTTCCGGAATTCAAGAAATTTAAAGAAATCTTCTAATCAGCAAGAAAATGTGATAGCACGATTTATTAGTAACTGTTGGAATTACGGAAGAACAGAAATATAAAAAAAAATATTTCCGTGATATGCTTAGAGATTAAGGAGAATGAAAGAGTCGTGTAACATGGCACATGATGACGTTATGATCTGTGAATCATCACGTTCCATTTAGAAACTCAGCATGACTTACTGTAATATAATCACGTTGGCCAAGCGCCATTATATTATACTAACTCATGCTTCAATTCCCTACACTTCTCCAGAAACCATTCATAATTCATACTTAGATTTTACAGAAGTTTCCAACATAATGGAATACAGAAAACACGAAGAGATAGATAATTTCGGACAAGAATATTTATGAAAATATCCTCAGAAATATCGAAGATATTTATGATGATATTTTGGAATTTCTAAGTTCGAAAGTTGATAAGGAAAAATTTTCCGCAAGATTTTAACGTGACTTCGGAGCATGATATTCTCTAAAGATTTCACCGGATCCAGAATTACCTGGATTCTTTGAATATAGGGTTTAGTCCTTGTATTTGTTCTTGGTCTCCTTCGTGGTTAGCTCAATCCGTTTTTCAGTACCGAATTTTCTATCGTGCGTTTCCAACACTCCATACTTTATCATCAAACTCTTGGCCGTTTAGACCATCTACCATTTTTCTGTTTCCTCTGCATTTAATGCTGCTATATCTAAATCGTCGATTATTAAACCGAGGTGGTTTAAGGAGAATTGTGTTTTTAGATGATTAAATGCTGATGGTAATATGGTGGAATATAAAAGGTTCTCTGGTAACAATAAATAAGCACGTATATATTCTGAGGTTATAATAAGGTTGTTTTGAACGAAAAGTCGAAATCAACTTGCTGGAGCTGTGACAAAATTTGGCTAATTTGGAAAGGAATTGCAAAGTGTTTTTTCGGTAGTAACATCGCCAAAGGAGCTAACGCATATACGTGTTAAACGTTTACTCAGGTTCCGAGAGTTTTTCAGATGCATAACTATATGCATCATCTTTTCTTCCCTAGATGAAGTGCGGTTGGTTCATCCTATCGATTGAGGTGTTTTCATGAATCAAGAAAGATTTGAACGCAAATTGGAATCGTCAAGATACAAATGAGGTTTAAGATGAAATCAAGTGGCAAACTTGAAGAATTATTTAGTTTCATATGTTATAATCAATATTTTAATTCATTTTAATTGTCCAAAGTTAGTAGTCCAATAGTCCAATAGTCCAATATATTCATATATAATTTAATATTTGAATTAATTAATACGTATCGTGACCCGTGTACCGGCCTCAGTATTGATCACAACTCAAACCATATATATATTTTGGAACTAACCTCAACCCTGTATAGCCAACTCCAACATTCACATATAGAGTGTCTATGGTTGTTCCAAAATATATATATATAGATGGGTCGATATGATAGGTCGAAACCTTGTATACGTGTCCCGTTTTAAAGTGCGTAAAAGTAAATAACAGAAATTAAATGACGATAAATAAAATTGCGAGAATGTAAATTGCGAGAATGTAAATAGCGATAATTAAATTGCGGTAAATAAAATATAACCAGTTAGCTAGGAACAGTTAGCTAGGAACAGTTAGCGTGGATTCTTAACAAAATTCTTTATAATTAATTTGTTTGTTTCTAAAAAATTTTATTTTATCCAATGTTTTCTTCATTATGCCACTTGTTGGATTCTGATAGGTCAAAATCCAAATATGAAATTGAATTTGAATGGAAATAGTTATTCTTTGGTGAACGGATACGTATAAGTATGGATTTGAGCAATATTTGTTAATGATCGCTGAATCAGAACTGAAGAGTGTACCGTGTAACTCATTAATGTGAATTCTAAATATTCCTCGGGTATTACCTACCCGTTAAAATATTTTCATCATTAACAGTTGATACAAAAGAATTTTTAATTACAATCTTTATGAAAATATACTTACATATATATTTTCTTCAGATGTAATCATGGATTTAATGAGTCAATAAGATATTAAACTCATTTGATTTACCGTTAGAACTAGAATACATAATCTCTAAAACATTAAAAATTACATAATTGACGTGTTGGATGAAGATAAATGAGGTATAACGATACATAGAACGAAGATAATCGATGTTGAACTATATGTAGAACGAAGATCATACTCGAAGTACAAGTAGTGATATTGAGGCATGTGATGTTGAGGCTTGTGTTATTGGTAGTAATAGTGCCAATGCTGGTGGTACTGTTGATGTCGGTGATGCTGCTGGTGTTTGTAAGCTTTGCACCATATTCTCCAAAGCCACTACTCGAACGCGAGGTTCGTTGACTTCTTCTATTACTCCGGGATGATTGGCGGTCGGAACGAGCGGTTGAATAAGGTTTAGAATTTTAGATAGAAGATAATCGTGACGAACTACTCTGGAGATGAGGCTAAAAATGGTGTTTCGGATAGGTTCACCGGTAAGTGCTTCAGGTTCTTCGCCGAGAGTGCAGGTTGGTGGGTGGAAAATATCGCCTTCTTCTTGTTTCCATTGGTTAAGTCGACTACGAACCCATCAGATGAATTGGGGATGGTTGATTAATTGATTCATTTTGGTGACGCTGCTTTCGGAGCTGAAGTGGGGCTCCATATCGGAATCCGAGGGACTTGATCTAATGGTGAGTTCCATTGCGTACGATTGAATAAGGGATTTTTCGATATGAAATGATTTTCGGATATCGGATGATATTCTAATTATATAGTATACCTATACATAGTACAGAAGATCCCGTAGATTACGAAGGGAATTAAGGAAACGTGTCAGATAAAGTCTACAGTAACAGATACGCTAAGATATGAATTAGCAGATACACTAAGATATGAATTTATCTATACACTATCTATCAAATAAGTGCAGGAAGTCATGTCTAGTCTTAGGAATAATAAGCAGGTAATTTTCCACTAAGTATGATAAACAATACGTATAATATGCAGCTAAGGTCGAAGTCCAGACTTGCTAATGCATCCTAACAACTATCAGTTAGACATACTAATGCAAGACCTGGTTCGCTAGGACCAACGCTCTGATACCAACTGAAAGGACCCGTCCTAATCCACCTGGACGAAGTCATCAACATTTGGTCCCATTGCGATGATCGGCTCCAAGTAATGTCCTTATATTGAGCAAATGCACAGCGGAAGACTTAATTCGTACCTGAGAATAAACATGCTTTAAAGTGTCAACCAAAAGGTTGGTGAGTTCATAGGTTTATCATAACAATCATTTCAATATGTTAATAGACCACAAGATTTCATAATCATAAACATAATACACTCGCAAGTGTATGTAAAGCATTCTAAGTGGTTGAGCACTTGGTAACCATACTTAATATTTAATCAACGTCGCATATTCCCTTTATTATGAAATCTCACTACACCGTACCAAGTGTAGTCACCAAAACGAAGTACTGTGCAACCGTTGAATACTGGTTGTCCAGTCCGGTTGGGGTTGTCAGGCCCGATAGATCTATCAACAGGATTCGCATTTACAATACCCATGTAAATAGTAGTTACCAAGCTACAGGGAAGTATGCCAGTGGTACAACTCAACGTAGAATATATTTTTAAGTACTTTTGTCTATTTTATAAACATTTCTAAAAGCAGCGCATGTATTCTCAGCCCAAAAATATATATTGCAAAAGCAATTAAAAAGGGAGTAAATGAAACTCACCATACTGTATTTTGTAGTAAAAATACATATGACATCATTTATCAAGTGTAGGTTTGACCTCGGATTCACAACCTATATCATTTATATCTATATTAACACATATAATTGTAATCGAACGGAGTTTAATATTATTAGGGATATATTTGTTATTTTAGTAAATTATATGTTATATGTATTAGATATGATTTTATGTAAAAAAAAAAATTACATTAGCTTATAATAATAATAACAATAATAGTAATAATTTTTTTTATAATAAAAATAATTACAATAATAATAATCTTGTTGATACTAATACTATTAGTGATAATCAAAATAATGATAATACAAATATTGTTAGTAAAAATAATAATAATGTTTGTAAAATAATGATACATATAATAATAATAGTAGTTTTAAATAAAATGCTAAGTTTAATAATAACGATAGTGAAAATATTAATTTTGAATATAATACTTAATACTTACTAATAATAATAATAATAATAATAATAATAATAATAATAATAATAATAATAATAATAATAATAATAATAATAATAATGATAAAGATAATAATAATAATGAATGAATAAATATGTAACTACCTCAAAAGCTTTTTCCCAAAATAAAATGCCCAGACAGGGCTCGAACACGCGACCTATTGCCTAACCATAAACACTCCAAACCACAACGCTGTCAAATCATATCATGCAATTTCTCGCGTTTTAATCCTAAAAGAAACATAAGCAGCGGCTTCCTTATTATATCTGATCTAGATTTAGCCCAACAAGAAAAGGATACACGGCCCAATCTACCTCTCAAGCCCAACATCATAAATTAAATAAACCCGTTATCAATTTTAATGAGCCCGATCCAAATTTGTAAAAAAAAAAATTACGGTTTATAAAATTTCTTTTTTTTTTCCAGAAGTATCAAGCAACAACACTCTTTATCCACGATACAGTAGCCTATATATTCTAATCTTCATTATTTGCTTCTTCTTCTTCATTTTTCCCTTTGTATTCCTCGTTATCATCTTGATTTTTATGTGTCATCTTTATCGTGATTGTAACAGGAACAGATTCACTTATATAACATCATCTTCACATCGATTATCATCATCATCATCAATTTCCTGCTCACTGTTTTATCATCATCATCGTACATCACGATCGATTCATCATCTTTCTTGAATCATATAATCTCACACCATCGTGAACATCAAATATCATCATCATCATCTCATTTCATGTTAACATCAACACTTTAATCATCTAACATCACCATCATTCGCTATCAATATCACCAAACACGTAATCATCATCTCCATCTTCGTGTACACTGTTCATCGTCTCCTTCATCTTCACTGTTCATCATTGTTGGTTTACGGTGGTGAAGGTATCAAACAAAACAGAAATATAGAGGGTCTTTAATAGTGATAGAAGATGAAGATTGTTGTGATTGTGTATGGTAGTCGATTAGAAGTAGAAACAGAAAACTATTAGTAGTAGTAGGATTCGTTTGCAACAGAAAACAATAAAATAATAGCATGGTTGTTTGGTTTCCGTTTGAACTTGACAACAAAGAAATAGAAAAAGGGTGTTCGGTTCTCATGTGGGTGGTGAGGTGGGTTGTAGCAAGGGTGTCTTATGGTGGCGGATAGTGGTGGTTGACGGCTGTTACGCAGTAGAAAGAAAGAGAATAGCATTAGCAGCATCATTTATTAATTTACGATAGGTCTGAGGTTTTGATTTCGGTTGAAGTGGATGGTGAAGGTGTCGAAGGGGATGATGGTGCTGCGGTGGTGGTCTCATAGTGTGAGTGGCAGATGGCGGTTATGGAGGAAAATGGTGATTAGTGGTTTATGGTGTGGTGTTCACATATATATCGAGAATATGTATGTACATATAGATTAGATTAGTTAGTGTAACTAAAACAAACAAACACAGTAAACTCATGAATAAATATCCCATTAATACTATGTGCCAAATAGTAGAGCACCCTTTGATTTGGAATGATGTACCGACACTTTCTCACGGATACCTATATCGTGTCCATTGCTAAACAATTAACGTTTAATTTAATTCAAAAAAATCCCATATTTTTAGATTAAACATATTTAAATATTTCACTCATTACCTGTTTGAAACCTGATCAAAAAGGTTCGAAAATTATTTATTTTAATCCTTCATAAACTCATGTTAAAATTATGTGGACGATAACGAAATGTCAACCGAGTATTGCTGACGTTTACTAATTAAGCTCGAAATCATTTATCCCCTTTTCTATAAAATAACAGTTTTAAAATAGCAAGTTTAATTTACTAATACAAATATATTATATATTTTAAACAAATAGAGTTAATATAACTTTATATATTTACAATTAATATTTATATACATATTTATATATATATATATATATATATATATATATATATATATATATATATATATATATATATCCATATATTCTTAAATATAGTTTTCATTACATCGCATTTTATTTTATTTATTTTACAATATAAATTTTAATAATTAAATTATATAATATTCCAAATTATATTTCAAATTATAAATACCTACTTAAATATATATGTTATCTATTTACAAATGGTTGTTCATGAATCATCGAGCACAGTTAAAGGGTAATTGAATATATGAACATAGTTTCCAAAATTTTTTTATACTCAGCATTACATACTTAGCTTATCGTATCGAAATCATATAAAGATTAAGTTTAAATTTGGTCAGAAATCCCGGTCGTCACAAAATCAGAGAAGCAAGATAGAGGAATTGGTTAAGGGGTGTGTGTGTTGCCTGGTGGTCGCGGGTTCAAGGCCTAGCTGAGGCAGTTTCTTTTTTTTTCTAAGCTTCTAAGGTATTAATTGATAATTATTATTATTATTGTTATTGTTATTATTATGATTATAATTATAATTATAATTATAACTATTATTATTATTATGATTATTATTATTATTATTATCATTATTAGTATTATTATTATTAATGATATTGTTATTATTAATTATTGTTGGCATTACAAGTATTATAAATGTTATTATTATTATTACTGTTAAAATATGTATTAGTTATCATTTATTATTAGTATTAAGATTATAGTCACATTTAAGAAAAATATTATTATTATGATTATTATTAATAAGTATTACTCTTATTAATATGATTAGGATTACGAAACTTTAGTAATTAGTTTACAAATTAAACATGAAGATTTTGATTAGGATTAACATAAGTATTGTTATTAATATTATCATTAGTAATGAAATTTCTATAATGGTTATTATTATAAAGTATTATGTATTACTATAAAAATTATTATTTTCATTATCATTATTAATAAACTTTTTATTTTATTAAAAACTACTGTTATTCTTTTAAAAATTATCATTTATATTATTAATATTATTATTATTATTATTATTATTATTATTATTATTATTATTATTATTATTATTATTATTAACACTAGTATTATCATTATCATTATTTTAATCACTACTAATAATAATTTAGTATTAATATAATTACTATTTTTAATAAACAAGTGATAAATAATATATCTAAAAATATATTTAATAAACATATCCTAACTACATTAATATTACTATATATATATATATATATATATATATATATATATATATATATATATATATATATATATATATAATGAAACTTGTTAAATTATAATTTACTTCACAAATAATGATACATATATTGTTCGATTATAATTACGTATATTAATAAATATACAAATTATATAGGTTCGTGAATCCGAGGCCAACCCTGCATTGTTCAATATCGTCATATGTATTTTTACTATAAAATACATTAGGTGAGTTTCATTTCCCTTTTTACTCATTATATTTTTGGGACTGAGAATACATGCGCTGTTTTTATAACTGTTTTACGAAATAGACACAAGTAATTGAAACTACATTATATGGTTGAATGATCGAAGTCGGATATGCCTCTTTTTATTTAGTCTGGTAATCTAAGAATTAGGGAACAAACACCCTAATTGACGCGAACTCTAAAGATAGATCTATCGGGCCCAACAAGCCCCATCCAAAGTACCGGATGCTTTAGTACTTTGAAATTTATATCATGTCCGAAGGAGGATCCCGGAATGATGGGGATATTCTAATATGCATATTGTGAATGTCGGTTACCAGGTGTTCAATCCATATGAATGATTTTTATCTCTATGTATGGGATGTGTATTGAAATATGAAATCTTGTGGTTTATTAAAATTTTGAAATGATTATTTTTGTTAAACTAATGAACTCACCAACTTTGTGGTTGACACTTTAAAGCATATTTATTCTCAGGTACGAAAGAAATTTTCCGCTGTGCATTTGCTCATTTTAGGGATAATACTTGGAGTCATTCATGTCATATTTCAAAAGACGTTGCATTCGAGTCATTGAGTTCATCAAGATTATTATTAAGTCAATTATAGATAGATATATATTATGAAATGATATGCATGCCGTCAATTTTCGATGTAATGAAAGATTGTCTTTTCAAAAACGAATGCAATGTTTGTAAAATGTATCATATAGAGGTCAAGTACCTCGCGATGTAATCAACTGTTGTGAATCATTTATAATCGATATGGACTTCGTCCGGATGAATTAGGACGGGTCTTCACATATTCAAGGTGGCATTTTTCACATTTATAACGGGTATATCCGTGGATTATTCAAACGGGTATTACGGATTTTCGGATCGGATTTTTACCCACAACAGATCTATTACATCCATCACTCACCCGCGACCCGTCAGCGGGTACAAGATTACATCCATCGCCCACTCGCGGGTAAATTTTTTTGATTTTATCCGCCCATCATGGGTGCGGTATCCGCGAATTTCGAATTTTTTTAATCCATTGCAATATCAAACCACATACATGATCCTGAAAGTTTAGAGCAGTTGAGTCCTGCATAAGAACATTCCGCAACATTGATAATCTGGACCCACGAAGACTCCAGATTATTGTTAAAGCTTCTTATACATCTGAAAATAATGGAAGCATAAAACCCCAATAAACTTCCTATATCTAGTCCATCTTGGTCGAAAGGATCCAAGATCTAATTTCAACGTATCCATTCCAATTTCATGTTGTCTTCAGTACTATCCAAAAAAGAATGCTTGTATTCTCTCAAGCTCATTTAAAACCATTTTCACTCATCTGAATACAAAGAAATACAAAAAAAGAGTGTAAGACAAATGATACAAAACAGATGGGTTGTAATCCCATACAAAAGCTTGAAGACTATGACAAATATGAAATTCGTCGCCCCAAAAAACACCTTTAGCTTGATACTTCGCATGATTGCCGAATGGCTAGTAAATTGTTTGAAGTTCTAAGTGCAAAATTAAATGATATGTATCGGCCCTACAACTCGATCCTCATCCTGCTCGATTGGCCTGCAACTAGATAAAAGACTCAGCGGCTCCGAATCATGATTCCTAATAATCACTATAACTTACAAGTTACAACACCATAAAATACTACTAGCTAATAATTACTTACACTTTATTCCAAATTTTATTTTGGAGAGAAAATAAAAGGAAGTGAAATGAATTTTAAATTTCGTGGAGTTTTCGAGTTCCGAGAAAAAGGAAAAGAAATGAACTGATGATTTGGCGTAATTTTTCTTCGAATATATTCTTCTAAATTGAATCCATCTCACTTCTCTTTTATTTTATTTTATTTTATTTCATTTCATTTCATTTCATTTCATTTCTTTCACAACAAAACTCAATAGTGTACAAATCACTTATATCATATTATTTACAACACCCTCTAACTAAAATATACAACTTTTCTGTTACTATAAATATTAAAATATTAATTATTCTCACCCTTTAAACTCGAATTGTTATTTCGGGCTGTCTCAAATACGTGTCAATTACATGTTACAATTTATTAAAAAGAAAGTTGAATGAATAAAGTTGTTATTAGTTTGATGAAAAATTTAGTTAAGTTTGTATTCTTAAGGGTGTATGCATAATCATAGTAGTCGTTTTGACTATGACAGACGAAGAGTTAATAACAAAATAACATTTTTTATCACGAAAATAGGAATTTTATTCATAAAATCTCTCTAGCAAGTAGTTAGAGAATAAAATACAACATATTTTTTTTCTCAATTATATCAATTGAACCTATTATTTTTGTGACGACCCCGTCAAAACACTTAACGGATCCGTCAGTTGGTCCCACAACTTGATCGGACTTAAATGAATTAAATAAACAAAGTTGCATTCGTTTATTTCAAAAGTTTCCCAAAAAGGAAACAATCCAAAATATGTAGTTTTAAAACAACCAACCATAATAATGAACCAAAAGCTGACACAAAACCTTGCCAACAAACTCAAAAGTTTAAATTATCCAAAAATAGAATGCAAGCTTAAGTTTCATAAATTGTTTCATAAAATCTGCCCAAATACATGCAGACTCTTCTAAACACAGCAGAAGCATCACAAAACTCAAGTACCTGTGAAAACATGCAAGTAAACTGTCAACACAAAGGTTGAGTGAATTATAGGTTTAAATAATAAGTAAACTTTTGACCACAAGATTTAAAAATGTTAGAAAACATTAAACATTATTCCATTATCAATGAGCCACCTGGTAACCACTTAACCTTTTATTTACCCTTGCCAAACACAATAAAAATATACACTTGGACAGTGTATCGACAACAAATTACGAAGTACTAAACATTCCGATTATAAATTGCTAGCGCGACTAGCTCGAAATGGGGTTGTCAAACCCGATAGATCTATCCGTAGGATTCGCGTTCACCGGTAGAAACCAATGATTACAGTTACCAGACTAGAGAATATTTTTGTCCAACTCACAATGAATAATTAAATTTAACTGTTACTTGTGTCTAAACGTAAATAAAAATGCATGTAATCACATCTCAAAAATATACTTTGAAAAGTATGTAAAAACGGGACTATAACTCACCTTAAAAGCAACTGAAGAAACCACACAAACAAGCGAACAGCAAATAGAGTAAAGTGATCAGGAACGATCACAACGCCGACCTATAAATAAAGCAGGTCGATATAAATAACTAACTTAGGTCAAGTCTTAGTATGATAGCTATTGTACATATTGCAAGTAGACATAGAACAATACTCGGCAAGCATCGGTTTGACTGGAACAGCGTACGGACACATACTTTCTATTTATAGAAAGTTTCTATTTTTAGCAGGTTTCCATTTTTGGAAAGTTTCTATTTTTGGAAAGTTTCTATTTTTGGAAAGTTTCCAAATTTAGAAAGTTCTATTTTTAGAAAGTTTTTAAGTTAGGAAAGTTTCCTTATTTAGAAAGTCAATAAAAGTCAACCGAAAGTCAAAGTCAACCGAAAGTCAACTCAAAAGTCAACCTTGGTCAAACATAGTCAACATTAATTTGAAAAGTGTAAATTATAATAATAACATAAGTTATAATGTTTATTAAAGTTAAAAGTGTATAATTAAGTCATAACATAAGTTTAATTAAATAAAATGAATTATTAAAGTTAATATAAGTTGAAGTGATATAATTAATATATCATAAGTATTTAATTAATTAATTAAATATTAATTATAATATAAGTATTATTAATTAATAATAAATTTTTAAATCATATCATAAGTATTATTAATTAATAATGAATTATTAACCATATCATAAGTTTCTAATTATAATTATTAAATCATAAGTATTTAATAATTAAATCATAATTAAATAATAATTAAGTCTTATAATAATTAAATAATTATTTAATCTTTATTATAAGTCTTATAATAATATTCTCATAAAATAAATTTAATACTTATCATAAGTATTTTCCAATAATAATAAAATTATTATTAATCGTAAGTTAAATTAAAATGTTAATTAAATCATAAATAATAATTAAATGATATAATAAATATTTATATCATAAGTCTTAAATAATAATAATTACTTCTTTTATCATAAGTAATTAATTAATAATGAAATTCATTATTTTTATCATAAGTTTTAGAATTAATCATACGTTTTAATTCAAAAGTTCATCGGGTCGTATCTTGAGTCCCGGGTGTCGATTCCTGGCGAGCCTTATATGCATCTCTGCCTATTCAAATCACCCGACACAATGGTGCACTCAAGAACACACCAAGAACAGTCCACAAGTCGTGGTAATCAGCCATGACACCACTTGGACCTTCAATTTACTCAAAACCGTGTTTTAGTCAAAACGGGTGAACCGTGGCTCGGATTTAGGTGACCCGAACATGAAAGTTCGTCCCACCATCAGTCCTAACACACTAACACACCCTAAAGACTCCAAGAAAGGTCATAAAGTCGGACCAAACCTGGTTCATGTCAATATCACAATTCAATCTTTACAAAATACTAATTTGATCATAACTAGGGCTCCGGGAATCGAAACGACATGAATCCGGAGTCTAAAATTAATGTCTTGATGAGAGGAACTCATCTAAATAGTTTATTTTAACATTTATATCAGTCACAAACTCAGAATACACGAATTAGCTGCTGTCCAAAATTTTACAAACCGAAAACATGTGATTTTGAGTACATCTATGCATACAAACATCATTACAATAATCCACAAACATCATACTACTAAATAAACATCAAAATATAGAAAATAATTGAAAAAATGAAAGTTCTAGGGTTAGGGTTTATACCCTAATCGAGAAACAATCTATGTAATCGCGTAGAGAACGAAGAGAGGAACGCGTTTATACTAATCAATCCTTGATCCAAGCTATAATTTTTGATGATGATGGTGATATTGGGTGATGGTTAGCGACGGCTAGGCAAGGAGGAGAAAGAGAGAAAAGTTGCAAGTTAGGTTTTGATTATTTTGTGGAATGATTAAAATGAATTGTCAAAAAAGAAACCAAGGGAATTACTCCCCCCTCCCATGAGGCTTCGGCCGAAAAAATTAGTGGGGTGGGCCCGACTTGCTCCATCTCACTTAAATGTATAATCCTTGTGGCCCGAAAGCCCGAACGAGTCCCGAAACGCGAAAACGCATTTACGCGATTAAAAATCCGGAAAGATAACAAACGCGCGACGAAAAATAAATATAAATACACTATATAATAATATGATCTTAAAATATCATATTTAAAATATTTAGGATTTAAATGTCCCAAAAACTCGACCGTTGGTTTGAAAACCAAAAAGATTCGTCGGATGGAAATTCGCGAGACGTAGAAACGTATAAATTTAAAATATGAATACAAATATTCACATAACACATAATAATTAATATATATATATTAATACAAAAATAATAATATAGATCATAGAAATGACGTGGCACACTAACAGTTAACGGCCGTTAAATAATTAATTGAAAAAGATAACGGAAAAAGTAGGGTCGTGACAGTACCTTCCCGTTACGGAAATTTCGTCCCGAAATTTAAGCAGGCGCAGGGGTTGACTCGGCATCTGAGAACAAATGCGGGTATTTCTGCTTCATCTGGTCTTCACGCTCCCAAGTGAACTCGGGACCGCGTCTAGCGTTCCATCTGACCCGAACAATAGGAATTCTGCTCTGTTTAAGAGTCTTAACCTCTCGGTCCATGATTTCAATAGTCTGATCAAATTCAGCCAAGCACTTCTTTAAATTCGAAATATGGAAAACATCGTGAACATCACTGAGTTCTTGTGGCAATTTCAAACGATAAGCCACCGGTCCAACTCTTTCAATGATCTCAAAAGGTCCCACGAAACGAGGACTTAACTTTCCCCTTTTACCAAAACGGATTACGCCCTTCCAAGGCGAAACCTTTAACATAACACGATCACCAACTTGAAATTCAACATCTTTCCTTCCCTTATCGGCATAACTCTTTTGCCGACTTCTAGCAGTTCTCAACCTTTCTTTAATTTGTACAATATTCTTAGTAGTCTCGTGAATAATCTCTGGACCTGTAAGTTGAGCATCCCCAACCTCATTCCAACAAATAGGGGACCTACATTTCCTACCGTACAAAGCTTCAAACGGTGCGACTTTAATACTTGCGTGGTAACTGTTGTTATAAGAAAACTCAGCTAGCGGCAAATATTTATCCCACCCATTTCCAAAATCAATGACGCACGCTCGCAACATATCTTCTAATGTCTGAATGGTCCTTTCACTTTGACCATCCGTTTGAGGATGATAAGCGGTGCTCATATCCAACCTAGTACCCAAGGCTTCCTGTAAAGATCGCCAAAACCTCGACACAAATCGACTGTCTCGGTCAGAAATAATGGACACGGGAACACCATGCCTAGAAACAATCTCTTTCAAATACAAACGGGTGAGTTTCTCCATCGAATCTGTTTCCCTAATCGGCAAAAAGTGAGCCGACTTAGTGAGTCGATCTACAATCACCCAAATCGCATCATAGCCACCCGAAACTCTTGGTAACTTAGTAATAAAATCCATAGTGATACCTTCCCACTTCCACTCGGGAATTTCTGGTTGCACCAAAAGTCCAGACGGTTTTTGATGTTCAGCTTTGACCTTAGCACAGGTCAAGCACTTAGTCACATACTTAGCTACATCACCTTTCAAATTATGCCACCAATACAGCTCCTTAAGATCCTGATACATCTTTCCTGAACCAGGATGAATAGAGTATCTAGACTTATGAGCCTCATCCAAAACAAGTTGTCGAAGACCTCCAAATTTTGGAACCCAAAGACGTCCCGCAAAATACCTAGTACCATCAGCTCGTACTTCAAACTTCTTAGCTACCTTTTCTACATTCTCCTTCACGAAATTCCCCTCCTTTAAGGCTTCTTGTTGTGCCTCAAGAATCTGCCTAACGAGGTTTGATCTAACTGTCATATTCAAGGCCCTAACCCTGTGAGGTTCAGTCCTTTCTTTACGACTCAATGCATCAGCCACAACATTGGCCTTACCCGGGTGATACAAAAGGTCACAATTATAATCATTCAACGTCTCAATCCATCTTCGTTGTCTCATGTTCAACTGTTTCTGATCGAGGATATGTTGAAGACTCTTGTGATCGATGTACACAATACTCTTAACACCATAAAGATAGTGTCTCCAAATTTTAAGCGCAAAAATAACAGCCCCCAACTCTAAATCATGAGTTGTATAGTTCTGTTCGTGAATCTTCAACTGTCGTGACGCATACGCAATAACCTTCTTTCGTTGCATCAAAACGCAACCATAGCCTTGTCGCGATGCATCACAATAAACAACAAAATCGTCATTACCCTCCGGTAGTGACAAAATTGGAGCGGTAGTCAACTTCTTCTTCAAAATCTGAAAAGCATTCTCTTGTTCGTCCTTCCACTCATACTTCTTCCCCTTATGCGTTAAAGCAGTAAGAGGTTTCGCAATACGAGAGAAATCCTGAATGAACCTTCGATAGTAACCTGCCAACCCTAAGAACTGACGAATCTGAGTAGGAGTTTTCGGAGTTTCCCACTTTTCAATCGCCTCAATTTTGGCAGGATCAACTTGTATTCCCTGTTTATTAACAATATGACCAAGGAACTGAACTTCTCTTAACCAAAAAGCACACTTAGAGAACTTAGCGTACAACTCTTCTTTCTTTAACAAATCAAGCACTAACTTCAAGTGTTCTTCGTGCTCTTCATCACTCTTAGAATAGATAAGGATGTCGTCGATGAAAACAATAATGAACTTGTCCAGATAGGGTCTACACACACGGTTCATGAGGTCCATGAACACAGTAGGTGCATTTGTCAATCCGAACGGCATAACAAGAAATTCAAAGTGACCGTAACGGGTGCAAAAAGCAGTTTTTGAAACATCAGATTCTTTAACACGCAACTGATGATAGCCAGAACGAAGATCAATTTTTGAATAAACAGAAGAACCCTGAAGCTGATCGAACAGATCATCAATTCTCGGAAGAAGAAAACGATTTTTAACAGTGAGCTTATTCAGTTCACGATAATCAATGCATAAACGAAAAGAACCATCTTTCTTCTTAACAAACAGAACGGGAGCTCCCCAAGGGGACGAACTAGGTCGAATAAAACCTTTGTCTAACAACTCACAGAGTTGACTCGACAATTCTTGAAGTTCGGAAGGCGCAAGACGATAAGGAGCACGTGCTACAGGAGCAGCGTCGGGAACAAGATCAATTTGAAATTCTACCGCACGTTGCGGCGGAAGGCCAGGTAAGTCATCGGAAAACACCTTGAGAAAATCCCTAACAATGTGAACATCATCAACGTTCTTCACTTCCTTACTAGGATCAACAACATGAGCAAGAATAGCATGACAGCCTTTGCGGAGATGTTTACGAACTTTCATACAGCAAATAAGATTTAACTGTGTGCATTTCTTATCTCTAAAGACCATCAGTGGCTCTCCAATCACATCAGTAATATGAATAGCCTTATCATAACACAAGATCTCAGCACGGTTCGCAGATAACCAATCCATACCAATAACAATATCCAAACTACCAAGTTCAATCGGTATCAAGTCTATCTCAAAATCCCTACCACCCAGATTAATGTTACATTTACAATGTACAGTCTTAGCAGTAAGTTCTTTACCATTAGCTACTTCAACAACATAAGTATTGTCTAAGGGAGTTAACGGCGTTTTGATTCTCGGACTTAATTTACTCGAAACGAAACTTAAATCAGCCCCTGAATCAAATAGTACATAAACTGATAAATCGTTGACTGAGAACGTACCAGTAACAAGCTTAGGATCTTCCTCCGCATCCTTAGCATTAATGTTGAACGCTCGGCCGCGTGCAGTTTCAGCAGTCTTCTTGTTGGGACAAGCATCTCGGAAATGCCCCGGCTTCCCACACTCATAACAAACCCTTTGATTACCTCCATTATTCAATTTCCCATTATCATTACTGTTACCACCTCTATTACCAACATTATTATTATTACCACCAGCCGCGGGAGTAGCAGAACCCGGCAAAAGCACTGTACAATCTTTAGCAATGTGCCCTTGCTTGGAGCACCTCTTAAAAGTAACTGTGCAGTAACCATCATGAGCTTTATAGAAACGAGGACACACACGCTGATTTCTGTTGTTAGCACCTGAGGTATCCTGTTTCTTCTGCTGATTTTGGTTTTGATTGCGGTTGTTATCCCACTTTCGTTTCCCATTATCAGCCTTCTTGACAACCTCCTCGCTAGTTTCAGCAACTGTAGTCTTGCTTCTTCTCAACACCTTGTCATTAAGTTTGTGGGCCATAGACATAGCCGCCTCAATAGTCTGGGGTTCACTAGACTCAACCCCGTGTTCAATCTTCTCGGACAAACCATCAATGTAAGCCTCAATTTTGCGGTCCTCATCCGCATAAACCTTAGGACACAGCAAAGTTAACTTCAAAAACCTTCATTCATAGGCATCTAACTCGGTGTCATGCATTTTCAAATTCTTGAGCTCAACCTCTAGCTTCTTAAGCTCACCCCGAGGTCTATAGCGGGTGATCAATCTTTCCTTAAAATCATTCCAGGCCAAACCATAAGCTACATCACTTCCCAAACTACTAAACAGATTGTTCCACCATGTCAAGGCACTATCCTTGAGAGTGCAACTAGCGAAACTAACTTTATCCTCTTCACGGACCCGACTGACCCTGAAAATAGATTCGATCTTCTCGAACCAACGAGTAAGCCCTATTGGTCCTTCCGTACCACTGAATTCTTGGGGTCGACCAGCCATAAAAGTCTTGTGGGAGTATCCCACCTGGTTGTTGTTATTCACATTGGCGTTAACATTAGCATTTGCTGCCATAGCAGCAGCAATTCCTTCATTGATCAGGCGTTGCATACGCGCTTCAATGGACTCTCTTGGAGGCATGATCTTCAAAATAGAACAACACATCCGTTAGTACCAAGAATAATACTAGTGTCATAAAGGAATAGATCAAAACACGAAAAGATTAACCATCATAAATAATAGTTAACAAACACTATGAGTAATAACATGACAGTTATGATTATTATAGAAATAACCATCACATGCATACATATTTTATGATAACACCATACAACATACATAGCACCTAACATACATGAACATATATTACGCATAATATAACATGCCAAGAGCCACAACATCAGAAATAAAACATGATAATGATAATAGATGTCATAAAAATAACCATCCATACATAATGAAAAATATCCCATAACAAAATCTTAATAAAATCCTCGGCAAAACGCCGTACATAACCCAAAATGTATGTATAAAAAGGACATTAAGTCTGATGAAATAGATAATCAATATGAATAATCACATCACATTCGCTTAGAGCGGGTGTGATAAGCTGGTCCAGCATGAGTCTCAGCAGGATCCTCATACTTACGCAACTTCCCTTTCACAACATCCAACTCTTCCTTCAACCCACGGACAGTGCTCTCGAGAGCCTCGAACTTAGCATTAACTTCTCGATCATGCTTACGGTTCGCATCCTCAACCCTATGCTTGAAAGTGATAAAGTTACCCATGTCGGCACGAATCTCGTCCATAACTTCATTATGTGGCAAAGTGCTCAAACAATCACTAAGGGCGTTAATACGTGTCACTTCATTATAAGCCCGGTTCATATGAGTAATGGTAGAAAAATAGTAATGAACAGGATCATCGATCTCTGGTTGATTAGCACGACGTCTAGCAGGAGACGGTGGAGCAGGAGCAGCAACAGAGTTATCGCTCGAAGTCGACATCTGCAAACAACAAAACTGCAAACCACATACCAAAAAGATATGAAAGCAAATAATATAACTTATACGAAATGAAATGCATAATAATGCTATAGCAAAAAGATCGGGCTGTAGACTAGACTCTAATGCACCCTAATAACCACGGGTTGACCACATTATGACCGCCTAGTTCCCTACAACCTAGGCTCTGATACCACATGTGACGACCCCGTCAAAACACTTAACGGATCCGTCAGTTGGTCCCACAGCTTGATCGGACTTAAATGAATTAAATAAACAAAGTTGCATTCTTTTATTTCAAAAGTTTCCCAAAAAGAAAACAAACCAAAATATGTAGTTTTAAAACAACCAACCATAATAATGAACCAAAAGTTGACACAAAACCTTGCCAACAAACCCACAAGTTTAAATTATCCAAAAATAGAATGCAAGCTTAAGTTTCATAAATTGTTTCATAAAATCTGCCTAAATGCATGCAGACTCTTCTAAACACAGCGGAAGCATCACAAAACTCAAGTACCTGTGAAAACATGCAAGTAAACTGTCAACACAAAGGTTGAGTGAATTATAGGTTTAAATAATAAGTAAACTTTAGACCACAAGATTTAAAAATGTTAGAAAACATTAAACATTATTCCATTATCAATGAGCCACCTGGTAACCACTTAACCCTTTATTTACCCTTGCCAAACACAATAAAAATATACACTTGGACAGTGTATCTACAACAAATTACGAAGTACTAAACATTCCGATTATAAATTGCTAGCGCGACTAGCTCGAAATGGGGTTGTCAAACCCGATAGATCTATCCGTAGGATTCGCGTTCACCGGTAGAAACCAATGATTACAGTTACCAGACTAGGGAATATTTTTGTCCAACTCACAATGAATAATTAAATTTAACTGTTACTTGTGTCTAAACGTAAATAAAAATGCATGTAATCACATCCCAAAAATATACTTTGAAAAGTATGTAAAAACGGGACTATAACTCACCTTAAAAGCAACTGAAGAAATCACACAAACAAGCGAACAGCAAATAGAGTAAAGTGATCAGGAACGATCACAACGCTGACCTATAAATAAAGCAGGTCGATATAAATAACTAACTTAGGTCAAGTCTTAGAATGATAGCTGTTGTACATGTTGCAAGTAGACATAGAACAATACTCGGCAAGCATCGGTTTGACTGGAACAGCGTACGGACACATACTTTCTATTTATAGAAAGTTTCTATTTTTAGCAGGTTTCTATTTTTGGAAAGTTTCTATTTTTGGAAATTTTCTATTTTTGGAAAGTTTCCAAATTTAGAAAGTTCTATTTTTAGAAAGTTCTTAAGCTAGGAAAGTTTCCTTATTTAGAAAGTCAACAAAAGTCAACTAAAAGTCAAAGTCAACCGAAAGTCAACTCAAAAGTCAACCTTGGTCAAACATAGTCAACATTAATTTGAAAAGTGTAAATTATAATAATAACATAAGTTATAATGTTTATTAAAGTTAAAAGTGTATAATTAAGTCATAACATAAGTTTAATTAAATAAAATGAACTATTAAAGTTAATATAAGTTGAAGTGATATAATTAATATATCATAAGTATTTAATTAATTAATTAAATATTAATCATAATATAAGTATTATTAATTAATAATAAATTTTTAAATCATATCATAAGTATTATTAATTAATAATGAATTATTAACCATATCATAAGTTTCTAATTATAATTATTAAATCATAAGTATTTAATAATTAAATCATAATTAAATAATAATTAAGTCTTATAATAATTAAATAATTATTTAATCTTTATTATAAGTCTTATAAAAATATTCTCATAAAATAAATTTAATACTTATCATAAGTATTTTCCAATAATAATAAAAGTATTATTAATCGTAAGTTAAATTAAAATGTTAATTAAATCATAAATAATAATTAAATGATATAATAAATATTTATATCATAAGTCTTAAATAATAATAATTACTTCTTTTATCATAAGTAATTAATTAATAATGAAATACATTATTTTTATCATAAGTTTTAGAATTAATCATAAGTTTTAATTCAAAAGTTCATCGGGTCGTATCTTGAGCCCCGTGTGTCGATTCCTGGCGAGCCTTATATGTATCTCTGCCTATTCAAACCACCCGACACAATGGTGCACTCAAGAACACACCAAGAACAGTCCACAAGTCGTGGTAATCAGCCATGACACCACTTGGACCTTCAATTTACTCAAAACCGTGTTTTAGTCAAAACGGGTGAACCGTGGCTCGGATTTAGGTGACCCGAAATTGAAAGTTCATCCCACCATCAGTCCTAACACACTAACACACCCTAAAGACTCCAAGGAAGGTCACAAAGTCGGACCAAACCTGGTTCATGTCAATATCACAATTCAATCTTTACAAAATACTAATTTGATCATAACTAGGGCTCCGGGAATCGAAACGACATGAATTCGGAGTCTAAAATTAATGTCTTGATGAGAGGAACTCATATAAGTATTTTATTTTAACATTTATATCAGTCACAAACTCATAATACACGAATTAGCTGCTGTCCAGAATTTTACAAACCGAAAACATGTGATTTTGAGTACATCTATGCATACAAACATCATTACAATAATCCACAAACATCATACTACTAAATAAACATCAAAATACAGAAAATAATTGAAAAAATGAAAGTTCTAGGGTTAGGGTTTATACCCTAATCGAGAAACAATCTATGTAATCGCGTAGAGAACGAAGAGAGGAACGCGTTTATACTAATCAATCCTTGATCCAAGCTATAATTTTTGATGATGATGGTGATATTGGGTGATGGTTGGCGATGGCTAGGCAAGGAGGAGGAAGAGAGAAAAGTTGCAAGTTAGGTTTTGATTATTTTGTGGAATGATTAAAATGAATTGTCAAAAAAGAAACCAAGGGAATTACTACCCCCCTCCCATGAGGCTTCGGCCGAAATAATTAGTGGGGTGGGCCCCACTTGGTCCATCTCACTTAAATGTATAATCCTTGCGGCCCGAAAGCCCGAACGAGTCCCGAAACGCGAAAACGCACTTACGCGATTAAAAATCCGGAAAGATAACAAACGCGCGACGAAAAATAAATATAAATACACTATATAATAATATGATCTTAAAATATCATATTTAAAATATTTAGGATTTAAATGTCCCAAAAACTCGACCGTTGGTTTGAAAACCAAAAAGATTCGCCGGATGGAAATTCGCGAGACGTAGAAACGTATAAATTTAAAATATGAATACAAATATTCACATAACACATAATAATTAATATATATATATATATATATATATATATATATATATATATATATATATATATATATATTAATACAAAAATAATAATATAGATCATAGAAATGACGTGGCACACTAACAGTTAACGGCCGTTAAATAATTAACTGAAAAAGATAACGGAAAAAGTAGGGTCGTGATAATTTTACTATTCACGTTAATATTTTATTTTGAAAGAATAGTTCGGTCTTTTCACCACGTATGATATTTATACTCTCACTTCCTCCCCCACTCCATTTGTTCAGCAACATGCAAGCCTCCATAACCTTCTTGTGTTAGAAATCAATTTCGTAATTAGGTAAACTTCTCAAAACATATTTTTTCCTCAATTTCAAAGTCAAGTAAAAGAAAAATGACGAATAGAATCAAATAATGTGTCCTTCTTCATAGTAAAAGTTGATTTTCTTGTTATTGTAATTTGTACTCCCTCCGTGCCATATTAGTTGTCCTCAGATTAAAAACACAATGTTTAATGAAATTTTATAAAAGCGCTGACACCCTTGCTTTTTCTTTCTCATTAAATTCTATCTACATACATTATGTGAATAATATATAGTTAATATTTAAATGCTATAATGATGACATCATAAATAGTCATTTTCCTTCATTGAAAAAAATCAAAAAGAAAATAGAAATTTTTTTAACACACTTGGATGACATCATAAATCAATTTAATTTACAATAAAAAATTAATCGTTACAATTAATTATGATTAAGATATAAATTAACAAAAGATGCAACCGTTATTCCTTTTGTAATTTACGGAGTATTTGTTTTTTCATATAGTAAA
The DNA here is from genome assembly GCF_046630445.1 of Rutidosis leptorrhynchoides. Taxonomy (NCBI): domain Eukaryota; kingdom Viridiplantae; phylum Streptophyta; class Magnoliopsida; order Asterales; family Asteraceae; genus Rutidosis; species Rutidosis leptorrhynchoides. Next base: position 327,062,962 of record NC_092342.1, on the reverse strand, counting down.
TAAAATTACCCCCGTGCTCCGCAATATATTCGCTAAATCAAAAAGCATATACGGATACAAATCGCCGTCCTCAAAATATCTTCATTTTCCCAAATCAAATTAAAACCCTAGAAAACTCAAACGAATTGCACGCCTTTACTTACTATCTTTTACAAAGAATTCAAATTTATCATCTTCATGACCATATTTACAATATTTGAAGTAGTATGTACAACCATATGATAAAACACCCACATGATTATATGTACAAACTTTAAAACAAATTTTACAATCTTCTACGTGAAATGTCCCGTTCTTATTGATTAAAAATGTTCCATATTAATTGATTTCGTTGCGAGGTTTTGACCTCTATATGAGACGTTTTTCAAAGACTGCATTCATTTTAAAACAAACCATAACATTTATTTCATCAATAAAGGTTTAAAAAGCTTTACGTAGATTATCAAATAATGATAATCTAAAATATCCTGTTTACACATGACCATTACATAATGGTTTACAATACAAATATGTTACAACAAAATAAGTTTCTTGAATGCAGTTTTTACACAATATAATACAAGCATGGACTCCAAATCTCGTCCTTATTTAAGTATGCGACAGCGGAAGCTCTTAATAATCACCTGAGAATAAACATGCTTAAAACGTCAACAAAAATGTTGGTGAGTTATAGGTTTAACCTATATATATCAAATCATAATAATAGACCACAAGATTTCATATTTCAATACACATCCCATACATAGAGATAAAAATCATTCATATGGTGAACACCTGGTAACCGATATTAACAAGATGCATATATAAGAATATCCCCATCATTCTGGAACACCCTTCGGATATGATATAAATTTCGAAGTACTAAAGCATCCGGTACTTTGGATGGGGTTTGTTAGGCCCAATAGATCTATCTTTAGGATTCGCGTCAATTAGGGTGTCTGTTCCCTAATTCTTAGATTACCAGACTTAATAAAAAGGGGCATATTCGATTTCGATAATTCAACCATAGAATGTAGTTTCACGTACTTGTGTCTATTTTGTAAATCATTTATAAAACCTGCATGTATTCTCATCCCAAAAATATTAGATTTTAAAAGTGGGACTATAACTCACTTTCACATATTTTTACTTCGTCGGGAAGTAAGACTTGGCCACTGGTTGATTTACGAACCTATAACAATATATACATATATATCAAAGTATGTTCAAAATATATTTACAACACTTTTAATATATTTTGATGTTTTAAGTTTATTAAGTCAGCTGTCCTCGTTAGTAACCTACAACTAGTTATCCACAGTTAGATGTACAGAAATAAATCGATAAATATTATCTTGAATCAATCCACGACCCAGTGTATACGTATCTCAGTATTGATCACAACTCAAACTATATATATTTTGGAATCAACCTCAACCCTGTATAGCTATCTCCAACATTCACATATAGAGTGTCTATGGTTGTTCCGAAATATATATAGATGTGTCGACATGATAGGTCGAAACATTGTATACATGTCTATGGTATCTCAAGATTACATAATATACAATACAAGTTGATTAAGTTATGGTTGGAATAGATTTGTTACCAATTTTCACGTAGCTAAAATGAGAAAAATTATCCAATCTTGTTTTACCCATAACTTCTTCATTTTAAATCCGTTTTGAGTGAATCAAATTGCTATGGTTTCATATTGAACTCTATTTTATGAATCTAAACAGAAAAAGTATAGGTTTATAGTTGGAAAAATAAGTTACAAGTCATTTTTGTAAAGGTAGTCATTTCAGTCGAAAGAACGACGTCAAGATGACCATTTTAGAAAACATACTTCCACTTTGAGTTTAACCATAATTTTTGGATATAGTTTCATGTTCATAATAAAAATCATTTTCTCAGAATAACAACTTTTAAATCAAAGTTTATCATAGTTTTTAATTAATTAACCCAAAACAGCCCGCGGTGTTACTACGACGGCGTAAATCCGGTTTTACGGTGTTTTTCGTGTCTCCAGGTTTTAAATCATTAAGTTAGCATATCATATAGATATAGAATATGTGTTTAGTTGATTTTAAAAGTCAAGTTAGAAGGATTAACTTTTGTTTGCGAACAAGTTTAGAATTAACTAAACTATGTTCTAGTGATTACAAGTTTAAACCTTCGAATAAAATAGCTTTATATGTATGATTTGAATGATGTTATGAACATCATTACTACCTTAAGTTCCTTGGATAAACCTACTGGAAAATAGAAAAATGGATCTAGCTTCAACGGATCCTTGGATGGCTCGAAGTTCTTGAAGCAGAATCATGACACAAAAACAAGTTCAAGTAAGATCATCACTTAAAATAAGATTGTTATAGTTATAGAAATTGAACCAAAGTTTGAATATGATTATTACCTTGTATTAGAATGATAACCTACTGTAAGAAACAAATATTTCTTGAGGTTGGATGATCACCTTACAAGATTGGAAGTTAGCTAGCAAACTTGAAAGTATTCTTGATTTTATGTAACTAAAACTTGTAGAATATATGAAGAACACTTAGAACTTGAAGATAGAACTTGAGAGAGATCAATTAGATGAAGAAAATTGAAGAATGAAAGTGTTTGTAGGTGTTTTTGGTCGTTGGTGTATGGATTAGATATAAAGGATATGTAATTTTGTTTTCATGTAAATAAGTCATGAATGATTACTCATATTTTTGTAATTTTATGAGATATTTCATGCTAGTTGCCAAATGATGGTTCCCACATGTGTTAGGTGACTCACATGGGCTGCTAAGAGCTGATCATTGGAGTGTATATACCAATAGTACATATATCTAAAAGCTGTGTATTGTACGAGTACGAATACGGGTGCATACGAGTAGAATTGTTGATGAAACTGAACGAGGATGTAATTGTAAGCATTTTTGTTAAGTAGAAGTATTTTGATAAGTGTATTGAAGTCTTTCAAAAGTGTATAAATACATATTAAAACACTACATGTATATACATTTTAACTGAGTCGTTAAGTCATCGTTAGTCGTTACATGTAAGTGTTGTTTTGAAACCTTTAGGTTAACGATCTTGTTAAATGTTGTTAACCCAATGTTTATAATATCAAATGAGATTTTAAATTATTATATTATCATGATATTATCATGTATGAATATCTCTTAATATGATATATATACATTAAATGTCTTTACAACGATAATCGTTACATATATGTCTCGTTTAAAAATCATTAAGTTAGTAGTCTTGTTTTTACATATGTAGTTCATTGTTAATATACTTAATGATATGTTTACTTATCATAGTATCATGTTAACTATATATATATCCATATATATGTCGTCATATAGTTTTTACAAGTTTTAACGTTCGTGAATCACCGGTCAACTTGGGTGGTCAATTGTCTATATGAAACATATTTCAATTAATCAAGTCTTAACAAGTTTGATTGCTTAACATGTTGGAAACATTTAATCATGTAAATATCAATCTCAATTAATATATATAAACATGGAAAAGTTCGGGTCACTACACTACAAAACACTCAATAAACAAATGTACAAATTTTAATGCATATTGTACAACCTTCATATAATAATTGTATTTTAATTTTTAAAAAAATTTCAAAAGGCATTTGTTATTAGTAATAATAATTATTAAAAATATAAATACTCAATTTTAAGCAAACTTTATTATTATTATTATTATTATTATTATTATTATTATTATTATTATTATTATTATTATTATTATTATTAAAATTATAATAATTATTATTATTATAATATTAATATTCAAATATAAATTCTCTTTACGAGATTAAACTAAACGAATTATTAGAGGCATCGGGGGCACACCGACTTTAGCATTTACATTCATTAAACTAAACGACTTTAGCATTTACATTCACTTAATTCCTAAAACATATCATTAAACTGTTTCGTTTTATCAAACTCGTGGTTATACGGGTCATTTCACTAGTAGAATTTAAGCTTCTTATTTTTTTTTTTATGAAAATGAACAATTAATTTAAAATATTATAAAATAAAATTTTATACACTAAATTAAACGGTAGAGAACGCGACAGTAGGAATCAAAGTGCATGAAACAGGGAATAGTGAGGTGGGTCATGGTCAACGAAGTCTATAGTTTTTATTTTTCATTTATACGGAGTAAAGAATAAAGAATATTATACTGAAATTCAGGTTGCTAAGTGCAAATTTTAACAACCAAACAATAACAATATATAAGTGAAAGATACTATAAACACAATGTATCAAAAATAAAAATGTCTTAGTTTTTTTTTCTTCTTTTTAACGGTCAAAACTTTATTAACTAACTACCACTCCCCTCTAGCAAGCAGCTAGAGGGAGATCAAACAAACAAATACAATAGAGTTACAATGGCCCATAAGTCAATCGTTCCAATTAACATCTAATTTACCTCTACTACAAATTCACGCAAATGAATAACTACAAATAGAGTAAAAAATTAATGATTTCTTCATTACGTCTCCGGAAAATAAAACACTATTCATGTACCTCTATATATGTCAAACAAGAGCCGCATCAGTCGCTAACAACTTAGACTTCGAGACTTCATTCGCTCTCCAATTATCGACCATGAAATAAACTCAGACCAATCTGAAAAAAAGGAAGAGGCATGTCAATCCATACTCTAATGGGAGTGATATGTACACAACCCTTTTTTGTTATGTACACAACCAACATGTTTTATAGTGTTGTACAGTACAACACTGTAAAGCATATTGGTTGTGTACATAACAAAAAATGGTTGTGTACATGTCATCACCCATACTCTAATCTTTCGCCGCAGCTACACTGCTAGATGACAACTGTAAAAAATATGATTTGAGGACTCTATAATATAATCACATGAAATACAACCAATTTTAACAAGCAAAACCCTACTCTAAGAGCATATTGTTTGATAGTGTGATTTGCGGTAGGAAATTGTGTACAAACAATACATAATGTTATATGCATTAAAAATTGTTTTTATAGTTTATAACACTATTCGTTGTGATAGAATGAAATGTTGTAGTGTTACTGAGTTGTAAGAAAATTACACTAATACGATAGTGTTTTAGGAATGAGGGTCTTTGTGGTAGGAGTGTTCATCGATTTGGTCAAAACTGTTTAAATCGAAACCAAGCTGAAAAAATTCAAACCGAATATGTAAAATGTTTTTCGGATCCAACGAAACCGATGTTTTGAAACTTCTAAATTTGGTTAAAACTAAAACCAAATTCGATTTAGACATTATTAAATAAATATATTAAGTTATTAATATTATTGTATATATGTGTTGATATATGATTTGAGTAGATAATTTACATTTTCAAGTGAAAGTATGTTTACTTAGATTTGAAATTCGATTTAAATTATTATTCATATTTTTTTTTTTAATTTCTTTATCTCCACATTCTTATACATGTAGCCAATTCAAATCGACTTTATTTTAGTTATTAATTTTGTTTACTTTCTTGATATAATATGTATTGTATTATGATACTTTATAAGCTTATAAACTTATTGTATTTTGTAAATTTGTATACACGTTGGATTATATATATATATATATATATATATATATATATATATATATATATATATATATATATATATATATATATATATATATATATATATATATATATATATATATATATATATATATATTAGTTTAGTATGATATATTACAAAGTTAATACGATAATGTTTGTTCATCTCATAGGAAATAAGTAAAAAAAAAAAAAAAATTGATTTTCAAAGTTAAATTCGGTTTTAACCGAATTCAAATTCGGTTTTTGGTTTAGTTTCGGTTTTGTTTTTGATAGTTGAATTTGGTTTCAGTTTGATTTTCAAGTTTGATTATAAAAGTTTCAAAACCGAAAAAATCGAACCGAATAATCTAAAAAACCGGAAAATGAACCGATGAACACCCCTACTCCATGGTAAATATTGTGTTGTGATATTGTAAAATGTTGTAGATGATGTGGTAATTCGCGTAAGATATATATAAAAAATTAAGCTAGTAATTATGGAGAAATCGAAAGTTAATCCAGGGATGAGTTTAGAGTGTAAGGAGTGGGGTCCTATGATCCCACTAGTGTAAAATTTTTCTATAGAATTTATACTTTATATTTATGTAGTACACCACTAAATTTAAGGATATGACCTTATATATTTTTAGAATTTATATTTTTTTAGGTAAACGACCAGTAAAGTGCTCATAAAATATAATTAACTTTCAAAAAATTTTTGAAGACCCATTGAATTTTCATTTTAGATTCGAAGTTAATCCCTTCTATTGTTGAGCCCGTGGTTTGTCCTTACCACGCCTCAACCTTTGCACAACACAGCGCCCCATAGAGCTCAAAAATGGGCCAAATAGACAATGAAAGTTTCGTTGTCCTCCCACATTGTATGGTCTACTTAAAATCTTGAAAATGTAATATTAAAATGTATAAATTGGGGAAAATAAGACAAACGTAATAAGAGGAGGGTGAAAAAATGAACATTATAAATTTGTTGAAGAATAAACACTCATGGGAAGAATTAAAAGTAAAAATCTCAAAAGGGAGAAAAATGAAACTTAAAAAAACGTTGTGGAGGATTATCAAACATCCAATTAACAGCTTACACCGAACCACATACCACTTTTTTTTTTTTTTTTTTTTTTTTACGAGGAACCCCTAGCGACGAGCCATAATGGCTCCCCTCTAGTTGGTAAACCCCGGGTAAACGGCAAGCCAGACCTCCACCGCTACCAGGTAGAGCATCCTCTAGTCAATCAGTCACTAAATGGAGCTCGCCCCAAAGTATTTTGCCTTGAAAGGAATCGAACCCGTGACCTCTTGCTTCATTGGAAGTCCTGGTGGCCACCCAGGCTATGCCTGGATGGTTAACACACATACCACTTGATCTAGTAAGGAACTGGTGTTTAATTTCACGTAACAATTTTCATATCTACTAAATGCCACCAAATTTATGGTCGTTTCACATGGTGATGGTTGTAGTATTTGAAAATGCCACCAAATTTATGGTCGTTTCACATGGTGATGGTTGTAGTATTTGCTAGGGGAAATTAGTATAACATGAGACTTACTTAGAGGGTAGAATTTGTAAGTATTTAAGGATAAAAGTTAGGTATAAATTCTAATTTGAGGTGTTAGATTGTACTTTGAAATTTAATATAATCCCAATTATATAAAACTCACCAAATTTTTTAATTGGATTTATCTTTTTTCTCCCTACGATTTAGGTTTCTCCGTCATCACCGTTCAACTCGAAATAATTTTACGAACAAAAAACAACTAATTATATTCGAAACGGAGCTTTTTTTTTTAAAAGGAACCCATATATATAATAAATAAACTCAACTTATTGTATTAAGTGAATGCCTAAATGTAATAAATAAACCCAACTTATTGTATTAAGTGAATGCCTAAAGCAAGTGGTAAGTTCATGAGTTGGTAATTAGAAACCTGAGTTCAAGTCCTCTTGATTCCTTTTGTTCTCAGTTATCGCTCAACATTAATTTTATAGAAGACGTTAAAATATTCCGCCGCAACGCGCGGTCCGAAATCTTTCTAGTTATGTATAACATTAGAACTTTTGATTAAAATGACGAAAATAGTGAAATTGTAGCACCCCGTTTTTCCTTTGGCATGTTGCTTTGGTCGACGTACGAAGTCCAAAGGTGCGTATTCGATCTTTATTGTGTTTGACTTTAGCCACGTTTGTTTAATCTAGTCATAAAACGAAAAAGGGCCTGAAAACCAAAAATTACGACCGCAATTTATGGCCTTACGACCACAACTTTTGAACAGGGAGACATGTTTCTGAAAACAGCCAAAGTTACGGCCGCAATATTGGGGATTACGGCCGCAATATTGGGGATTACGGCCGCAATTTTGTGGATTACGACCGCAATATTGGTGCTGGCAGGTTACAAATTTAACCTTAAATTTGGGGTTTTTAAGGGGCTAAATGGTCTTTTCACATTATGGACGGTTTGGGGAACATAAAACTGATCCAATCTTATCCTCAACACATTAAACACTCTTCCAACTACACCACATTCAATTTAGAGAGAGAGAGATAGGGTTTTAGTGAGATAGAGCTCACTTTGGGGAAGAAGAAGGCCAAATCTCGCCCGAGTTCAAGTTTTAAAGTTGTTCCCTACGTCTCTAGCTACGTTTTGATAGTGTTGGTAAGTCTTAACTCCTTGTTTTGAGTTTAATTTGATTTATGGATAGGGTTTGTTCATTTAAGGCTTGTAAGTACTATTTGGGGGTTAAATGGGTGAATTTGAGTTAAATTGATGTATGAAAACCCTAAGGTTTATAATCTTGGGTTTGGTCAAGTAATTTGGTGTTTATAGTGTAATTGTGTTGTTAAACCACTAACACACTTGTGTGTTAGTGAAAGGTTGTTAATGGGTTCAAGTTTGACCAAACTATGAGTCTTGATGTTGAAATGGGTCAAATGGGTAATAGATGACCTAGTTGGGCAAGATGGGTATGAAATACCCATCGTTTGTGTTAGTTGGTGTTGTTGGACCTTAATCACTAGCTTTTAGTGATTTAGGATGGTCTTGACCTTAAATGGGCGGTTTTGGTATAAATGAGTCATTTAATGCAATTAAGTCATTAAATGCACATGAGTAAATTGTTGGTGTTTAGTCCAACGAGTTTGTATGTTAATTATATGCATAATGTAATAGGTACGTTACATTGAAGGTTGCAAGCTTGATTTCTAATTCATCGAAGGCGTTAAGGAGAGTGGAATAATTATATATATGCGTATATAGTTTATTTGCTTGCGGACTTGTAGTTAGTGTTATCCGGGCGTGTGGATTCACTATAGTGTTATCCGGGCGTGTGGATTCATGAAATGACCCGTTCATACCGATTATAAATGATTCACGATAGTTGATTTCATTGCGAGGTATTTGACCTCTAAATGATACATTTTACAAACATTGCATTCGTTTTTAAAAGACAAACTTTCTTTACATCGAAAGTTGACGGCATGCATACCATTTCATAATATATCCAACTATAATTGACTTAATAATAATCTTGATGAACTCAACTACTCGAATGCAACGTCTTTTGAAATATGCCATGAATGACTCCAAGTAATATCTTTAAAATGAGCAAATGCACAGCGGAAGATTTCTTTAATACCTGAGAACAACATGCTTTCAAGTGTCAACCAGAAGGTTGGTGAGTTCATAGGTTTATCATAATCATTCTTTTCCATAATTTTAATAGGCCACAAGATTTCATTTTTATATTACACATAACTTGTGTAATAAAATAGTACGCATAACCTGCGAATTAAAATTCATTCATATGGTGAACACCTGGTAACCGACATTAACAAATGCATCTAGAATATCCCCAAATGTACAGGTACACTCATATGTATATAAAATCGAAGTACTAAAGCATCCATAACCTGGATGGGGTTTGTTAGGCCCAATAGATCTATCTTTAGGATTCGCGTCAATTTGAGGGACTGTTCCCAAATTCTTAGGCTACCAAGCTAAAAAGGGTGATATCCGGTATAATAATTCAACCATAGAATGTAGTTTCAAGTACTTGTGTCTATTTCGTAAAATAATTATAAAAGCCGCGCATGTATTCTCAGTCCCAAAATATATATTGCAAAAGCATTTAAAAAGGGAGCAAATGAAACTCACAATACGATATTTTGTAGTAAAAATATGCATACGACGGAATTGAACAATGCAAGGTTGGCCTCAGATTCACGAACATATTATATATATATATATATATATATATATATATATATATATATATATATATATATATATATATATATATATATATATATTAACACATATAATTGAAATCGAACAAATTTATACATATATAAATTTATTAGTTATATCATATATGTTTCATATATTTATTTATATATTTTAAATAAATAAAAATATAAATTTTGTTATGTTATATGTATTTTATATATATATATATATATATATATATATATATATATATATATATATATATATATATATATATATATATATATATATATATATATATATATATATATATATATATATATATATATATCATTTGTTTGTTAAAATAATAATTATAATAATAATACTAAAATAATATTATAAATGATAAAAATAATAATAATGATAATACTAATATTTATAACAATGATAATAATATTAATGATTCTATTAATGATAATAATAATGATATTAATAATAATAATACTTTTAATAATACTAATAATGATAATAATTGTAGTTTTTAATTAAAATGAAAAGTTTAATAATAATGATAATGAAAATAATAATTTTGATAATAATACTTAATACTTAATAATAATAATGACAATCTTCTTACTAATGATAATATTAATAATAATACTACTTAATGATAATATTAGTAATGATAATAATGTTAATAATAACAATAATAATAATAATAATAATCATAATTGTAACTATAATCATGATAATAATAAAAAATGATAACTAATAATTATATTAGTAATAATAATAATTATTATTATAATACTAGTAATAATAACAATAATTAATAATAATAATAATAATAATAATAATAATAATAATAATAATAATAATAATAATAATAATCATAATAATAATCATAATCATAATAATAATATTAATAATTAATAATAATAATAATAATAATAATAATAACAATAATAATAATAATAATAATAATAATAATAATAAGGTTTATGTTTATACCATCATGATCATTATCATGCATTACTAACATCATCATCATACTCACATCTGTATCATCATCATTATCATAATCAAACCATCATCCACATGCATACCACCATTATCATCATAAATTGTACTCGTCATCATCATTTAACATTCGTTATCATGTATTATCATCATCACTCACCATCATCATCATGATCGACATCATCATTAAAACCTTATCATTATCATCTAAACCTTATCATCATCATCCTTGTATCACCTTAATAACATCAACCTCGTTTTCGTTTTTATCACTATCGTACAGCAAACTGGGACTGATCTTGGCACAATAACACACACATGAACACGGCCCAACTAGTACTAACCTAAACAGAAGTCCACTAAGTTAAATGGGCCGTAATAGTCCAAATAATCTAGGTTAGCCCGTATAACAAATAAGAAGCCCAAAATTTGAGTTGGTGTTTGATTTACTTCGACTATGATCAACACAGCCCCACAATCTTCCTTCATCCTCATCTTTTTCTACCACTAATATAATCTAGTCGACAATCCTCCACTTTCTGTCACCATCATCATCATCTTAATTGTTACAATCATCTTCATGAATCATGTGATCGCCATATTATTTTTAATCGGTTCATCATCAAAATTATATCACGATCACAGTTACGTCCAATATAGCAGCAACAAGCAACTAACATGAAAGTTTATTGGTGGTTTTTAATCATGAATAAAAGCAGGTAACCGTTTATTGATGGTGGCGGTTTGAGATTGAGTGCGAACAGGAAAAAGAAAAAAAATATTAAGGGGTTTCGTTGCAGGTGTTGTTTCAAGGTTTTTGATTTAATCAGACACGTTGAATAGCAGCAAAATGGATTGGGTTTTTGATAGCTCAAACTAGATGGGTGTTGTAGATTGGTGAAGGATGGTGGTGATATTGTATGAAATCTAATGTGTGTATATATGTGTGTGTGTATATATATATATATATATATATATATATATATATATATATATATGAAGAGGTGAGTGTTGAAGCATCGACAAAGAAAAAAATATATAATTCCACGTAGCAGTCGTTGTTGGTGACGGGTGGCTGTAGTGGTGATTAAATGGGTGGAGTGGTGATGGGCTGAAGAGCAAGCAGAAACAATATAGTAGGAGCAGTAGTTCACGGTGGTGGGTTTCATATAAACAAAAAAATAGTAAATAAGTAAACGTGTAGCAAGTTCATGGTGTTCTTGGTTATATTTCGAGCAGTACTGTGATGACCCGAAAATTTCTGAACAAATTTAAACTTAATCTTTGTATGATTAACATTTCCGACACGATAAGCAAAGTCTGTAAAACTGAATCTCAAAATTTTTGAACTACTTTTATGTATTTAAATACCCTTCGGTTGTTTTCGACGATTCGCGAACAATTATATGTAAATAGATACATATATACTATAACTTGAAAAGGTAACAATGTATTAATTATTTGATACCGTACATTAAACTTATTGATTTAAATATCTATTTGAATATATATGACAAGTTGAAATATTTATTATTAAAATTTATTTATAAATAACTTCCAATGTGTATTTAAAAACTGATTTATGTATATTAAAAAGATATATACATATATATAATTTCAAGTTATTTAGTAAACGATAGTAACATTTTCAAATTGCTACAGTACCCAAAATGCTACAGTGTTTTCGAAAATCACTATTTGCTAAAGTGAAATTGACTTTGCTACAGTGAATTGCTACAGTGAATTGCTACAGTAAATATAACCAAGACCTGACCTAGCTTGATATACTGCTACAGTGAATTGCTACAGTAAAAAATTGACTTTTTGAAACAACATTGGATAACTTTTGTATGTCAATATCGAGCATTAGGATTGTGATACACTATGACCCGACCTAGCTTGATAGACATTTATTGACCAACATATGTTCTCTAGGTTGAGATCTACGGTTATTTGGTAATCCGTGTTTCGATCACATTTTGGTGAACGAGTTTATATGCTGCTAAGGTGAGTTTCATTTGCTCCCTTTTTAATTGCTTTTGCAATATATATTTTTGAGCTGAGAATACATGCACTTTATTTTAAAAGGAATGGATACAAGTACATACTAAATTCTACACTGAGTTTGAACCGAAAATCCCTTAGCTTTGGTAACTAGTAACTGTCGGTTATAAGAACTGGTGGGCGCGAGTAGTAGTATATGGATCCATAGGGCTTGATATCCCCGTTCGAGCTAGAGCACTAGCCTTTAAACGGACGTATGATATTTGAGAAGCGTACACGTTGGTTTGCGTGTATTATTAAGATGATTATACAAAGGGTACAAATTATATATACATTAAGTTTAGTTACCAAGGTGCTCAATTTCGTAGAATATTTTGATAAACGTTTCTGGATTGAACAACTGAAATCTTGTGATCCACCTTTATATACAGATTATGCGCAACATTAAAACTATGAACTCACCAACCTTTGTGTTGACACTTATTAGCATGTTTATTCTCAGGTTTCCTAGAAGTCTTCCGCTGTTTGCTTAGATGTTAAACAAGCTATGTGCATGGAGTCTTACATGACATATTTTTCAAGGAAACGTTGCATTCACCAAATCATCACCATGTATCTTTTTGACTGCATTGTCAAAGGAAATACTGTTGTAAACTATTATTTATGGTGATTGTCTATATGTAGAAATCATCAGATGTCGAAAACCTTTGATTTAAATATTCATTTATGGTGTGCCTTTTCAAAAGAATGCAATGTTTACAAAACGTATCATATAGAGGTCAAATACCTCGCAATGAAATCAATGAATGACGTGTTCGTCCATATGGATTTGGAACGATCGTCATAAGTACAGTTCTGGATTTTGAATAGGAGAAGGGTTCGAATATAATAGCACATAAGTAAGATTGTTAATTGTTTTGGTCATGAGAACAAATGGGTTTTGCTTTGAAGTTAAGATCAGAAAAAGAAGGGAGAATTATTGTTGCAATTCGTGGGACTCTTTGATGTGTAATTGGTCGATCACATAACAAGTTAGTGTTGGTTTTTAGTGAGGGTGGTGAGTTCTTGATTATAGACAGAAGTTGATAGTTGTTCCCAAATGGTGTTATGATGGTTTGATGATTTCATTTGGGTTGCAAAATAGGATATAAAAACATTAGGGTGAAGGTGATGGAAGTTATGAAATAAGAAACAAAAATGGATTGGTGGCTTCTAATCATTTTACATATTACGTATGTATATATAATTTTAGCTAGTGGGAATCAAAAGCAAAACAATAACATGACTTCAATAATGCTAATAGTAAAGCAGCCATATCCCGTGGAATTTTATTACCGACATCTAGTAGTCTAATATTAGTGGTATTATTTCGTGCTCATTTGCTAAACAGTTACGGATAAAAGTCTTTAGAAGAATTTCATATTCTTAAATTAAGTTCATTTATCTATTCTGGTCATTAGTTGATTGAAATCTAGTCAAAAGGGTTCGTCCATTATTTGTTTTTAATTCCAGGTAATATATACATAGTATTAGAATTTAAACTAAAAAGATAAAAATATTTCTGTCAAACCTAAATTCTTCGTAATCGATTTATAGTTCAACTTTTATTTTTTAATCTTCATAAACTCATATTAGATCTTATATGAACGTTAGCGAGATGTCAACCGAGTGTTACTGACGTTTACTAATTAAGCTCGAAATCATTTATTTTCCATATACTATATGTATATATAATTACATTTTAATATCAGGTTTTATTATATAACTATATATATATATATATATATATATATATATATATATATATATATATATATTATCAAATAAATATATTTACAATTAACATTCATGTATATATACATATATATATGTATCTATTTACAAATAGTTGTTCGTGAATCGTGGAGAACAGTCGAAGGGAAATTGAATATATGAAAGAGTTCAAAAAATTTTAAGACTCAACATTATAGACTTTGCTTATCGTGTCGGAAACATATAAAGATTAAGTTTAACTTTTGGTCGGAAATTTCCGGGTCGTCACAATTCACTACTCTTTTATGCGATGGAGACCACATGTGCGTGAAGGGTGGTTCGGTAAGTGCGGACGTCCATCTAGGGGGTTAGTGTATACTAACGGTCATTGCGCAAGTACCAACGGTCATTGTGCGAGTACCGTTCCCTTGTGTGCATTATGGTTAACCATGGTTATGTGTTGTAGTGTAGCATTTTATTTTGTACGAGTTATATATGTTATCGTTTGTGCTAGCTCGTGGTTTGGAGATTTTGCATTATACTTTGCGATGGTATGCTATTTAGTTTGCTAGCGTGTATGAGGTATTTGTTTTGTGATTGCAAGTTAGTAGGTTATATATGTATGTGTATAACTATTGCACTCACTAAGCTTTGCTTACCCCTCTCGTTGTTTATATTTTTAGGTACGAGTATGGAGAAAGGGAAAGGGGTTGCCGGGAATTAGATATTCCCATGTTGGTTGCTAGATGAAGCTTTTTGGATGACGGTCTATTGTTTTGGGTAGTTTAGCCCCAAACCATGCTCGAGTGTCATTTGGTTTAAAACTATCATTTTATGGGTCGAACTTGTAATACATTTGAATAAGGGCCTTCGCGCCCATGATGCAAACTTTAAACATGTTAAACGTTTAAACGCTTGTATGAAATGGTTGACATCTTATAACCAACTGAAGTGACGTGTTATTGGTTTATTAATTAAAAAAAATTATCCGGGTTGAATGCGGGTTGAATGCGGGTTGGGTTTTTTCAAGTGGTATCAGAGCATGGTCTAAGGGTTTTAGGCGACTTGAGATAGGTGCCTAGACTTAGACTTTATTGTGTATGCGTTTTATGCGGGATTTGTAGGAGACGGGTCGGACCGGGATTGGTTAGTGCCTAGGTTTATGTGAACTAACCTTGCACTAATTGTTTTGTGTTGTATTTGCAATCATTAATCGAGATAGACGTTGTACTAGCAAGTTAATGAGATGTGCTCGCGTAATAATGACTAGCTACCATTGTTACGGGTGCAAATCGTGTCAAACAAGCGATGTATGACGATTGTTGAGCAAGATGGGGCGGTGAGGTGTATATATGTATATGTCATGTCTTTTAGTTTCGTTGTTTAACCAACTCCGTTTTATAGAATGAAGATGAGAAACGGACACGACACCGATAACGGAGGTACAAGCGAGGACTCCGAATTCACGGCCAAGGTTGAGGCCATTATACAAAAACATCATGCGGCCTTTTTGGAGGACGTTATGAAGATGTTCCTAGATTCGATTGACGAGCAAGTAGTTGATCTAGTCAAGGAACAAGTTAAGGTTGTTCTTCATGAGGATAATGTTGAAAGGCGAGACTTCTATTATAAGAATTTCAATGATGCTCAACCTCCCACTTTTGATGGTGAACGGGATCCACTAAAGAGCAATCGTTGGGTTTCCGATATGGAGGGGGATTTCCATACTGGTGAATGCCCTCTCGATAAGAAGACGAGGTACGGAAGTAGCATGTTAAGGGGTGATGCCAAAATGTGGTGGGATAAAAAGATTCGGCTTTATGGTGAGGAACAATGTATGGAATTCACGTGGGATGAATTCAAAATGAAATTTTTCAAGGAGTACCGAACTTCGGCCGATCTTTCGAGGCTTAAGGATGAGTTGTGTGCTTTGAGGCAAGGGTCGATGGATTTGAACACTCTCAAGTCCACTTTCTTATCGAAGACCCAATTTTGTCCGGAGTATGTCGGGAATGATCATATGTTGAAGGAAGACTTCTATCGAACCTTGAACGACAACTACCAAGAGAAGATTAGTAGGAACTCGGTTAAAACTTTTGATGAGTTGTTTGACATTGCTAAAGGTTTTGAGTCACTCGTTTCGAAAAAGAGTGGCATTACTTTTGGCAAAAGAAAGTTTGAAGCTACTAGTCACTCGAACAAGAAGAGTAAGGCTGTGAGTGAGAGCGTCGGGAGTGTAAAGAAGGGTGGTTTTAAAGAATACAACCCTCGGTGTTATAATTGTGGGCAATACGGGCATCTCTCCCGTGATTACACGAACCCGGCAATGACAAAACTCACTTGTTTTAATTGTATTAAAGAAGGACACCAGAAGTCGGAGTGTCCCAATTTGTGCACCGATCAAGTTAAAAGGCTAGAGAAGGCGGCGGGTACGGCTAGGGGACGAAATTATTTAATGACCAATGATGAAGCCAAGCAATCAAATGAAGCTGTCTCAGGTACTGATAGTGCTCCAAATGAACATATATTTAGGCACAATATCCTTCCAATATGTAAAGCTTTTAGTTGTAATTGTTCTATTTTTATGTAATATTCGTTTAAATAAATAAGTGCGAAGATAAAAGAAGAAAACGACGATTTGAGAACTCAAACGACCAAAAAGCTAAAAAGTACAAAGTACAATCCAAGTGGTTCAATTTATTGATGAGAAACGTCTCAAAATTACAAAAGTACAAGTCGCAAAACGCAAAGTACAAGATATTAAATAGTACGCAAGGACGTTCGAAAATCCGGAACCGGGACATAAACCAACTATCAACGCACGACGCAACGGAGCAAAAATGACAAGTCAACTATGCACATAAATATAATATAATATATAAATAATTCTTAAAATTATATATATATTATATTATATATAATAAAACGTCAGAAAAACTAGAAAACAAAGTAATGTATGCTGGCCAGCCTGTCCATGCGACCGCATGGAAATAACAAAGGGAACCCATGCGATCGCATATATCCCAAAATCAGCTCACATCTATAAAAGGCCAGCGAATTGACGAGTAATATATACCTTTTTCTTCTTCTTCCTCTGTAATCATAATAATATTTTTAATTATAATTTTAATTTTAAATTAAGTTTAATAATAATTGGGTTATTGTAAGGAATGTTTTATGGGTTTTAAGTCGAAATTCTGTCCGTGCAACGCTACGCGATTAATCACCACTGTAAGCTATGTTCTTCCTTTTTAAATTAATGTATCATAACTAAGTTATTATTATGCTTATTTGAGCCAAAGTAATCGTGATGTTAGACTAAATATTAAGACGAGGTTATTAGATTTTGTATCATAATTAAGGTTTGGACAAAAGACCGACACTTGTGGACATTGGACTATGACTATTAATAAATAGGGGGTATTGTCTAATTGAGCGACAACTCATTGGAACCTGTCGAACATATCTTCAAATTAGTTAATCTAATAATTATTAAAATGATTATGTATGTCCTATTTAGTGACATTTATACGACATCTTTTACGATCATTTAATTAATTATTTGGGTTGGGTAATTGATTATTCATTCTGATCAAGTGAGTAAATTAATATTCATATCTCATTAAAACAGGGGTGGATTACATACAATGATAATTGGTGTAATTGTTAACAAAGTAATAAAACTTTGGATTACACGCAGTCGATAACCTGGTATAATCATTAAACAAAGTATTAAAACCTTGTTACAGTTCGAATCCCTAATTAGTTGGAATATTTGACTTTGGGAATAAGGTTAATTTGACGAGCATTTTATAATTATGACCGATGAACTATTATGGACAAAAACCAAATAGGTATCAAATAATCCAGGACAAAGGACAATTAACCCAGGGTAATAAATTAAAATCAAAACGTCAAACATCATGATTACGAAAGTTTAAATAAGCATAATATTTTTATTTCATATTTTATCGTACCTTTATTTACTGTCATTTTAATTACTGTAATTTACTTTATCGCAATTTAAATTCTGTCATTTATATTATTGTCATTTATCTTTACGTTTTATTTAAAATCGACAAACCGGTCATTAAATGGTAAAACCCCTTTTTATAATAATAATAATACTACTATATTACTAATATATATATATATATATATATACATATATATATATATATATACATATATATATATATATACACACACACACACACACACACACATATATATATATATATATATATATATATATATATATATATATATATATATATATATATATAGTTGTTAAAAATATAGCGTTAAACTCAGCTAGCTCCCTGTGGAATGAACCGGACTTACTAAAAACTATACTACTCTACGATTAGGTACACTGCCTATAAGTGTTGTAGCAAGGTTTAGGTATATCCCAATCTAATTAAATAAATAAAACTTGTGTAATTTGTATCATATTTTGTAATAAAAATATAACTATTTCGTATACACCGCTGCACACATCAAGTTTTTGGAGCCGCTGCCGGGGACTCGGCGAAACGCTATATTTTTACGCTATATTAGTAAAACTATATTTTTGTAAAAATATATTATTTCTTATTTCATAAAAATATTTTGTATTTATAATAAGTGTTAAAAATAATAAAAAGAAAAAAAATATAAAAATATAAATATTTTTAAGATTTCGTTTAAAATATATATAATTAAAAAGTATTTTTATTTTATTTTTAGTTTTTTTTTTTAAATATAAGCTTGTTTTTATTATTTTTGTAAAAATTAAACTAAAAAAAAAAAAAAATAGAAATCGGGCCGATCACTGTAGCAGCCCAACTTTCTGGCCTGGTATCCGATCTCATGCAATTGCATGAGCCCAGGCCTTGAAACCCATGCGACCGCATGGTCCCTTCTGACACGCCAGGTTTGACCTGGTACAGCATTAATTACGGAGTATTATTAATTATTATTATTATTAACCCCTAATTAGGATTAATTATTATATTAATTAGTTTTAGTTTTATTTATTTTGTATTTTTAAATTATAATTAGTTTTATTAATATAATAAATTAATACTTTTATAAAATAATAATATAAAAATAATATTTTTATAAAAATAAGTAATTTTATTATTTTTTTATATCTTTTTAAAAATTGTATATTTTTATTATTTAGTACGTAATTTGTATTTTTATCGCTCGTAACTAGTTTTAAGATATAGTAAAAGCCATAGTTAATTTTTATTTCTAGATTTTAAGACTTTGCCGTAAAATCTCTTAAGTACTTTTTCTTTAGTTTAAGATTTAGGCGCTTTAAAAAGATATATGCGACGCCGTTTATATATTTTAGTGCCTTTTAAGTTATTGCCGTTTTGGATATAGATTTCCTTTTAAGCTTTAATACCTTTAGACGTAAGTTTTAATTTTTAGTTTTTAGTATTTTTAAGTTTCGACGTGCTACTTTATTATTATTTTTCGACCTTTGTTTTTCGACGCTTATTTTTCGACTTCTTATTTTTCGACGCATTATTTCTCTTTCTTATTTCTCGACGCTCTAGTTTTTAGGACATAGAATTTTCTTTATTAAAACTTCAACGAAAAATTATTTTAAGTGGTTAAATTGATAGACATCCAAAATTTTCTGGTTCGTAGTAATAGTTGGATTTGTTAGTGGCGAGTTGTGGGCTTCCGATTTAAAGGGTGCTGGCTACCTGCTGCATCTATTGACTATTCGAAACGTGGGCAAAATCATAAAAGTCTACTAATTTGACAACTTATATAATTTTTATATTTATAACTAATAGGATATTCATTGAATGCACCGAGCAAAACGTTCACCACCTTTCATACGTTCACCACCTGTAACTCGATCAAGACATCTAGCCAATATTGTCACCGTTGATTTTTCTTTAGAATCGTCATCTAGTCGACCAAGTACTCCAATTCAAATTTCCGATAATCCATTTTTTGAACCCGATTTCACTATCGAGAACCCGGAGGATATTCAAGGATAATTCCAAGATCCAGAACCACTAATCATTCCTCCTGAACTACAAACCGTTAAATCAGAATCCTCTAGTGATTCGTATTCAACAATTTCAATTATGAAAGTAACTGAACCTCTAAGTATGGAAGACCGAATGAGAGCCACACGCACGAGCCAAGGTCACGCCATTATTAAGCCAGATGTTAATGCGCCAGATTATGAAATCAAAGGACAAATCCTACACATGGTAACTAATCAATGCCAATATAGTGGTACGCCAAAAGAAGATCCAACCGAACATCTTCGAACCTTTAATAGGATTTGTACTCTATTCAAAATCAGAGAAGTTGAGGATGAACAGATCTATCTCACGTTGTTTCCCTGGACTTTAAAGGGAGAAGCCAAAGATTGGTTAGAATCATTACCTGAAGGGGCGATTGACACATGGGATGTCTTAGTTGAAAAATTTCTTAAACAATTCTTTCTGGCATCTAAAGCCGTGAGACTTCAAGGAGAAATTGTTACGTTCGCGCAAAAGCCAAATGAAACATTATATGAGGCGTGGACAAGATTTGGAAAGTTGTTGAGAGGATGTCCGCAACATGGTTTAGACACATATCAAATTGTACAAATATTCTACCAAGGTGTCAACGTTGCTACCCGAAAAGACATCGACATAACAGCTGGTGGTTTCGTTATGAAGAAAACCGCAACTGAAGCTTACAAAATTATTGATAACGCTGCCTCCCACTCACATGAGTGGCACCAAGAAAAAGATATCTTTCATTCATCTAAAATGGCTAGATCCAATTCTAGCCATGACTTTGATTCCATTTCCGCAAAAATAGATGCTTTCGAGAGACGAATGGAAAATATGAATAAAGATATTCACGCAATACGAATCAGTTGTGAGCAATGCGGTGGACCACACTTAACAAAATATTGTCACATCGAGCAAACGATGGAACAACGTGAGAATGTTTCCTACATGAACCAAAGGCTGGGAAATAATTATCAAAATAATTATCAACCTCCAAGGCCAAACTTCAATCGAAATCAAAACATTCTTTACAATCCAAATGGGCCAAATAATAACTCGTACAACCAACAAGGTCTGAACAACCAACCAACTCAAAACAACACTTTCAATCAACAAAGACCTGGCTTGTATAAACCACCACAACAAATCGAAGAGAAAAAGTCAAATCTAGAAGAAATGATGGCAAAGCTAATGGAATCTCAAACACAATTTATTACATCTCAAACCCAAACAAATGAGAGGTTTGATAAGTCATTAAGAACTCAACAAGCTTCCATTTTGAATCTAGAAAAACACGTAGGTACTCTTGCTAGCATGATGAGTGAGAGGTGATAATGCTAAAAACAAACATATATTTCATAGCATTATCCCTCAAGAAAGACAAGCTTTTAGTTGCAATTGTTCTATTTACAAGTAATATTCGTTTAAATAATAAAAGGTGAAGACAAAAGACAGATTCGACGAATTGAAGACGCAAACGACCAAAAAGCTCAAAAGAACAAAGTACAATCAAAGTGGTTCAAATTATTGATAAGAAACGTCTCAAAATTACAAGAGTACAAGACGTAAAACGCAAAATACAAGATATTAAATTGTACGAAAGGACGTTCGAAAATCCGGAACCGGGACCAGAGTCAACTCTCAACGCTCGACGCAACGGACTAAAAATTGCAAGTCAACTATGCACATAAATATAATATAATATTTAAATAATTCTTAAAATTATTTATATATTATATTTATTTATTAAACCGTCGACAAGAAAGAAAACAAACTCTTGTGAGCTGGAAAAAGGTTCCATGCGATCGCATGTCAGTAGGTAGCTGGCCACATGCCTATAAATTCGCGGTTTTGGTTGATCATATACCATCTTTTTCCTTCTTCTTACTCATACGTAAATATATATATATATATATATATATTATAATTTTAATTTTAATTTTAAATTCTAATAATAAGGGTATGTTAGCGAATGTTGTAAGGGTGTAAGTCGAAATTCTGTCCGTGTAACGCTATGCTATTTTTAATCATTGTAAGTTATGTTCAACCCTTTTAATTTAATGTCTCGTAGCTAAGTTATTATTATGCTTATTTAATACCGAAGTAATCGTGATGTTGGGCTAAATATTAAAATTGAGTAATTGGGCTTTGGACCATAATTGGGGTTTGGATAAAAGAATGACACTTGTGGAAATTAGACTATGTGCTATTAATGGGCTTTATATTAACTAAATGATACCTCGTTGATTTAATATATAGACTTATAATTTGACGTATTTATATATAACCACATACGCTTGACTGGGTACGGTGGGCGGGATATCTATAAATATCAATAATTGTTCATTTTACCGGACACGGGATTGGATTAATAGTTAATAGACTTGTTAAAACAGGGGTGGATTACATTCAAGGGTAATTGGTGTAATTGTTAACAAAGTAGTAAAACCTTGGACTACACGAAGTCGATAACCTGGTGTATTCATTAAACAAAGTATTAAGACCTTGTTACAATTCGAATCCCCAATTAGTTGGAATATTTGACTTCGGGAATAAGAATAATTTGACGAAGACTTCCGCATTTTATGATTATGACTGATGGACTATTATGGACAAATCCGTGTAGACATATCAAATAATCCAGGACAAAAGACAATTAACCCATGGGAATAAACTAAAATCAACACGTCAAACATCATGATTACGGAAGTTTAAATAAGCATAATTCCTTTATTTTCATATTTAATTGCACTTTTAATTATCGCACTTTTATTTATTGTCATTTTAATTATCGTACTTTTTAATTATCGCAATTTTATTTACCGTTATTTTATTTATCGCATTTTTATTTATTGCAATTTCATTATCGTTATTTAATTTACGCTTTAAATTAAGTTATATTTATTTTTAATATTTTACATTAGGTTTTAACTGCGACTAAAGTTTTAAAATCGACAAACCGGTCATTAAACGGTAAAAACCCCCTTTTATAATAATAATACTACTTATATATATTTTTGTATTTTTACAATCATAAGTTAAAAAATATATAGCGTTAAACTTGGCTAGAGTTCCATGTGGACGAACCGAACTTACTAAAAACTACACTACTGTACCATTAGGTACACTGCCTATAAGTGTTGTAGCAAGGTTTAGGTATATCCACTCTATAAATAAATAAATCACTTGTGTAAAATTGTATCGTATTTAATAGTATTTTTCTTAAAAAAATATAACTATTTCCAAGTACGCCTCGCACACATCAAGTATTTTTGGCGCCGCTGCCGGGGAAACTACAACGCCGGAAGCGAAACGCTATATAGAAAAAAAAAGATTTTTTTTAAGTTCTTTGTAAAAAAAATATGCGTTTTAAATATTAAAAATACAAAAATATAAAAATAAAAACAAAATATATATATATTTAAGAGTTGTTCAAAAATATAAAATATTTCTATTTCTATTTTTAGTTTGTAAAAATATAAGTTTTATTTAATTTATATAAATACTTTTTATAAATATTAAAACAGAAAAATATATATATATATATATATATATATATATATATATATATATATATATATATATATATATATATAAACCACTCGGCCCGATCTGAAACAACCCAACCCGTATTAAAATCGGCCCATAAATTTTTTTTCTTATACTACGCGTTAAATAATACTTTAGGTCCCATTTATTATTTCCAAAACATCTTTAACAAAAATAAGTTCATTAATCTTTTAAACATTTAATACATAGTTTAAATATCCAAGCGGGTAAACATGACCCGACTATTTAATTCCAAACAAAACGAGCATGGTGATTGGGATACGCTACCCAATCCTAAATCGAGTATAAAGCAAGATCTTCTAAAGCAACCTAGCCGAGATCTCTAATCCCCAAGCTTACCCGAGCCGCCAAGCATGCAACCTATAAAAATGTAAACAACGAGAGGGTAAGCTAACGCTTAGTGAATGATAATATACTACATACATATATATGTATAAAATGGACACGCCACAATCATAATCAAATAGCGCATACCGGAGCGTCCAAATATAAGGCAAGCTAAACTAAGCATACCGTATAATCACTAAGCAACAAGCTAGTAACAACAACCATAAAGTAAGTCACCAACGACGATGTGAACAACGCCAATAAGCTACACCCGAAGGGTTAGCTACATCACAACAATACACTAATATATATATATATATATATATATATATATATATATATATATATATATATATATATATATATATATATATATATATAAGAATATATAAACGCCCACGGTTAACCAATCGTAAAAAGGAATGGTACTCGAATTTCCCATCGGTGTTCATAACAACCGTTAGTGTACAACACATATATCACTAACCCTTGGACAACACATATCCGTTTATAAAATCGTTAGTGTACAACACATATAACACTAAATTGGACAACATATATCCATTCATAAAACCGTTAGTGTACAACGCATATATCTCTAACTTGGACAACACATATCCATACAATAATTCGTTAGCATACAACGCATATATCGCTAACTCGGACAACATACATCCGTTCATAAAGGCCGTTAGTGCACAACGACATATATCACTAACTTGGAAAACACATATCCGTTCCTACAAATAAATACATTATATACATACATGTATACTTATTCCACTCACAACCACGTGTGATAACGTACACCCAAAGTGTGTACTTCGCCAAAGGTGGTCAACCAAAACGCACAACCGTGCCAATTGGACCCATACACAAGTCCATCAAATCCACCTACACGTGAAGTGAGCTCTATAGCCGAGAATCACTTCACCCGACCCGTACCCATCCTACACATACATATGCATATAGGATATTAACACTCACCTCGTCGCCTTGAAGAATGCCACCGAATAATCCGCAATCGCCGATGGAATGTACCTACTCCATTTATCACATAACAAGTAACATAATTAGGGTGGATATACAAATCAACCCAAATTGACTACTAGTGCAATTTTGACCCAAATGCATTTCCAAGCACAAATCGCGCCCCAACTAACCAATAATTACTAACGCAGGTGAGAATGGTCCTAATATGCCAATCAAACCCAATCATAGGTGTTAAACACCTATCTTGCCCAAAATGACACTTAAACCCTAATTTGACCCATAAGAAGTCAATATCACGCCATTAGCAAGTTTTGACACCAAAACATAATTAACTCGGTTCTATGCTTCAACTTAATCCATTTTAAGTTTATAAACCTTATTAAATCGGCAATTGAGTCCTAATCATTAACAAACTCTAATTTTGACTCTAGTCAAAATTAGTCAACCACAAGAACCCTAATGGTTTCCAAAACATCAATAATCACTAATACTAGTGATTATACACCATTTACAAGTCTTAAACGTGGTTAAATCATTAACCAACTCAAAACCCGCCAAATATCAAAATAGCAAGTTTCCATAAACCCATTTCATCAACTAAGTGGGTTTTACAACTAACAATCTCAAACCCTAACATTGAATCTCAAATCAAACAATGAAATTCGGAGTTTGAACTTACCAATACCGCCAAAATGATGCCGTTGATGAGATGAACAACTTTAATACTTGAGATATGACCCGAAACACCCTTCTTCTTCTCTAATTGGAGCTCTCTCTCTCTCTAAATCTCTCATCTCTCTCTAGGGTTTGAAGATGAGAGTGTTGATGAGTGAAAATGAGGATAAGATAAGCCTTGAATCAGCCTTATGGCTCTAAAACCGGCCATATGTGAATTTACCAAAACACCCTCAAAAGATTCCATTAAAATGGGTTAAAAATGACATTACAGCGACATTTGTCGCATTTCGCGACACCATGTCACGTTTCGCGACACCAGAATGCGACAACACCTACTAGAACGCGATATACTGATCAGGTCTTAAATAAATTAGCCGTCGCGTTTTGATCACGTTTGTCGCGGATTGCGACAACCCGAAACGCGATACACTTGCTTGAAACGCGATATTACCAGCTTTTAGAAGTTCAGGGACTGAAATTGACAGATTCTGATTCTGATGTAAATTCTGAAAATGCATAAGTGTTAGGATGACTTTTAGTGGCGCTTTCTGGTGCACACATTTACTGACACTTTCAGGAACATTTTCTGATGCATTAAAAACTCGGGGTGTTACAACTCTCCCCCACTTAGATTCGATCACGTCCTCGTGATCCTAATGACTTAACCAATCCGAACCTACACGCCACGGTTCTAAACAAATGTTTCAATCCGACTTCCATCACATTACTTATTAACCCAAGGGCTAATCCGTTAACTAAGATACACACTTGCACGCATTTCAAGACGTACAATACACGCAACAACCGAAGTCAACAACAATCACTTAGAATACGCGAAATCGCCACGTATTCTTCCAACTCCTCTAGGCAATTCTTCTCAAAGAGTTACCTTTAACAACTAAATCGTCACCCGCGATTTATCAAGTCCAAAAATCTCAAAGAGTTACCTTTAACAACTAAACCATTACTCGCTCTACTAGAGGTCAAGAGGATAATCAACAGACAAGGAGCTCCAAAATATAAGAGAAAATATAAAGCCCAATAACAGCACGGAGGTTACAAACCGTGGATATTAATACGAATAGAAATATAAAGACGCGGTAGAATTAAGAATAGTATCACCCTAAGGTAATGGTAGAAGTAAACAGATTTTCCTGGTGGAAGATTTAAAAGAAGGATGACAGAAAGGATAGTTTGGAAAATATCAATGATTAGAATTGGATTAAGCATTTTCATAATCTTTTGAATTTGGAGATTGTATAGAAATGGTGAGAATAAGGGAACGGAAGAGCTTAATTTATTATGGAAATATCAGACAGAGTAATCAAAGCGGATCACCGTATTTAATTTTAGAGATCTTAATTTTCCTTACTCGCTGAAGAATCAAATCTTTTAGATTTCGAAGGTTTTCTCTAAATTCCTTGAATTTCGGAATTCAATCAAGACAACGTCAAAAGTTAAGACGCACCTTATTTTTCTAAATTCAACCTTGACTCTGTCAAAAGTTAAGACAATCCTTTATTATCTCATTTCAAATCAATATTTTTGTGATAGCTTCACTCATACGCTTCGAATAATCGAATTGTTTTATCCATATGACTCAATGATGATAAAACTCTAATTATCAACTCATATTCGTCATGAAAACATTTTTATTGTTAGCCATGACCACCTCACTCAAATTTCGGGACGAAATTTCTTTAACGGGTAGGTACTGTGACGACCCGGAAATTTCCGACCAAATTCAAACTTAATCTTTATATGATTTCGATACGATAAGCAAAATATGTATGTTGAGTCTAGAAAATTTTGGAACAATGTTCATATATTCAAATTGACCTTCGACCATTTCCGAAGATTCACGAACAATTAATGATAAATAGATATGTATATCTATGTATATATAATTGAATATATGAATTCGAAGTAATAGGATACGATTTAAATTGATGAAGCTAAAAATGTAAAATGATATAAGATATAATAAAATTAACATTAACATATATATATACATAATCTATAAATATCACATATAGAAATTTAGAATATTGTATGTTATATAAATAATTGTGTACTAATATTAAATTGTTATATTATTAACATTATTGTTATTATGATAATTATTATTATCAATATTAATTGTATTATTATTAATATATTTATTTATTTATTAATATTAATATTAAACATAAAGCAAATGATTAATCGATTTTATTTAACATCCTTATCAACTTTTTCTTTTGCTTTCTATTCTTCCGTGAGTGTATATTGAGATACAGCTCATTATTTAACAAATCATTCATTTGGATGATGGGTTGGAATCAATCAATTATCTCAATTATCTGTGTCATCTTATATATGCCATACATACATACATACATACATACATACATACATATACTTTTGATTATAGACTTGTACACTAACTAAACAACCACCATCACTTCCACGACTACCAATTCCACAATCTTCCATCACCTTGTCTCTTTGATTCTGTTGAACAAGCAAACCAAACACCACCCATCGAATTAACTATTACTTATACACGTTCGACCACCAACACACGTCACCTTGTTAGCTCGGACTGTTGAACCTGCTCAATTTTGTTGATTCTTTCTGTTCTAGTGAAAACCACTCCAAAACCATCATGATGTGTAACCATCAAACTGATATTAACATTCTTTTTCTTCTTAGAATCACCAACAAACCATGATCACCACTAAAACCCTCACCATCATCATATATTAATTGTTAAGTGTTCTGATTCACGACTTGATTTAAATACCATCGTGTGCTTACTGTAACTACTACCAATTTAAAACAGATGATCAAGCAACAAACCAGGCTGCTAATTATCAATCAAACCAAACTGCCATTACAGCTGAAAAACACCACCAATTATTTAGTCTCTCTACATATAGATATACATACGCATATAGTTATACAATCAGCTCAAACAAGAATCACCACCTCCTCTATCTTTTCTATCATTTTTTCCTTTTTTCCTAATTGTTGTATCTTGAACCAAACACCTCATCAAATCTACCAATAACACCAATAACTACTATTTTCGTTAAATCAAATATGAGCACAGAACATATGAAGGATTTAAGAAATTGAGAGTTAGATAATGAATCGATTACCTGCTAATGGTTCAATTGATTGTATTACCACCCTAATCGATCTACTCTTGCTCCCATCCTGTCGACAAATACCAATAAAGCTAATTAAAAATTCCTTTTCTCTCTCGACTGCCACTGTTCCGATTATGGCTGCTAAATTGAAAACATGCTTGATCAATTGATAAATCGTTGACCTGTTTGAGAGATTGATGATTTCATGATCCTCTCGATCGATTGTCGAATCCGTGATCTGCTTTTGTTATATTTTTTTTCTTTTCTTGCTCCTGATCGAGATGTAAAAAAAAAAAGGTGTGGCCAGTATTTTATTTAGTGAATCTCTACTTGGGCCGTGTTTCATTTTATTTTGAGTTGGGCCGAGATGCTGTTGGGCCAAAAACAAAACTGGATCAGAAAATGATGATAAGAGATGTGGGTATATGAATGATAATATTTACGGGATTAAATAATTTATGATGCGAGTAATACTGGAAAAATTAAACGGATCAGCTGGTTTAGGAGTGGTGCGGGTTTACGAGAGGTCACGGGTTCGAATCTCACTTGGGACAATTCTTTTTAAGATAACTTTTGAAAGGGTATACCTATTTCATTATTATTATTATTATTATTATTATCATTATCATCATTATTATTATGATTATGATTATTGATATTATTATTGTTATGATTGTTAGTGTTGTTTTATTTATTGTTATTACTAATGTTATAAAGATTATTATTATTATTACTTGCATAAGTATTATAAATATTATCATTATTATTATTATTATTAATAATACAAGTAGTAAATATAATTTATTAGTATTAATATGATTATAATTACAAAAAAATAATAATAAATATTAATATTATTATTGTTAAGATAAGTATTATTATTACAACATACTACAAATTAATATTATTCTCATAAAAATTAGTATAGTATCATTTTTAGTACTGTTACTGTTATTAGTAACAAAAGTATTATCAATATGATTATTTTTATTAGTAATGTTAATATTAGAAAATTATTATCATTTTACCAAAAATCGTTATTTTGAATATCATTACAACTTATTATTATTATTATTATTATTATTATTATTATTATTATTATTAATATTATTATTATTATTATTATTATTATTATTATTATTATTATTATTATTATTATTATTATTATTATTATTATTATTATTATTATTATTATTATTATTATTATTATTATTATTATAGATTATCATTACCATTTTATTATTAGTATTATCATTATTAATAAAGTTATTATTATTGATATTAGTAAATCCCTATTTTTCAAAAACCATCATTTTAACAAATAACTATAAATAACATATAATCAAAGATATAATATAAGTATACGCTTTTAAATGGAATTTAGTATAAAATCTATATAACCATCATTATAATAATAATATATATATTAATAAATGAAATTATGAGATTTTCCATTGCATGCTTTAATAGATATATAAATGATATAGGTTCGTGAATCCGAGGCCAACCCTACGCTTGTTAAATGTCGCAATATGTATTTTTACTACAAAATACATGGTGAGTTTCATTAATCCCTTTTTAAATACTTTTGCAATATATATTTTTGGGACTGAGAATACATGCGCTGCTTTTATAAATGCTTTACGAAATAGACACAAGTGATCGAAACTACATTCTATGGTTGGATTATTAAACCGAATATGCCCCTTTTTAGTCTGGTAATCTAAGAATTAGGGAACAGACAACCTAATTGACGCGAATCCTAAAGATAGATCTATCGGGCCCAACAAGCCCCATCCAAAGTACCGGATGTTTTAGTACTTCGAAATTTATATCATGTCCGAAGGAGGATCCCGGAATGATGGGGATATTCTTATATGCATATTGTTAATGTCGGTTACCAGGTGTTCAATCCATATGAATGATATTTTGTCTCTATGCATGGGACGTATGTTTATGAGAAATGGAAATATGAAATCTTGTGGTCTATTAAAATTATGAAATGATTATTTATGTTAAACTAATGAACTCACCAACCTTTTGGTTGACACTTTAAAGCATGTTTATTCTCAGGTACGAAAGAAATCTTCCGCTGTGCATTTGCTCATCTTAGAAATATTACTTGGAGTCATTCATGACATATTTCAAAAGACGTTGCATTCGAGTCGTTGAGTTCATCAAGATTATTATTAAGTCAATATTAGTAGGATATATTACGAAATGGTATGCATGTTGTCAACTTTCAATGTAATGAAAGATTGTCTTTTCAAAAACGAATGCAATGTTTGTAAAATGTATCATATAGAGGTCAAGTACCTCGCGATGAAATTAACTGTTGTGAATCGTTTATAATCGATATGGACTTCGTCCGGATGGATTAGGACGGGTCTTCACAGTTGGTATCAGAGCGGTGGTCTTAGCTAACCAGGTCTTGCATTAGTGTGTCTAACTGATAGTTGTTAAGATGCATTAGTGAGTCTGGACTTCGACTGTGCCTGCATGTCAAAAGTTTTGCTTATCATTTAGTGTCGAAAATTATTTTCTTATCATCCTTAAAGTCTAGACACGTCTTACTGCCTCTATTGCATAGACAGTGTATAGACAAAATTCATATCTTAGCATATCTGCTAAATCATATCTTATCGTATCTGTTACTTTAAACTTTGCCTGATATCTTCCGTAAATTTCTCCGTAATTTAAGGGAACCTGGTACTATATATCTATGCATATTATGCATTGAGAATACCATCCAACTATCAATTGCTGTCACTAAACTCTTCATACAAAAAAAAAAAAAAAATCTTTTCTGAGATCGCGTAAGATGGCCTCTACGAACCAACCAAGTTCATCTGACTCCGAAGACAGCGTGACAGGAGCACACCAACCAATCAACTACCGTGATTACTGGAGAAAATGGGGGTGGGTTCGCGACATACTCACCCTATGGAGAAGGGAAGAAGGTACTCCATATCATGAACCGAATCTACCACCTAACCTTGGAGTACTTGACCCGCTCACCGGCGAACCCGTTCGTAACACCGTTTATACCCTTTTTGCAAGAATTTTTCATCTTGAGGCTACCATTAACAGAAATAGAGGAGATATCTGACCTCTACCTCACATTGATAACCAACCCGGGTTAGTAGAAGAAGTTAGAGAACTCTGAGCTCGAGTATTTACTTTAGAGAGCACGGTACATAATTTACAAGCACCAGCAGTATCACCAACACCAGTAACGTCACCAGCCTCAGCACTAACGGCACCAGTACCACCAACAACCCAAGTTTCAACAATCCATGCCTCAACATCTCATCTTGTACCTCGAGTATAATCATCGTTCTACGTATCGTTCTACATCAATTACCTTCGTTCTTCATGGCGATTATGTAATCTCTAATGTTTTAGAAATTATGTATTCTTGTTCTAACGGTAAATCAGATGAGTTAATATCATATTAACTCATTAAATCCATGATTGCATCTGAAGAAAATATATATGTACATATGTTTTTATAAAGATTGTAATTAAAAATTCTTTTGTACAAACTGTTAATGGTGAAAATATTTTAACGCGTAGGTAATACCCGAGGAAATATCTAACTTTCATATTAACATGTTATACTGTACATTCTTCGAATCTGATTCAAGTCATTTACTATCCTATTTGCATCCACAGATATACGTATCCGTTTACAGCAAAATAACCATTTTCCTTCAATTTAATATTTGAATTTTGACCTATCAGAATCCAACAAGTGGCATAATGAAGAAAACATTGGACAAAATAAAATTTGTTAGAAACAAACAAATTAACTATGAGAAATTCTGTTAAGAATCCACGCTAACAAAATCCTAGCTAACTGTTCCTAGCTAACTGATTACATTTTATTTATCGCAGTTTATTTATCTCAATTTAATTATCGCAATTTTATTTATTGTCATTTAATTTCTGTTATTTACTTTACGCACTTTTTTTATCGTAATTTAATTTTTGTTATTTATTTTACGCATTTAAATATCGGGACACGTATACAAGGTTTTGACATATCATATCAACACATCTATATATATTATTTGGAATAACCATAGACACTCTATATGATGTAATGATCGAGTCTGAGACATGTACACGGGTCACGATACATATTAATTAATTCAAATATTATATATTAAATTATATATATTAATTATTGTACTGTCAACTGTGGACTAATAACATTGGACAATTAAAATGAATTAAAATATTGAATATAACATATGAAACTAAACAATTCTTCAAGTTTGCCACTTGATTTCATCTTAAACCTCATTTGTATCTTGACGATTACAATCCGCGTTCAAACCTTTCATGATTCTTGAAAACGCCTCAATCGAGAGTAATGAACCAACCTCACTTCACCTGCGAAAGAAAAAAAAATTATACATATAGTTATGCACCTGAAAACACTCGAAACTTGAGTAAACGTTTAAACCGTATCTGTGCTAGCTCTTCTGGCATTGTTATTACCAAAAAAAAAAAAAAAAAAAACATTGCAAATTTTTTCAAATTAGCCAATTTTATCACAGCTCCAGCAAATCAACTTCGACTTCTCATTCGAATGAACTCTACTATAACTTTGATATATAAGTTCGCCTTTCGTCATCGTTATCGGGGAACCGTTTATATCCCACCACATTAACAGTAAACTTACCAACAACTTCATTAATCTTTGACTTTTCAAAAAGTTATTATATTCATTGAAACCCTATCATCTGCTCATCTGCATCTGATAACGAGAATTAACATACCAACTACCGGGAATCAGTAATCAGTACTTTGAAAACTCACAGCATATCTACATCAACAGCTATATGTAAAACATTTATCTCTTAGAATTATGATCTTTTATTCTGAAATCCTGAAAAGCACCCAGTCTATGAATCAATACTCCAAATTTTGAGGAAGCTGAATGAAACAGCAGAAACAGAAGACAACCGTAAACGACCTTGACCGTCGAACGTTTGATGATAAAGAATGGAGTATTGGAAACAATCAATATAAAATCTAGTGCCGAAAAGCGGATTATGTGAAACTATGAAGGAAGCCGTGGACAAATCACAAAGAATAAGTTTGACTTCAAAGAATCCAAATGATTCAATGCCTGCTGAAGTCTTTAGTGAATATCTTGCTCCTTACTCTAAACCCTTGCGGACAATAGTTTCCATCATTCTCTGATCTTAGATATTCAAAGATATTATCTTATCTTTCATTACAAATATCCTCCATATTTCTGAAGATATTTTCATAACTATTCTTATTTGAAATCATTAATCTCTTCGTACTATCAGTGTTACATTATATAGAAACTATTAGTTTCTATATTCTGTAAACTTTCGAGCTTAAAATATGAATGTTATTGAAGTGATGTTGGGAACTGATGCATGAGTTAGTATAATATAATGACACTTGATCAACGTGATTATATTACAGTAAGTCATGCTAAGTTTCTAAATGGAACGTGATGATTCACAGATCATAACGTCATCATGTGTCATGTTATATAACTCTTTCATTTTGCTTAACTTCTGAACATATCAAGAAAGTATATTCTTGATAGTTATATTCTCAGTGATTATGGTAATTTGACAAATCAAATCGTGCTAATACGTTCTTTCTTGTTTAAAACATTAAGATCATTCGAAACTTTATACTTACGATTTCTGGACCGTTACTCGCTCTACTAGAGGTCGAGAGGATAATCAAAATACAAGGAGCTCCAAAATATAAGAGAAAATATAAAGCCCAATAACAGCACGGAGGTTACAAACCATGGATATTAATACGAATAGAAATATAAAGACGTGGTAGAATTAAGAATAGTATCACCCTAAGGTAATGGTAGAAGTAAACAGATTTTCCTGGTGGAAGATTTAAAAGAAGGATGACAGAAAGGATAGTTTGGAAAATATCAATGATTAGAATTGGATTAAGCATTTTCATAATCTTTTGAATTTGGGGATTGTATAGAAATGGTGAGAATAAGGGAACGGAAGAGCTTAATTTATAATGGAAATATCAGACAGAGTAATCAAAGCGGATCACCGTATTTAATTTTAGAGATCTTAATTTTCCTTACTCGCTGAAGAATCAAATCTTTTAGATTTCGAAGGTTTTCTCTAAATTCCTTGAATTTCGGAATTCAATCAAGACAACGTCAAAAGTTAAGACGCACCTTATTTTTCTAAATTCAACCTTGACTCTGTCAAAAGTTAAGACAAACCTTTATTATCTCATTTCAAATCAATATTTTTGTGATAGCTTCACTCATACGCTTCGAATAATCGAATTGTTTTATCCATATGACTCAATGATGATAAAACTCTAATTATCAACTCATATTCGTCATGAAAACATTTTTATTGTTAGCCATGACCACCTCACTCAAATTTCGGGACGAAATTTCTTTAACGGGTAGGTACTGTGACGACCCGGAAATTTCCGACCAAATTCAAATTTAATCTTTATATGATTTCGATACAATAAGCAAAATATGTGTTGAGTCTAGAAAATTTTGGAACAATGTTCATATATTCAAATTGACATTCGACCATTTCCGACGATTCACGAACAATTAATGATAAATAGATATGTATATCTATGTATATATAATTGAATATATGAATTCGAAGTAATAGGATACGATTTAAATTGATGAAGCTAAAAATGTAAAATGATATAAGATATAATAAAATTAACATTAACATATATATATACATAATATATAAATATTACATATAGAAATTTAGAATATTTTATGTTATATAAATAATTGTGTACTAATATTAAATTGTTATATTATTAACATTATTGTTATTATGATAATTATTATTATCAATATTAATTGTATTATTATTAATATATTTATTTATTTATTAATATTAATATTAAACATAAAGTAGATGATTAATCGATTTTATTTAACATCCTTATCAACTTTTTCTTTTGCTTTCTATTCGTCCGTGAGTGTATATTGAGATACAGCTCATTATTTAACAAATCATTCATTTGGATGATGGGTTGGAATCAATCAATTATCTCAATTATCTGTGTCATCTTATATATGCCATACATACATACATACATATACTTTTGATTATTGACTTGAACACTAACTAAACAACCACCATCACTTCCAAGACTACCAATTCCACCATCTTCCATCACCTTGTCTCTTTGATTCTGTTGAACAAGCAAACCAAACACCACCCATCGAATTAACTATTACTTGTACACGTTCGACCACCAACACACGTCACCTTGTTAGCTCGGACTGTTGAACCTGCTCAGTTTTGTTGATTCTTTCTGTTCTAGTGAAAACCACTCCAAAACCATCATGACGTGTAACCATCAAACTGATATTAACATTCTTTTTCTTCTTAGAATCACCAACAAACCATGATCACCACTAAAACCCTCACCATCATCATACATTAATTGTTAAGTGTTCTGATTCATGACTTGATTTAAATGCCATCATGTGCTTACTGTAACTACTGCCAATTTAAAACAGATGATCAAGCAACAAACCAGGCTGCTAATTATCGATCAAACCAAACTGCCATTACAGCTGAAAAACACCACCAATTATTTAGTCTCTCTACATATAGATATACATACGCATATAGTTATTCAATCAGCTCAAACAAGAATCACCACCTCCTCTATCTTTTCTATCATTTTTTCCTTTTTTCCTAATTGTTGTATCTTGAACCAAACACCTCATCAAATCCACCAATAACACCAATAACTACTATTTTCGTTAAATCAAATATGAGCACAGAACATATGAAGGATTTAAGAAATTAAGAGTTAGATAATGAATCGATTACCTGCTAATGGTTTAATTGATTGTATTACCACCCTAATCGATCTACTCTTGCTCCCATCCTGTCGACAAATACCAACAAAGCTAATTAAAAATTCCTTTTCTCTCTCGACTGCCACTGTTCCGATTGTGGCTGCTAAATTGAAAACATGCTTGATCAATTGATAAATCGTTGACCTGTTTGAGAGATTGATGATTTCATGATCCTCTCGATCGATTGTCGAATCCGTGATCTGCTTTTGTTATTTTTTTTTCTTTTCTTGCTCCTGATCGAGATGTAAAAAAAAAAAAAGGTGTGGCCAGTATTTTATTTAGTGAATCTCTACTTGGGCCGTGTTTCATTTTATTTTGAGTTGGGCCGAGATGCTGTTGGGCCAAAAACAAAACTAGATCAGAAAATGATGATAAGAGATGTGGGTATATGAATGATAATATTTACGGGATAAAATAATTAATGATGCGAGTAATACTGGAAAAATTAAACGGATCAGCTGGTTTAGGAGTGGTGCGGGTTTACGAGAGGTCACGGGTTCGAATCTCACTTGGGACAATTCTTTTTAAGATAACTTTTGAAAGGGTATACCTATTTCATTATTATTATTATTATCATTATCATTATTATTATTATGATTATGATTATTGATATTATTATTGTTATGATTGTTAGTGTTGTTTTATTTATTGTTATTACTAATGTTATAAAGATTATTATTATTATTACTTGCATAAGTATTATAAATATTATCATTATTATTATTATTATTATTATTATATTATTAATAATACAAGTAGTAAATATAATTTATTAGTATTAATACGATTATAATTACAAAAAAAAATAATAAATATTAATATTATTATTGTTAAGATAAGTATTATTATTACAACATACTACAAATTAATATTATTCTCATAAAAATTAGTATAGTATCATTTTTAGTACTGTTACTATTATTAGTAACAAAAGTATTATCAATATGATTATTTTTATTAGTAATGTTAATATTAGAAAATTATTATCATTTTACCAAAAATCGTTATTTTGAATATCATTACAACTTATTATTATTATTATTATTATTATTATTATTATTATTATTATTATTATTATTATTATTATTAATAATAATAATATTATTATTATTATTATTATTATTATTATTATTATTATTATTATTATTATTATTATTATTATTATTATTATTATTATAGATTATCATTATCATTTTATTATTAGTATTATCATTATTAATAAAGTAATTATTATTGATATTAGTAAATCCCTATTTTTCAAAACCATCATTTTAACAAATAACTATAAATAACATATAATCAAAGATATAATATAAGTATACGCTTTTAAATGGAATTTAGTATAAAATATATATAACCATCATTATAATATATATATATATATATATATATATATATATATATATATATATATATATATATATATATATATATATATATATATATATATATATATATATATATATATATATATATTAATAAATGAAATTATGAGATTTTCCATTGCATGCTTTAATAGATATATAAATGATATAGGTTCGTGAATCCGAGGCCAACCCTACGCTTGTTAAATGTTGCAATATGTATTTTTACTACAAAATACATTATGGTGAGTTTCATTAATCCCTTTTTAAATGCTTTTGCAATATATATTTTTGGGACTGAGAATACATGCGCTGCTTTTATAAATGCTTTACGAAATAGACACAAGTGATCGAAACTACATTCTATGGTTGGATTATT
The DNA here is from genome assembly GCF_046630445.1 of Rutidosis leptorrhynchoides. NCBI lineage: Eukaryota > Viridiplantae > Streptophyta > Magnoliopsida > Asterales > Asteraceae > Rutidosis > Rutidosis leptorrhynchoides. The sequence continues at coordinate 327,024,041 of NC_092342.1, read as the reverse complement.
AAACCGAATATGCCCCTTTTTAGTCTGGTAATCTAAGAATTAGGGAACAGACACCCTAATTGACGCGAATCCTAAAGATAGATCTATCGGGCCCATCAAGCCCCATCCAAAGTACCGGATGTTTTAGTACTTTGAAATTTATATCATGTCCGAAGGAGGATCTCGGAATGATGGGGATATTCTTATATGCATATTGTTAATGTCGGTTACCAGGTGTTCAATCCATATGAATGATATTTTGTCTCTATGCATGGGACGTATGTTTATGAGAAATGGAAATATGAAATCTTGTGGTCTATTAAAATTATGAAATGATTATTTATGTTAAACTAATGAACTCACCAACCTTTTGGTTGACACTTTAAAGCATGTTTATTCTCAGGTACGAACGAAATCTTCCGCTGTGCATTTGCTCATCTTAGAAATATTACTTGGAGTCATTCATGACATATTTCAAAAGACGTTGCATTCGAGTCGTTGAGTTCATCAAGATTATTATTAAGTCAATATTAGTAGGATATATTACGAAATGGTATGCATGTTATCAACTTTCAATGTAATGAAAGATTGTCTTTTCAAAAACGAATGCAATGTTTGTAAAATGTATCATATAGAAGTCAAGTACCTCGCGATGAAATTAACTGTTGTGAATCGTTTATAATCGATATGGACTTCGTCCGGATGGATTAGGACGGGTCTTCACAGTTGGTATCAGAGCGGTGGTCTTAGCGAACCAGGTCTTGCATTAGTGTGTCTAACTGATAGTTGTTAAGATGTATTAGTGAGTCTGGACTTCGACTGTGCCTGCATGTCAAAAGTTTTGCTTATCATTTAGTGTCGAAAATTATTTTTTTATCATCCTTAAAGTCTAGACACGTCTTACTGCCTCTATTGCATAGACAGTGTATAGACAAAATTCATATCTTAGTATATCTGCTAAATCATATCTTATCGTATCTGTTACTTTAAACTTTGCCTGATATCTTCCGTAAATTTCTCCGTAATTTAAGGGAACCTGGTACTATATATCTATGCATATTATGCATTGAGAATACCATCCAACTATCAATTGCTGTCACTAAACTCTTCATACAAAAAAAAAAAAAAAATCTTTTCTGAGATCGCGTAAGATGGCCTCTACGAACCAACCAAGTTCATCTGACTCCGAAGACAGCGTGACAGGAGCACACCAACCAATCAACTACCGTGATTACTGGAGAAAATGGGGGTGGGTTCGTGACATACTCACCCTATGGAGAAGGGAAGAAGGTACTCCATATCATGAACCGAATCTACCACCTAACCTTGGAGTACTTGACCCGCTCACCGGCGAACCCGTTCGTAACACCGTTTATACCCTTTTTGCAAGAATTTTTCGTCTTGAGGCTACCATTAACAGAAATAGAGGAGATATCTGACCTCTACCTCACATTGATAACCAACCAGGGTTAGTAGAAGAAGTTAGAGAACTCTGAGCTCGAGTATTAACTTTAGAGAGCACGGTACATAATTTACAAGCACCAGCAGTATCACCAACACCAGTAACGTCACCATCCTCAGCACTAACGGCACCAGTACCACCAACAACCCAAGTTTCAACAATCCATGCCTCAACATCTCATCCTGTACCTCGAGTATAATCATCGTTCTACGTATCGTTCTACATCAATTATCATTTTATTATTAGTATTATCATTATTAATAAAGTTATTATTATTGATATTAGTAAATCCCTATTTTTCAAAAACCATCATTTTAACAAATAACTATAAATAACATATAATCAAAGATATAATATAAGTATACGCTTTTAAATAGAATTTAGTATAAAATCTATATAACCATCATTATAATAATAATATATATATTAATAAATGAAATTATGAGATTTTCCATTGCATGCTTTAATAGATATATAAATGATATAGGTTCGTGAATCCGAGGCCAACCCTACGCTTGTTAAATGTCGCAATATGTATTTTTACTACAAAATACATGGTGAGTTTCATTAATCCCTTTTTAAATACTTTGCAATATATATTTTTGGGACTGAGAATACATGCGCTGCTTTTATAAATGCTTTACGAAATAGACACAAGTGATCGAAACTACATTCTATGGTTGGATTATTAAACAGAATATGCCCCTTTTTAGTCTGGTAATCTAAGAATTAGGGAACAGACAACCTAATTGACGCGAATCCTAAAGATAGATCTATCGGGCCCAACAAGCCCCATCCAAAGTACCGGATGTTTTAGTACTTCGAAATTTATATCATGTCCGAAGGAGGATCCCGGAATGATGGGGATATTCTTATATGCATATTGTTAATGTCGATTACCAGGTGTTCAATCCATATGAATGATATTTTGTCTCTATGCATGGGACGTATGTTTATGAGAAATGGAAATATGAAATCTTGTGGTCTATTAAAATTATGAAATGATTATTTATGTTAAACGAATGAACTCACCAACCTTTTGGTTGACACTTTAAAGCATGTTTATTCTCAGGTACGAAAGAAATCTTCCGCTGTGCATTTGCTCATCTTAGAAATATTACTTGCATTCGAGTCGTTGAGTTCATTAAGATTATTATTAAGTCAATATTAGTAGGATATATTATGAAATGGTATGCATGTTTTCAACTTTCAATGTATTGAAAAATTGTCTTTTCAAAAACGAATGCAATGTTTGTAAAATGTATCATATAGAGGTTAAGTACCTCGCGATGAAATTAACTATTGTGAATCATTTATAATCGATATGGACTTCATCCGGATGGATTAGGATGAAATGTCCCGTTCTTATTGATTAAAAACGTTCCATATTAATTGATTTCGTTGCGAGGTTTTGACCTCTATATGAGACGTTTTTCAAAGACTGCATTCATTTTAAAACAAACCATAACCTTTATTTCATCAATAAAGGTTTAAAAAGCTTTACGTAGATTATCAAATAATGATAATCTAAAATATCCTGTTTACACACGACCATTACATAATGGTTTACAATACAAATATGTTACAACAAAATAAGTTTCTTGAATGCAGTTTTTACACAATATCATACAAGCATGGACTCCAAATCTCGTCCTTATTTAAGTATGCAACAGCGGAAGCTCTTAATAATCACCTGAGAATAAACATGCTTAAAACGTCAACAAAAATGTTGGTGAGTTATAGGTTTAACCTATATATATCAAATCATAATAATAGACCACAAGATTTCATATTTCAATACACATCCCATACATAGAGATAAAAATCATTCATATGGTGAACACCTGGTAACCGACATTAACAAGATGCATATATAAGAATATCCCCATCATTCCGGGACACCCTTCGGATATGATATAAATTTCGAAGTACTAAAGCATCCGGTACTTTGGATGGGGTTTGTTAGGCCCAATAGATCTATCTTTAGGATTCGCGTCAATTAGGGTGTCTGTTCCCTAATTCTTAGATTATCAGACTTAATAAAAAGGGGCATATTCGATTTCTATAATTCAACCATAGATTGTAGTTTCACGTACTTGTGTCTATTTTGTAAATCATTTATAAAACCTGCATGTATTCTCATCCCAAAAATATTAGATTTTAAAAGTGGGACTATAACTCACTTTCACAGATTTTTACTTCATCGGGAAGTAAGACTTGGCCACTGGTTGATTCACGAACCTATAACAATATATACATATATATCAAAGTATGTTCAAAATATATTTAGAACACTTTTAATATATTTTGATGTTTTAAGTTTATTAAGTCAGCTGTCCTCGTTAGTAACCTACAACTAGTTGTCCACAGTTAGATGTATAGAAATAAATCGATAAATATTATCTTGAATCAATCCACGACCCAGTGTATATGTATCTCAGTATTGATCACAACTCAAACTATATATATTTTGGAATCAACCTCAACCCTGTATAGCTAACTCCAACATTCACATATAGAGTGTCTATGGTTGTTCCGAAATATATATAGATGTGTCGACATGATAGGTCGAAACATTGTATACGTGTCTATGGTATCTCAAGATTACATAATATACAATACAAGTTGATTAAGTTATGGTTGGAATAGATTTGTTACCAATTTTCACGTAGCTAAAATGAGAAAAATTATCCAATCTTGTTTTACCCATAACTTCTTCATTTTAAATCCGTTTTGAGTGAATCAAATTGCTATGGTTTCATATTGAACTCTATTTTATGAATCTAAACAGAAAAAGTATAGGTTTATAGTCGGAAAAATAAGTTACAAGCCATTTTTGTAAAGGTAGTCATTTCAGTCGAAATAACGACGTCTAGATGACCATTTTAGAAAACATACTTCCACTTTGAGTTTAACCATAATTTTTGGATATAGTTTCATGTTCATAATAAAAATCATTTTCCCAGAATAACAACTTTTAAATCAAAGTTTATCATAGTTTTTAATTAACTAACCCAAAACAGCCCGCGGTGTTACTACGACGGCGTAAATCCGGTTTTACGGTGTTTTTCGTGTTTCCAGGTTTTAAATCATTAAGTTAGCATATCATATAGATATAGAACATGTGTTTAGTTGATTTTAAAAGTCAAGTTAGAAGGATTAACTTTTATTTGCGAACAAGTTTAGAATTAACTAAACTATGTTCTAGTGATTACAAGTTTAAACCTTCGAATAAGATAGCTTTATATGTATGAATCGAATGATGTTATGAACATCATTACTACCTCAAGTTCTTTGGATAAACCTACTGGAAATGAGAAAAATAGATTTAGCTTCAAAGAATCCTTGGATGGCTTGAAAGTTCTTGAAGCAGAATCATGACACGAAAACAATTTCAAGTAAGATTTCCACTCGAAATAAGATTGTTATAGTTATAGAAATTGAATTAAAGTTTGAATATGATTATTACCTTGTATTAGAAATATAACCTACTGTAAGTAACAAAGGTTTCTTGATCTTGGATGATTACTTGGAATGGATTTAGAAAACTTGGAAGTAAACTTGCAATCTTGGAAGTATTCTTGATTTTATGAAACTAGAACTTTTGAAATTTATGAAGAACACTTAGAGCTTGAAGATAGAACTTGAGAGAGATCAATTAGATGAAGAAAATTGAAGAATGAAAGTGTTTGTAGGTATTTTTGGTCGTTGGTGTATGGATTAGATATAAAGGATATGTAATTTTGTTTTCATGTAAATAAGTCATGAATGATTACTCATATTTTTGTAATTTTATGAGATATTTCATGCTAGTTGCCAAATGATGGTTCCCACATGTGTTAGGTGACTCAAATGGGCTGCTAAGAGCTGATCATTGGAGTGTATATACCAATAGTACATACATCTAAAAGCTGTGTATTGTACGAGTACGAATACGGGTGCGTACGAGTAGAATTGTTGATGAAACTGAACGAGGATGTAATTGTAAGAATTTTTGTTAAGTAGAAGTATTTTGATAAGTGTCTTGAAGTCTTTCTAAAGTGTATGAATACATATTAAAACACTACATGTATATACATTTTAACTGAGTCGTTATGTCATCGTTAGTCGTTACATGTAAATGTTGTTTTGAAACCTTTAGGTTAACGATCTTGTTGAATGTTGTTAACCCATTGTTTATTATAACAAATGAGATGTTAAATTGTTATATTATCATGATATTATGATATATAATATATCTTAGTATGATATATATACAGTTAAATGTCGTTACAACGATAATCGTTACATATATGTCTCGTTTCGAAATCATTAAGTTAGTAGTCTTATTTTTACATATGTATTTCATTGTTAATACACTTAATAATATATTTACTTATCATTTAACATAATTAACCAAGTATATCAATATCTTAATATGATTCATATGTACCTAGTAAGACGTTGTTATAACGATAATCGTTATATATATCGTTTTCGAGTTTCTTAAATTAATAGTCTCATTTTTATGTATATAACTCATTGTTAAAATACCTAATGAGATACATACTTATAATAAAATCATGTTAACTATATATATAACCATATATATGTCATCGTATAGTTTTTACAAGTTTTAACGTTCGTGAATCACCGGTCAACTTGGGTGGTCAATTGTCTATATGAAACCTATTTCAATTAATCAAGTCTTAACAAGTTTGATTGCTTAACATGTTGGAAACACTTAATCATGTAAATAACAATTTCATTTAATATATATATATATATATATAAACATGGAAAAGTTCGGGTCACTACAGTACCTACCCGTTAAATAAATTTCGTCCCGAAATTTTAAGCAGTTGGAGGTGTTGACGTATCTTCTGGAAATAAATGCGGGTATTTCTTCTTCATCTGATCTTCACGCTCCCAGGTGAACTCGGGTCCTCTACGAGCATTCCATCGAACCTTAACAATCGGTATCTTATTTTTTTTAAGTCTCTTAACCTCACGATCCATTATTTCGACGGGTTCTTCAATGAATTGAAGTTTTTCATTGATTTGGATTTCATCCAACGGAATAGTGAGATCTTCTTTAGCAAAACATTTCTTCAAATTTGAGACGTAGAAAGTGTTATGTACAGCCACGAGTTGTTGAGGTAGCTCTAGTTGGTAAGCTACTGGTCCGACACGATATATAATCTTGAATGGTCCAATGTACCTTGGATTTAGTTTCCCCCGTTTACCAAATCGAACAACGCCTTTCCAAGGTGAAACCTTAAGCATGACCATTTCTCCAATTTCAAACTCTATATCTTTTCTTTTACTGTCCGCGTAGCTCTTTTGTCGACTCTGGGCGGTTTTCAATCTTTGTTGAATTTGGATGATTTTCTCGGTAGTTTCTTGTATTATCTCCGGACCCGTAATCTGTCTATCCCCCACTTCACTCCAACAAATCTGAGACCTGCACTTTCTACCATAAAGTGCTTCAAACGGCGCCATCTCAATGCTTGAATGGTAGCTGTTGTTGTAGGAAAATTCTGCTAACGGTAGATGTCGATCCCAACTATTTCTGAAATCAATAACACAAGCTCGTAGCATGTCTTCAAGCGTTTGTATCGTCCTTTCACTCTGCCCATCAGTTTGTGGTTGATAGGCAGTACTCATGTCTAGACGAGTTCCCAATGCTTGCTGTAATGTCTGCCAGAATCTTGAAATAAATCTGCCATCCCTATCAGAGATAATAGAGATTGGTATTCCATGTCTGGAGATGACTTCCTTCAAATACAGTCGTGCTAACTTCTCCATCTTGTCATATTCTCTTATTAGCAGGAAGTGTGCTGACTTGGTGAGACAATCAACTATTACCCAAATAGTATCATAACCACTTGCAGTCCTTGGCAATTTAGTAATGAAATCCATGGTAATGTTTTCCCATTTCCATTCCGGGATTTCAGGTTGTTGTAGTAGACCTGATGGTTTCTGATGTTCAGCTTTGACCTTAGAACACGTCAAACATTCTCTTACATATTTAGCAATATCGGCTTTCATACCTGGCCACCAAAAATGTTTCTTAATATCCTTGTACATCTTCCCCGTTCCAGGATGTATTGAGTATCTGGTTTTATGAGCTTCTCTAAGTACCATTTCTCTCATATCTCCAAATTTTGGTACCCAAATTCTTTCAGCCCTATACCGGGTTCCGTCTTCCCGAATATTAAGATGCTTCTCCGATCCTTTGGGTATTTCATCCTTTAAATTTTCCTCTTTTAAAACTCCTTGTTGCGCCTCCTTTATTTGAGTAGTAAGGTTAGTGTGAATCATTATATTCATAGATTTTACTCGAATGGGTTCTCTGTCCTTTCAGCTCAAGGCATCGGCTACCACATTTGCCTTCCCCGGGTGGTAACGAATCTCAAAGTCGTAATCATTCAACAATTCAATCCACCTACGCTGCCTCATATTCAGTTGTTTCTGATTAAATATGTGTTGAAGACTTTTGTGGTCGGTATATATAATACTTTTGACCCCATATAGGTAGTGCCTCCAAGTCTTTAATGCAAAAACAACCACGCCTAATTCCAAATCATGCGTCGTATAATTTTGCTCGTGAATCTTTAATTGTCTAGACGCATAAGCAATCACCTTCGTCCGTTGCATTAATACACAACCGAGACCTTGCTTTGATGCGTCACAATAAATCACAAAATCATCATTCCCTTCAGGCAATGACAATATAGTGCCGTAGTTAGCTTTTTCTTCAATAATTGAAACGCCTTCTCTTGTTCATCCTTCCATTCAAATTTCTTCCCTTTATGCGTTAATGCAGTCAAGGGTTTTGCTATTTTGGAGAAATCTTGGATGAATCTTCTGTAGTAACCAGCCAATCCTAAAAATTGACGTATATGCTTCGGAGTTTTTGGGGTTTTCCACTTTTCAACGGTTTCGATCTTTGCCGGGTCCACCTGGATACCTTCTTTGTTCACTATGTGACCGAGGAATTGAACTTCTTCCAACCAAAATGCACACTTTGAAAACTTAGCGTACAGTTTTTCTTTCCTCACTACTTCTGGCACTTTTCTCAAATGTTCTTCGTGCTCTTGATCATTCTTTGAGTAAATAAGTATGTCATCGATGAAAACAATGACAAACTTGTCAAGATATGGCCCACACACTCGGTTCATAAGGTCCATGAACACAGCTGGTGCGTTAGTCAATCCAAACGGCATAACCATAAACTCGTAATGACCATAACGCGTCCTAAAAGCAGTTTTTGGAATATCATCCTCCTTTACTCGCATTTGATGATATCCAGAACGTAAATCGATCTTCGAATAAACCGACGAGCCTTGTAGTTGATCAAATAAGTCGTCAATTCTCGACAGTGGATAACGGTTTTTGATGGTAAGTTTGTTCAACTCTCTGTAGTCAATATATAACCTAAATGTACCATCCTTCTTCTTGACAAACAAAACAGGAGCTCCCCATGGTGATGTGCTTGGTCGAATGAAACCACGTTCTAATAGTTCTTGCTGTTGGCTTTGCAGTTCTTTCATCTCGCTGGGTGCGAGTCTATAAGGAGCACCAGCTATTGGTGCAGCTCCTGGTACAAGATCTATTTGAAATTCAACAGATCGATGTGGAGGTAGTCCCGGTAATTCTTTCGGAAATACATCGGGAAATTATTTTGCTACGGGAACATCATTGATGCTCTTTTCTTCAGTTTGTACTTTCTCGACGTGTGCTAGAACAGCATAGCAACCTTTTCTTATTAGTTTTTGTGCCTTCAAATTACTAATAAGATGTAGCTTCATGTTGCCCTTTTCTCCGTACACCATTAAGGGTTCTCCTTCTTCTCGTACAATGCGAATTGCATTTTTATAACATACGATCTCTGCTTTCACCTTCTTCAGCATGTCCATGCCAACTATTACATCAAAACTCCCTAACTCTACTGGTATCAAATCAATCTTAAATATTTCGCTACCCAGTTTAATTTCTCGATTCCGGCATATATTATCTGCTGAAATTAATTTACCGTTTGCTAATTCGAGTAAAAATTTACTATCCAACGGCGTCAATGGACAACTTAATTTAGCACAAAAATCTCTACTCATATAGCTTCTATCCGCACCCGAATCAAATAAAACGTAAGCAGATTTATTGTCAATAAGAAACGTACCCGTAACAAGCTCCAGGTCTTCCTGTGCCTCTGCCGCATTAATATTGAAAACTCTTCCGCGGCCTTGTTCATTCGTGTTCTCTTGATTCGGGCAATTTCTAATAATGTGGCCCGGTTTTCCACATTTATAACAAACTACATTGGCATAACTTGCTCCAACACTACTTGCTCCGCCATTACTCGTTCCGACACCATTTGTTCCTTTCGTTCTGTTAACTCCTGGTCTGTAGACCTCACACTTCTTCGCGCTATGACCATTTCTTTTACACTTGTTGCAAAATTTGGTGCAGAACCCCGAGTGATACTTTTCACACCTTTGGCATAGCTGCTTCTGATTGTTGTTGTTGTTGCGGTTGTTATTGTTGTTGGGATGATTGTTGTAGTTGCTGTTGTTGTTGTTGTTGTTGTTGTTGTTGTTGTTGTTGTTGGACCATTTGTTGTAGTTGCGATTGTTGGGATAATTGTTGCGATTATTATTGTAATTGCTGTTGTTATTGTATTGGTGATTCTTATCACCATTTTCCTCCCACTTTCTTTTGACTTGCTTCACATTGGTCTCTTCAGCCGTCTGTTCTTTAATTCTTTCCTCAATTTGGTTCACTAGTTTGTGAGCCATTCTACATGCCTGTTGTATGGAGGCGGGCTCGTGTGAACTTATATCTTCTTGGATTCTTTCCGGTAATCCTTTCACAAACGCGTCGATCTTCTCTTCCTCATCTTCGAACGCTCCCGGACACAATAGGCACAATTCTGTGAATCGTCTTTCGTATGTGGTAATATCAAATCCTTGGGTTCGTGACCCTCTAAGTTCTGTCTTGAGCTTATTGACCTCGGTTCTGGGACGGTACTTCTCGTTCATCAAGTGCTTGAATGCTGACCACGGTAGTGCGTACGCATCATCTTGTCCCACTTGCTCTAGATAGGTATTCCACCATGTTAACGCAGAACCTGTGAAGGTATGCGTTGCGTACTTCGCTTTGTCCTCTTCAGTACACTTACTTATGGCAAACACCGATTCGACCTTCTCAGTCCACCGTTTCAATCCAATCGGTCCTTCGGTTCCATAAATTCCAAAGGTTTGCAGGCAGTGAATTCTTTGTAGGTGCATCCTACACGATTTCCTGTACTGCTAGATCCAAGATTATTATTGGTATGTAGCGCAGCCTGTACTGCGGCTATGTTTGAAGCTAGAAAAGTACGGAATTCCTCTTCATTCATATTCACGGAGTGTCGAGTAGTCGGTGCCATTTCCTTCAAAATAGTCAAATGGAACAAGTTAATCATACAGAATATTAAGAGTAGTTAATAGTATTTCGTAGCATAATATGAACTCATTTATAAAAGCTTTTTCTTCATATTATCGTTTTATAAGTTTAAATTCGGGTAGTACCTATCCGTTAAGTTCATACTTAGTAGCTAATATACAATTCAACTACTACAATTCTATATGAAAAACTGATTATAATAATATTTCGCGTTCAAACTTTTATACAATATTTTACAAACTTACAATACCGCTTATTTTACATAAAGCATGAAATATAGCACACAATAACTTTGATACAAGATAGTTGTGAAGATAATTCTAGCTAGTACACAAGTCGTTCAGCAAAGGCAATAAAGACACGTAATTTATACGTCCAGAAACAAGTCATGCATTCTGGTTTTACTAGGACTACTTCCCATCCTTGGTCTTGTGGAACATAACCGTTATGGCCGTTGATAAGACAGCGTGTTGTAACGTCGTCAAAGGGACGAGGGTTACGTAATGACCAACAGTCTCGTAATAACCTAAAAACCTCATTTCTTACCCCAATTACCGACTCCGTCACTTGTGGGAACGTTTTGTTTAATAGTTGTAGCCCGATGTTCTTTTTCTCACTTTGGTGAGAAGCGAACATTACTAACCCGTAAGCATAGCATGCTTCTTTATGTTGCATGTTAGCCGCTTTTTCTAAATCATGAAGTCCTATATTCGGATACATTGAGTCAAAATAATTTCTTAACCCGTTGCGTAAAATAGCATTTGGGTTCCCCGCAATATATGCGTCAAAGTAAACACATCGTAACTTATGGGTTTCCCAATGTGATATCCCCCATCTTTCAAACGAAAGTCTCTTATAAACCAAGACATTCTTGGAACATTCTTCGAATGTCTTACAAACTGATCTCGCCTTAAATAGTTGTGCCGAAGAATTCTGACCGACTCTAGACAAGATTTCATCAATCATGTCTCCGGGTAGGTCTCTTAAAATATTGGGTTGTCTATCCATTTTGTGTTTTTATACTGTAAAATAGACAAGAGTTAGATTCATAAAAAAATACTTATTAATACAAGCAATTTTTACATATATCATAAAGCATAAGCACACTATATTACATATATTACACCACACGAATACAACTATCTTATTCCGAATCGCTTGTTTCTTCTTCTTCGGTTTTGGTTCGTTTTGCCAAGTTTCTAGGGATATATGATGTTTCCCTAATACGAGCCGTCGTTTTCCACATTGGTTTAGAAAAACCTGGTGGTTTAGAGGTTCCCGGGTCATTGTTACAACTTAAGGACTTCGGGGGTTGACGATACATATAAAGTTCATCGGGGTTGGAATTAAATTTCTCTATTTTTATGCCCTTTCCCTTATTATTTTCTTTTACCTTTTTAAATTCAGTTGGGGTAATTTCTATAACATCATCGGAGTTCTCGTCGGAATCCGATTCATCGGAGAATTGGTAATCCTCCCAATATTTTGCTTCCTTGACGGAAACACCATTGACCATAATTAACATTGGTCGGTTGGTTGAGGATTTTCTTTTACTTAACCGTTTTATTATTTCCCCCACCGGTTCTATTTCTTCATCCGGTTCCGATTCTTCTTCCGGTTCCGACTCTTCTTTCGGTTCCTCTTCGGGAACTTGTGAATCAGTCCACGAATCATTCCAATTTACATTTGACTCTTCATTATTATTAGGTGAGTCAATGGGACTTGTCCTAGAGTTAGACATCTATCACATAATATCAAACGCGTTAAGAGATTAATATATCACATAATATTCACATGTTAAAAATATATAGTTTCCAACAAAATTTGTTAAGCAATCATTTTTCAAGTAAACACGGTCGAAGTCCAGACTCACTAATGCATCCTAACAAACTCGATAAGACACACTAATGCAAAATTCTGGTTCTCTAAGACCAACGCTCGGATACCAACTGAAATGTCCCGTTCTTATTGATTAAAAATGTTCCATATTAATTGATTTCGTTGCGAGGTTTTGACCTCTATATGAGACGTTTTTCAAAGACTGCATTCATTTTAAAACAAACCATAACCTTTATTTCATCAATAAAGGTTTAAAAAGCTTTACGTAGATTATCAAATAATGATAATCTAAAATATCCTGTTTACACACGACCATTACATAATGGTTTACAATACAAATATGTTACAACAAAATAAGTTTCTTGAATGCAGTTTTTACACAATATCATACAAGCATGGACTCCAAATCTCGTCCTTATTTAAGTATGCGACAGCGGAAGCTCTTAATAATCACCTGAGAATAAACATGCTTAAAACGTCAACAAAAATGTTGGTGAGTTATAGGTTTAACCTATATATATCAAATCATAATAATAGACCACAAGATTTCATATTTCAATACACATCCCATACATAGAGATAAAAATCATTCATATGGTGAACACCTGGTAACTGACATTAACAAGATGCATATATAAGAATATCCCCATCATTCCGGGACACCCTTCGGATATGATATAAATTTCGAAGTACTAAAGCATCCGGTACTTTGGATGGGGTTTGTTAGGCCCAATAGATCTATCTTTAGGATTCGCGTCAATTAAGGTGTCTGTTCCCTAATTCTTAGATTACCAGACTTAATAAAAAGGGGCATATTCGATTTCGATAATTCAACCATAGAATGTAGTTTCACGTACTTGTGTCTATTTTGTAAATCATTTATAAAACCTGCATGTATTCTCATCCCAAAAATATTAGATTTTAAAAGTGGGACTATAACTCACTTTCACAGATTTTTACTTCGTCGGGAAGTAAGATTTGGCCACTGGTTGATTCACGAACCTATAACAATATATACATATATATCAAAGTATGTTCAAAATATATTTACAACACTTTTAATATAATTTGATGTTTTAAGTTTATTAAGTCAGCTGTCCTCGTTAGTAACCTACAACTAGTTGTCCACAGTTAGATGTACCGAAATAAATCGATAAATATTATCTTGAATCAATCCACGACCCAGTGTATATGTATCTCAGTATTGATCACAACTCAAACTATATATATTTTGGAATCAACCTCAACCCTGTATAGCTAACTCCAACATTCACATATAGAGTGTCTATGGTTGTTCCGAAATATATATAGATGTGTCGACATGATAGGTCGAAATATTATATACGTGTCTATGGTATCTCAAGATTACATAATATACAATACAAGTTGATTAAGTTATGGTTGGAATAGATTTGTTACCAATTTTCACGTAGCTAAAATGAGAAAAATTATCCAATCTTGTTTTACCCATAACTTCTTCATTTTAAATCCGTTTTGAGTGAATCAAATTGCTATGGTTTCATATTGAAATCTATTTTATGAATCTAAACAAAAAAAGTATAGGTTTATAGTCGGAAAAATAAGTTACAAGTCGTTTTTGTAAAGGTAGTCATTTCAGTCGAAAGAACGACGTCTAGATGACCATTTTAGAAAACATACTTCCACTTTGAGTTTAACCATAATTTTTGGATATAGTTTTATGTTCATAATAAAAATCATTTTCCCAGAATAATAACTTTTAAATCAAAGTTTATCATAGTTTTTAATTAACTAACCCAAAACAGCCCGCGGTGTTACTACGACGGCGTAAATCCGGTTTTACGGTGTTTTTCGTGTTTTCAGGTTTTAAATCATTAAGTTAGCATATCATATAGATATAGAACATGTGTTTAGTTGATTTTAAAAGTCAAGTTGGAAGGATTAACTTTTATTTACGAACAAGTTTAGAATTAACTAAACTATGTTCTAGTGATTACAAGTTTAAACCTTCGAATAAGATAGCTTTATATGTATGAATCGAATGATGTTATGAACATCATTACTACCTCAAGTTCTTTAGATAAACCTACTGGAAATGAGAAAAATAGATCTAGCTTCAAAGGATCCTTGGATGGCTTGAAAGTTCTTGAAGCAGAATCATGACACGAAAACAATTTCAAGTAAGATTTCCACTCGAAATAAGATTGTTATAGTTATAGAAATTGAATTAAAGTTTGAATATGATTATTACCTTGTATTAGAAATATAACCTACTGTAAGTAACAAAGGTTTCTTGATCTTGGATGATTACTTGGAATGGATTTAGAAAACTTGGAAGTAAACTTGCAATCTTGGAAGTATTCTTGATTTTATGAAACTAGAACTTTTGAAATTTATGAAGAACACTTAGAGCTTGAAGATAGAACTTGAGAGAGATCAATTAGATGAAGAAAATTGAAGAATGAAAGTGTTTATAGGTGTTTTTGGTCGTTGGTGTATGGATTAGATATAAAGTATATGTAATTTTGTTTTCATGTAAATAAGTCATGAATGATTACTCATATTTTTGTAATTTTATGAGATATTTCATGCTAGTTGCCAAATGATGGTTCCCACATGTGTTAGGTGACTCACATGGGCTGCTAATAGCTGATCATTGGAGTGTATATACCAATAGTACATACATCTAAAAGCTGTGTATTGTACGAGTACGAATACGGGTGCGTACGAGTAGAATTGTTGATGAAACTGAACGAGGATGTAATTGTAAGCATTTTTGTTAAGTAGAAGTATTTTGATAAGTGTCTTGAAGTCTTTCAAAAGTGTATGAATACATATTAAAACACTACATGTATATACATTTTAACTGAGTCGTTATGTCATCGTTAGTCGTTACATGTAAATGTTGTTTTGAAACCTTTAGGTTAACGATCTTGTTGAATGTTGTTAACCCATTGTTTCTTATAACAAATGAGATGTTAAATTGTTATATTATCATGATATTATGATATATAATATATCTTAGTATGATATATATACAGTTAAATGTCGTTACAACGATAATCGTTACATATATGTCTCGTTTCGAAATCATAAAGTTAGTAGTCTTATTTTTACATATGTATTTCATTGTTAATACACTTAATAATATATTTACTTATCATTTAACATAATTAACCAAGTGTATCAATATCTTAATATGATTCATATGTACCTAGTAAGACGTTGTTATAACGATAATCGTTATATATATCGTTTTCGAGTTTCTTAAATTAATAGTCTCATTTTTATGTATATAACTCATTGTTAAAATACCTAATGAGATACATACTTATAATAAAATCATGTTAACTATATATATAACCATATATATGTCATCGTATAGTTTTTATAAGTTTTAACGTTCGTGAATCACCGGTCAACTTGGGTGGTCAATTGTCTATATGAAACCTATTTCAATTAATCAAGTCTTAACAAGTTTGATTGCTTAACATGTTGGAAACACTTAATCATGTAAATAACAATTTCATTTAATATATATATATATATATATATATATATATATATATATATATATATATATATATATATATATATATATATATATATAAACATGGAAAAGTTCGGGTCACTACATAGGACGGGTCTTCACACAATCCGTCTTGCGATGTCCCTCCTTATGACAATAGTAGCACATCCCGTCATCACTTCTCAGCATTGTGCATTCCCATAACTTGTGGCCCCTAACACCACAATTGAAACATCTAGGCGCACGAGAACTCGCTGAACCTTTCTCCACATTACCCATACTCGCACTCGCGCCCTTAGTTTTCTTACTTGGAGCACCATACGAGTCAACCCTTCTCTTACTTGAAGGTTCACCAATCTTCGATCGCGAATACGACTCGAAACCCCTAGCCATGTTGAATAACTCCGCAAACGAGTTCACTTGGCCAACGCTATTTTTTTCCTGCAACTCATCATTTAAAGTCCGATATAAATCTTCCATCAACATCCGATCATCCCCAATATACTCCGGGCAAAAACGAGCCTTCGACATAAAGGTCATCTTTAGAGTATTCAAGTCCATCGATCCTTGTTGCAACTTTCACAACTCATTACGCATTTCCGACAAATCGGCTGAAGTTCGAAACTCCTCGAAGAATTCCTTCTTAAACTCGTCCCACGATAACGCCGTAAACGGTTCACCACCGACAAGATCAATCTTACCATCCAACCAATCCTTTGCCCTACCTCGCAACAAGCTAGTAGCGAGTCTTGTCCTCTTCTCGGGAGGGCATTCAATCGTGCGAAAACATCCTTCGACATTCGAGATCCAAGTTGTGCTTACCAAAGGATCCGGTTTCCCATCGTACATCGGAGGTTTAGTCCTCATGAAGCCCTTGAGACAACGCTCCATTTCACTACTACCCCAAAATTCGGAATACCTCCTATCCATTCTTTCTTCCAACGCACTCATTTGCTCTGCAACGGCGGCTGCAACTCTAGTATTAAACTCTTCATCATTCATCTCGATCTCGTTTCGCGTCACCATTCTAAAGAATGCAAAACGATTAGTCCACGAGCGTACAAAACCATACGCACAACACCGCCCCATCTTGCTTAACACCCGTCGTACATCACTTGTTTGACACGATTTGCACCCGTAATAAGGTTTGCAAGTCCTTATTACGCACACACGCCGTATCGACTCGTTAGTATAACGACCGCCTCGCTCGATGATTTAACCAACACCAACAAATCCTATGCGATATAAACACACACAAGATAATAACATCACAACACGAGTCACAATCCTAGTTAGTTTACCTACGCGCTAAGGCACTAACCAAATTCCCGTCTGACCCGTTCTCCTACAAGCCCCGCAACAAAGAAGCACACACAAAATTCTAAGTCTAGGCACCTATCTCAAGTCACCTAAATCCCTTAGACCATGCTCTGATACCACTTGAAACAACCTAACCCGTATTAAAACCGGCCCATAAAATTTTTTCCTTATAATACGCATTAAATAATACTTTAGGTCCCATTTATTATTTCCTAAACATCTTTAACAAAAATAAGTTCATTAATCTTTTAAATATTTAATACATAGTTTAAATATCCAAGCGGGTAAACATGACCTGACTATTTAATTCCAAACAAAACGAGCATGGTGATTGGGATACGCTACCCAATCCTAAATCGAGTACAAAGCATGATCTTCTAAAGCAATCTAGCCGAGATCTCTAATCCCCAAGCTTACAGGAGCCGCCAAGCATGCAACCTATAAAAATGTAAACAACGAGAGGGTAAGCTAACGCTTAGTGAATGATAATATACTACATACATATATATGTATAAAATGGACACGCCACAATCATAATCAAATAGCGCATACCGGAGCGTCCAAATATAAGGCAAGCTAAACTAAGCATACCGTATAATCACTAAGCAACAAGCTAGTAACAACAACCATAAAGTAAGTCACCAACGACGATGTGAACAACGCCAATAAGCTACACCCGGAGGGTTAGCTACATCACAACAATACACTAATATATATATATATATATATATATATATATACAACAATATATAAACGCCCACGGTTAACCAATCGTAAAAAGGAATGGTACTCGAATTTCCCATCGGTGTTCATAACAACCGTTAGTGTACAACACATATATCACTAACCCTTGGACAACACATATCCGTTTATAAAATCGTTAGTGTACAACACATATAACACTAAATTGGACAACATATATCCATTCATAAAACCGTTAGTGTACAACGCATATATCACTAACTTGGACAACACATATCCATACAATAATCCGTTAGCATACAACGCATATATTGCTAACTCGGACAACATACATCCGTTCATAAAGGCCGTTAGTGCACAACGACATATATCACTAACTTGGACAACACATATCCGTTCCTACAAATAAATACATTATATACATACATGTATACTTATTCCACTCACAATCACGTGTGATAACGTACACCCAAAGTGTGTACTTCGCCAAAGGTGGTCAACCAAAACGCACAACCGTGCCAATTGGACCCATATACAAGTCCATCAAATCCACCTACACGTGAAGTGAGCTCTATAGCCGAGAATCACTTCACCCGACCCGTACCCATCCTACACATACATATGCATATAGGATATTAACACTCACCTCATCTCCTTGAAGAATGCCACCGAATAATCCGCAATCCCCGATGGAATGTACCTATTCCATTTATCACATAACAAGTAACACAATTAGGGTGGATATACAAATCAACCCAAATTGACTACTAGTGCAATTTCGACCCAAATGCACTTCCAAGCACAAATTGTGCCCCAACTAACCAATAATTACTAACACATGTGAGAATGGTCCTAATATGCCAATCAAACCCAATCATAGGTGTTAAACACCTATCTTGCCCAAAATGACACTTAAACCCTAATTTGACCCATAAGAAGTCAATATCGCGCCATTAGCAAGTTTTGACACCAAAACATAATTAACTCGGTTCTATGCTTTAACTTAATCCATTTTAAGTTTATAAACCTTATTAAATCGGCAATTGAGTCCTAATCATCAACAAACCCTAATTTTGACTCTAGTCAAAATTAGTCAACCACAAGAACCCTAATGGTTTCCAAAACATCAATAATCACTAATACTAGTGATTTTACACCATTTACAAGTATTAAACATGGTTAAATCATTAACCAACCCAAAACCCGCCAAATATCAAAATAGCAAGTGATGTGTGTCGCGAGGGGTACGAAATAGTGTTTATTTTTAATACGAAATTCGACGAAATTTTACACAAGTTTTATTATTTTTACGGATGGGAAATACCTAAACCTTGCTACAACACTTATAGGCAGTGTACCTAATCGTACTGTAGTGTAGTTTTTAGTAAGTCCGGTTCGTTCCACAGGGACGCAGTGAAGTTTAACACTATATTTTTATAAAACTATATTTTTACAAAAATATATAATATAAGTAGTATTATTATTATAAAGGGGGGTTTTTACCGTTTAATAACCGGTTTGTCGATTTTAAAACTTTAGTCGCAGTTAAAACCAAATGTAAAATATTAAAAATAAATACAAGACTTAAATTAAAGCATAAAGTAAATAACGATAATGAAATTGCGAATAATAAAAGTGCGATAAAATAAACTTGCGATAATTAAAAAGTACGATAATTAAAAGTGCAATTAAATACAATAACAATAAAAATGCGATAATTAGAAGTGCAATTAAATATAAAATAAAGGAAATTAAATATGAAATAAAAGAATTATGCTTATTTAAACTTCCGTAATCATGATGTTTGACGTGTTGATTTTAGTTTTATGCCCATGGGTTAATTGTCCTTTGTCCTGGATTATTTAATATGTCCGTCTGGTTTTTGTCCATAACAGTCCATCAGTCATAAATATAAAGTGCGAGTGTCCTCGTCAAATTATTCTTATACCCGAAGTTAAATATTCCAACTAATTGGGGACTTAAACTGTAACAAGATTTTAATACTTTGTTTAGTAATTACACCAGGATGTCGACTGAGTGTAACCCAAGGTTTTAATATTTTGTTATCAATTATACCAAGTGTCCTTGTACATAATTTCACCCCTGTTTTAATTATTCTAGTGGCTATTAATCCATTCCCGTGTCCGGTTAGATGAACGATTATTCGTACATATAAATACCCCGCCCATCGTGTCCGATCGAGTGTATATGGTAATTTATAGGGACGCCCAATTGTAAATCTTTATATTAACATTAACAAACTATCATTTAGTTAAACAAATATAAAGCCCATTAATAGCCCATAGTCTAATTTCCACAAGTGTCGTTCTTTTGTCCAAACCCCAATTATGGTACAAAGCCCAAATACCCAATTTTAGTAATTAGCCCAACATCATGATTACTTCGTTTTAAATAAGCATAATAACGGCTTAGCTACTAAACATTAATATAAAAAGGTTGAACATAACTTACAATGATTAAAAATAGCGTAGCGTTACACGGACAGAATTTCGACTTACACACTCAAACGATCTCTATCATAAATCTTATTATTATCATAATTTAAAATTAAAATTAAGATTATTGTTATATCTTATTAAGTTAACATTATGATAGAGATATAGAATATAGATATTGATAATTGATATTGATAATAGATAGATGGATCGATATATAGATAGAAAATATGATCGAAAAAAGTTATCCCTCTATCGATCGAATTACATAGCCTTTTATAGGCAAATTATAAATTTGAATTTTCATTTATGACCCCTGAACTATGCTCAATTAACAACTTTTTATTATTTAATATTATTCTTATTATGAATTATTTAAATATTATATTTTATTCTTGTGCATAGTTGACTCGTAATTTTTACACCGTTGCGTCGAGCGTTGAGAGTTGACTCATGTCCCGGTTCCGGATTTTCGAACGTCCTTTCGTACAATTTTATATCGTGTACTTTGCATTTTCTAACTTGTACTCTTGTCATTTTTAGACGTTCTTCATCAATAATTTGAACCTTTTTAATTGTATCTTGTACATTTGAGCATTTTGGACCTTTTTGTCTTCAAATCTTCGTTTTCGCCTTTTGTCTTCGCACTTATTAAATATAAACGAATATTACTTGAAAATGGAACAATTGCAACTAAAATCTTATCTTTCTTGGGGGATTTTGCTATGAAATATATGTTCCTTTTTAGCCTTATCAATATCCCCACACTTGAGCGTTGCTTGTCCTCAAGCAATACAGTCTTGAAATAATATAATACATCACACGAATCACTTCTTTATTCTTCACACTTTGTACATCAGTGATTTTGATAGAGCGGTATAAACAATGATAGTAACGATATGGTTAAAGGTGGGTGTGTCATCCACAGTTGCCTTGGGTTTAGGACAACGACACTTGCAATCAAATAGCCGATTTACTTTCGGTTTCCAAAGCAAAGTGCACATTTGAAAGGCGGTTTACAGTCCCACATGACTATGAAAATGTAGATCCTTAAGGAAATTGGATCTTTATGAAAACATTTGATCTTTTGAAAATTCAAGCTAGATTTTACTCTAGACAAGTTTTCTGATTTGATCCATCATCGGTGTTGCAAAATATATTTGTGGATCAATATTTTGGCTAAAAACTTTTAGGTTCGTGTAATCCACTGCTATCCCGGTATCGGAAAGCACACATCCAGTTTACTTGTTCCGTATATTACCTTTCGGTAAACTACCGTCCGGTTGTAAAGGAAAGCGATGAACAAGAAACTGTTAAGGCAATGTCCCGTGACATGCAGATGATTATGGTCTTATTAACGTGTCGGATGCTAGAACTATCCTTGGTAGGAGCGATAGTAAAGATCATCCTATGATTTTTCGGTCTGGCACAAGGTCCTGTCTCCGACCATGCTATGCAACCACCGTTCTTACGGTTGACACCCGATTTGGTTCAGGTGACCTAATGAATTCCAGGTGAATTCCTAGGATTTTACGTTCAATGGTAATGAACGCATTGAAAATGGTTTTTCAGAAAACAAATCGGTTTGTATTTTTGATCAAAATATTTTCTCGTTCATGCTCGAGTTTAGATATCATCGAATTCCATGAGTTTGAATTCTCAATCTTTAAGGTCAATCTCTAGGATTGAGTATTATCAGTCTTAAAAGCTGATTTTTAATCTTTAAGGAGATTATCCTTTTCTGGGGATCTGATTCATTAGTCTTATCAAGCTAATTTGCACGGTGCCTCCCCATTGTACGAGATAAATCCTTCTCATGGTTAGGATAAATCTGACCACTTAGCGACCCTATTTGATGCTGAGGTCCGTGGATTTCCTGCTGATTTTAGAGATGACTTTTCTAGATTTTTCGTCAACCTACAGCTGGTCTGGACGACAACTTCATGACCTAAATCAAGAATCGCGTGTCTTTTTCGGAAGACATTACTTCCTTTTAATGATGGAATTGATTCATCGTGTAGATCCATCTTTCTTTCAAATGTATTATAGTAAACCGGGTAAAACTGATTAGTATCGTCCAAAGCAAAAGTACCTGCAATAATCTTGTACAAAAATATGTGATATATGTTTTAAATTGAATAACTTGGTACATTCTTCCCACACTTAGTTTCTTTCTTTGCCTTTTTATTTTCTTCTATTTCATTTTAAATGAATTCAAGCGTTTTAGGGTGTTTCTCAATTTATGTCCTTTTCGAGGTAACGATAATTTCGGTATTATCACCTAGTTTTCATCGTTCATAAATATGTATAAACATGATTTTGAGTTCATTTAATTGAAAATTTTTCAAATTTTCACAAAATTTGGCAAATAAACTAAGTGTAAACCCGAGAGAATTTATAACCCTTCCCCACACTTGAGATCATGCAATGCCCTCATTTGCATGAAATCAGACTATAATTATAAATTCATGAGGGTGATTAGTGTAGAAAAGTGATTAAAAATACCCAGTTTGTAAGCATATTATTTTACATCACATTTGATATTTTGCGCCTTGTCATCAAAATTAGTAGCTTTTTGTTGAACTTAATGACAGTCTTTGAAAGTGCGCTGTTTTACCCTGTTGTGTACATAACATAAAATACAAACATATATACATATTTTTGAAGTTTGGTATATAACCCCTACGTTCAAAAATTAATATAATATTTTTTTTTTGTATACTTTAGATCAATAAAATTAAATGATAACAAAATTTGTCGCCCCGCCCTCGGGTAAAGCAATTTCGGCTCAACGACCTAGTCTTTAACTCACGACGAATTTTAGAAATCATTTTTTAAACTTAATGAATTAAAGTAAATTTTGTTTTTAAAAACTTAAATTAAAATGCATATTAATTTCATAAAAAAACCTACAAAACAAAAATTCAGAATGGAGGGAGAAAACTAGTTCTTTAGTGTCTGCTAGCGGAAAAGACCAATTGAGTTCCATTCTCGGAACTACACGAGAACAGAACAACTAACTCTAGATAGCATTTTCTTTTTAGAACATTTGAATCTCCCCACACTTAGGTAGCCGTGGTGTCAAAATTGTGATTAACTTCATCGTTAATTTCTCTTGGTCCATAATCAACTTGCATATCCGTGACTTTTTCTTTAAGCCATTGGTCGGATTCCTGTGTAATATCCACAATTTCAACTAGTTTCTCCTTTTCTTTAGGTGATAGATTGGATACTAACCGGTTACATAACTTAAAGTTCCCCTTGGTTCTAGCATCGCGAATCCGTTTAATAAGTTTCTTCATTGAACTATTAATAACGGGATCATTTAATTTCGTATCAACAACGGGGTTCTTTGTTATCATGTCATCATTAGGTGTTACTTCATTTTCCCCACACTTAGGCGTTTCATTATTGCTAAGTATTACCGTTGGAGTTGGTAAAACCACATGGTTCTTACCAATTGTTTTTACTGGTTCAACGGTTTTGGCTGGTGGAGATTTAGACTTTTGAATCATAAAGGTGATCGATTTGTCACCACTTTTAAGTGTCATTCTTCCATTTCCTACATCAAATAACGCCTTGGTGGATGCTAAGAATGGCCGACCTAAAATTAGAGGAATGTTTGGGTCCTCTTCTATGTCAATGACAATAAATTCGACTAGAAAGGTTAAATTGCCTACTTGAACGGGTAGGTTGTCAGCAATTCCAACTGGGTGCTTAATGGTTTGATCAAAGAGTCGAACACTCATATCCGTTGGACTTAACTTACCTACACCTAATCTCTTATATAAGGAAAGAGGCATAACACTTACACTTGCACCTAAATCTGCTAGTGCATCATACATGACACAATCACTAAGTAGACAAGGAACAATAAATTCACCCGGATCACCTACCCTAGGTGGAGGTTTTGGTGGAACTGTCTTCACCGGGTTTATATTTACGGCTTTTGTTTCTTGCACTTTCTTATTCTTTTTCTTCTTCTTCTTTCCAGAGGTATCACAATCTTTATTACCTATCACTTGCTCATACTCAACTCCTTTTCTTGGAAATGGGATGGGTGGTTTGTATGGTGCCACCACTGGCTTTACATACTCGGGTGGTGGTGGAGTAACTTCTTCATTGTTACTCTCATCTAAAACCTTCCCATCTTCTGGTGCTGGTTTTTCAGAATTCGTTGAAACCATATTAACATTCTCATTCCGAGGATTTACTTCAGTATTACTCGGTAGCTTTCCTTGTTCCCTCTCACTCATCATGCTAGCAAGAGTACCTACGTGTTTTTCAAGATTCAAAATGGAAGCTTGTTGAGTTCTTAATGACTGATCAAACCTCTCGTTCGTTTGGGTTTGAGATGTAATGAATTGTGTTTGAGATTCAATCAGCTTTGCCATCATTTCTTCTAGATTTGGCTTTTTCTCTTCGGGTTGTTATGGTGGTTTATACAAGCTAGGTCTTTGTTGATTGAAAGTGTTGTTTTGAGTCGGTTGGTTATTCGGACCTTGTTGGTTATACCAGTTATTTTCGGGTCCTTTTGGATTGTAAAGAATGTTTTGATTTCGATTTAAGTTTAGCCTTGGCGGTTGATAATTATTTTGATAATTATTTCCCGGCCTTTGGTTCATATAGGAAACATTCTCTCGTTGTTCCATCGTTGGTTCAATGTGACAATCTTTCAATAAGTGTGGTCCACCGCATTGCTCACAACTGATTCGTATTGCGTGAATATCTTTATTCATCTTTTCCATTCGTCTTTCGAAAGCATCTATTTTTGCGGAAACGGAATCAAAGTCATGGCTAGAATCGGCTCTAGCCGCTTTAGATGATCGAAAGATATCATTTTCTTGGTGCCACTCATGCGAGTGGGAGGCTGTGTTATCAATAATTTTGTAAGCTTCAGTTGCGGTTTTCTTCATAATGGATCCACCAGCGGTTATGTCGATGTCTTTTCGTGTGGCGATGTCTACGCCTTTATAGAAGATTTGTACTATTTGAAAAGTATCTAATCCGTGTTGAGGACATCCTCTCAACATCCTTCCGAATCTTGTCCACGCTCATATAATGTTTCATTTGGATTTTGCGCGAACGTAACAATTTCTCCTTGAAGTCTCACGACTTTGGATGCCGGAAAGAATTGTTTAAGAAATTTTTCAACTAAAACATCCCATGTGTCAATCGCCCCTTCAGGTAACGATTCTAACCAATCTTTGGCTTCTCCCTTTAAAGTCCAGGGAAATAACATGAGATAGATTTGTTCGTCTTCCACTTCTCGGATTTTGAATAGTGTACAAATTCTATTAAACGTACGAAGATGTTCGTTTGGGTCTTCATTCGGCGCACCACTGAATTGGCATTGATTAGTCACCATGTGTAGAATTTGTCCTTTGATTTCATAATCTGGAGCATTAACTTCTGGTTTAATAATGGCATGACCTTGGCCCGTGCGTGTAGCTCTCATTCGGTCTTCCATACTTAGAGGTTCTAGATTTTCCATGATTGGAAGTGTTGTATCCGAATCACTAGAGGTTTCTGATTTAATGGTTTCTTCCTCAACAATCTCTGTTTGAATGATTGGTGGTTCCGGAGGAATAATTAATGGATCAGGGTCTCGGAATTGTCCCTGAGTATTCTCCGGATTCTCAATTGTGATATTGGTTTCAAAAACTGGATTATCGGAAATTTGAGTTGAAGTACTCGGTCGACTTGATGACGAGTCTAAAGAAAAATCAACGGCAGCTATATTTGTTAAACGATGTCTTGATCGAGTTACAGGTGGTGAACGTATGACCGGCGGCGAACGTCTTGCTCGGTGCATTCACAGAATTATCCTATTAGTTATAAAAAAATAATAAGAAAAACTTATATAAGTTGTCCAATTTATAGACTTTTCTGATTTTTGCCCACGTTTCGAATAGCCAAAAGATGCAGCAGAGGGGCAGGATTCGTTTGGTCTCAATATAATTGAGGACTGTTTGGCTCCAACAACCCGGTCCACGTACAAATCCAACTATTACTACGAACCAGAAAAATGTCAACGTCTATTAACTTAACCGCTTAAATAATTTCTCTTTCCGTTTAAGAAATATTAGATTAGATGTAGATAAAATTCTATGTCCTATAACTAGAATGACGAGAAATAAGGAAGAAATAGATTGCGCGTCGAAAAGTGTCGAAAAACGAAAAAGGCGAAGAGTGGCTTATAAGACTTTAAAAACACGCGATTAATCCAACCTTATAACTATCACTATCTTAAAATTAAAACTACAAATAGAGATTACTAATTGGAATTGTAATTGATACATAGGTAAAAGGCGTCGAAAAATAAAAATAAGAAAATAACTATGGCAAAACTAAACTTAATACTAAAAGTTGCGACTATAGTCTAAAAATCTAAAGGTAATAAAACTAAAAAAACATTTTTTTTTATAGACAAAATCTTAAAAAAATATATTTTTTTTTTAATAATTTTTTTTTTAATAATTTTTTTTTTTTATATGCAGGCTCAAAATGGGAGTGCAGATTCAAAACTCGTGTTTTTTTTTTTACGTTTTTTTTTTTACGTTTTTTTTTTTAAACGTTTTTTTTAAATGCTTTTTTTTTTAAAACGTTTTTTTTTTTTAAAACGTTTTTTTTTTAAAAAAAAAAATTATATATTTTTACTCAAATATAGATTAATAGTATACGAAATATTATTTATGGTCTTTATTTTATAAAACATTCTATGGTCGAAGTATTTGGCTTTTCGACAAGTGTTTTTGGTAAATGTTGATTATATCAGAAATAATTTAAAAAATACTTGTCCACCCTTGGACATTAGTCTCTTGTCCATCAATATTAACTTTTTACAAATTTTTGACAATCCCACATGGGTGGGTCCCAGAATTTACAACAACCCAAAAACAATAGTTTTTTTTTTTTTTTTTTTTACAAACTTATATTTTCACAAATATAAATTAAAAATATAGCGTTTTAGCGGTCCCCGGCAGCGGCGCCAAAAACTTGATGTGTGTCGCGAGGGGTACGAAATAGTGTTTATTTTTAATACGAAATTCGACGAAATTTTACACAAGTTTTATTATTTTTACGGATGGGAAATACCTAAACCTTGCTACAACACTTATAGGCAGTGTACCTAATCGTACTGTAGTGTAGTTTTTAGTAAGTCCGGTTCGTTCCACAGGGACGCAGTGAAGTTTAACACTATATTTTTATAAAACTATATTTTTACAAAAATATATAATATAAGTAGTATTATTATTATAAAGGGGGGTTTTTACCGTTTAATGACCGGTTTGTCGATTTTAAAACTTTAGTCGCAGTTAAAACCAAATGTAAAATATTAAAAATAAATACAAGACTTAAATTAAAGCATAAAGTAAATAACGATAATGAAATTGCGAATAATAAAAGTGCGATAAAATAAACTTGCGATAATTAAAAAGTACGATAATTAAAAGTGCAATTAAATACAATAACAATAAAAATGCGATAATTAGAAGTGCAATTAAATATAAAATAAAGGAAATTAAATATGAAATAAAAGAATTATGCTTATTTAAACTTCCGTAATCATGATGTTTGACGTGTTGATTTTAGTTTTATGCCCATGGGTTAATTGTCCTTTGTCCTGGATTATTTAATATGTCCGTCTGGTTTTTGTCCATAACAGTCCATCAGTCATAAATATAAAGTGCGAGTGTCCTCGTCAAATTATTCTTATACCCGAAGTTAAATATTCCAACTAATTGGGGACTTAAACTGTAACAAGATTTTAATACTTTGTTTAGTAATTACACCAGGATGTCGACTGAGTGTAACCCAAGGTTTTAATATTTTGTTATCAATTATACCAAGTGTCCTTGTACATAATTTCACCCCTGTTTTAATTATTCTAGTGGCTATTAATCCATTCCCGTGTCCGGTTAGATGAACGATTATTCGTACATATAAATACCCCGCCCATCGTGTCCGATCGAGTGTATATGGTAATTTATAGGGACGCCCAATTGTAAATCTTTATATTAACATTAACAAACTATCATTTAGTTAAACAAATATAAAGCCCATTAATAGCCCATAGTCTAATTTCCACAAGTGTCGTTCTTTTGTCCAAACCCCAATTATGGTACAAAGCCCAATTACCCAATTTTAGTAATTAGGCCAACATCATGATTACTTCGTTTTAAATAAGCATAATAACGGCTTAGCTACTAAACATTAATATAAAAAGGTTGAACATAACTTACAATGATTAAAAATAGCGTAGCGTTACACGGACAGAATTTCGACTTACACACTCAAACGATCTCTATCATAAATCTTATTATTATCATAATTTAAAATTAAAATTAAGATTATTGTTATATCTTATTAAGTTAACATTATGATAGAGATATAGAATATAGATATTGATAATTGATATTGATAATAGATAGATGGATCGATATATAGATAGAAAATATGATCGAAAAAAGTTATCCCTCTATCGATCGAATTACATAGCCTTTTATAGGCAAATTATAAATTTGAATTTTCATTTATGACCCCTGAACTATGCTCAATTAACAACTTTTTATTATTTAATATTATTCTTATTATGAATTATTTAAATATTATATTTTATTCTTGTGCATAGTTGACTCGTAATTTTTACACCGTTGCGTCGAGCGTTGAGAGTTGACTCATGTCCCGGTTCCGGATTTTCGAACGTCCTTTCGTGCAATTTTATATCGTGTACTTTGCGTTTTCTAACTTGTACTCTTGTCATTTTTAGACGTTCTTCAT
This sequence comes from Rutidosis leptorrhynchoides, assembly GCF_046630445.1. Lineage (NCBI taxonomy): Eukaryota > Viridiplantae > Streptophyta > Magnoliopsida > Asterales > Asteraceae > Rutidosis > Rutidosis leptorrhynchoides. The sequence continues at coordinate 326,994,565 of NC_092342.1, read as the reverse complement.
CAATAATTTGAACCTTTTTAATTGTATCTTGTACATTTGAGCATTTTGGACCTTTTTGTCTTCAAATCTTCGTTTTCGCCTTTTGTCTTCGCACTTATTAAATATAAACGAATATTACTTGAAAATGGAACAATTGCAACTAAAATCTTATCTTTCTTGGGGGATTTTGCTATGAAATATGTGTTCCTTTTTAGCCTTACCAGCAAGTTTCCATAAACCCATTTCATCAACTAAGTGGGTTTTACAACTAACAATCTCAAACCCTAACATTGAATCTCAAATCAAACAATGAAATTCGGAGTTTGAACTTACCAATACCGCCAAAATGATGCCGTTGACGAGATGAACAACTTTAATACTTGATATTTGACCCGAACACCCTTCTTCTTCTCCAATTGGAGCTCTCTCTCTCTAAATCTCTCATCTCTCTCTAGGGTTTGAAGATGAGAGTGTTGATGAGTGAAAATGAGGATAAGATAAGCCTTGAATCAGCCTTATGGCTCTAAAACCGGCCATATGTGAATTTACCAAAACACCCTCAAAAGATTCCATTAAAATGGGTTAAAAATGACATTATAGCGACATTTGTCGCGTTTCGCGACACCATGTCGCGTTTCGCGACACCATGTCGCGTTTCGCGACACCAGAACTCGACAAGACCTACTAGAACACGATATACTGATCAGGTCTTAAATAAATTAGCCGTCGCGTTTTGATCATGTTTGTCGCGGATCGCGACAACCCGAAACGCGATACACTTGCTTGAAACGCGATATTACCAGCTTTTAGAAGTTCAGGGACTGAAATTGATAGATTCTGATTCTGATGTAAATTCTGAAAATGCATAAGTGTTAGGATGACTTTTAGTGGCGCTTTCTGGTGCACACATTTACTGACACTTTCAGGAACATTTTCTGATGCATTAAAAACTCGGGGTGTTACACGATCACTGTTGCAGCCCAAAGTCTGGCCCGAATTTGCAAGCCATGCGATCGCATGGAAAAAACCAACTAACACCTCATGCGATCGCATGAGGTGATTTGACTGGTCTGGTAACCTAGTCCGACCAGTTTAGGGTTTAAATTAATTATAATTATTATTAATTAACCCTAATTAGGGTATTGTTATTTTATTATTTAGTTTATTTTGTATTTTTTTAGTTTTAATTAGTTTAATTAGTTTTATTAATATATAAAATTAATAGTTTTATAAAATAAATAATATTTTTATAAAATTGTACTTTTTACAACTTTAAGTTTATTTTTATATTTTGTATCTTTTTATTCGTTTTAACGTAATATTTGTATTTCGTTCATATTTAGTTTTAAGTTATAGTTTTTGCCATAGTTATTTTTATTTCTAGATTCTTAGGCTTTGCCGTAAAATCTCTTAAGTACTTTTTTTTAGACTAAGATTTAGGTGCTTTAGAATTTTGTGACACCGTTTTTAATATTTTAGTACTTTTTAAGTTATTGCCGTTTTGGGATATAGTATTTCTCTAAGCTTTAATATTTTTAGACGTAACTTTTAATTCTTAGTTTTTAGTTCTTTTTTAAGTTTCGACGCGCTACTATCTTATTTTTATTTTACGACGCCTATGTTTTTTTTTCAACCTTTTATTTTTCGACGTTTTTCGACGCGCTCTTTTTCTTTCTTATTTCTCGCCGCTTTAGTTTTTAGTACATAGAATTTTCTATTTCTTATCTAAAATTTCTTTAAATTCCAACGAAAAATTATTTTAAGTGGTTAAATTGATAGACATCCAAATTTTCTGCTTCGTAGTAATAGTTGGATTTGTTAGTGGCTGAGTTGTGAGCTTCCGATTTAAAGGGTTCTGGCTCCCTGCTGCATCTATTGGCTATTCGAAACGTGGGCAAAAGCAGAAAAGTCTATTAATTTGATAACTTATATAATTTTTATCTTTTATAACTAATAGGATATTCAGTGAATGCACCGAGCAAAACGTTCACCACCTTTTGTACGTTCACCACCTGTAACTCGATCAAGACATCTAGCAAATATTGTCACCGTTGATTTTTCTTTAGAATCGTCATCCAATTCAAATTTCCGATAATCCATTTTTTGAACCCGACCTCACAATTGAGAATCCGGAAGATATTCAGGGACAATTCAGAGATCCTGAACCATTAATCTTTCCTCCGGAACCACCAATCATTCAAACAGAGATTGTTGAGGAACCTACCATTAAATCAAAATCCTCTAGTGATTCAGATTCAACAAATTCAATCATGGAGAATCTGGAACCTCTAAGTATGGAAGACCGAATGCGAGCTAAACGCACTGGCCAAGGTCACGCAATTACTCAACCAGACATTAATGCGCCAGATTATGAAATCAAAGGACAAATCCTACACATGGTAACTAATCAATGCCAATTTAGTGGTGCGCCGAAGGAAGATCCAAATGAACATCTTCAAACCTTTAATAGGATCTGTATTCTATTTAAAATAAGAGAAGTGGAGGATGAACAGATATATCTCATGTTATTTCCCTGGACTTTAAAGGGAGAAGCTAAAGATTGGTTAGAATCGTTACCTGAAGGGGCGATTGATACATGTGACGTTTTAGTTGAAAAATTTCTTAAACAATTCTTTCCGGCATCTAAAACCGTGAGACTTCAAGGAGAAATTGTTACGTTCACACAAAAGCCAAATGAAACTCTATATGAGGCGTGGACAAGATTTGGAAAGTTATTAAGAGGATGTCCGCAACATGGTTTAGACACCTGTCAAATAGTACAAATATTCTACCAAGGATGCGACATCACTACAAGGAAAGACATAGATATAGCAGCTAGTGGTTCTATTATGAAGAAAACCGAAACTGATGCTTACAAAATTATTGATAACACTGCTTCCCACTCACATGAGTGGCACCAAGAAAAAGATATCATAAGATCATCTAAAGCAGCTAGAGCCGATTCTAGCCATGACTTAGATTCCATTTCTGCAAAGATAGATGCTGTCGAGAGACGAATGGAAAAGATGACTAAAGATATCCACTCAATACGAATTAGTTGTGAGCAGTGTGGAGGACCACATTTGACAAAAGATTGTCTCAGTATTGAACTAACAATGGAACAAAGAGAGAATATTTCATACATAAACCAAAGGCCTGGAAATAATTATCAGAATAATTATCAACCGCCAAGACCAATTTACAATCAAAACCAGAATTATAACCGAAATGTTCCATACAACAACCAACAAGGTCCTAGCAATCAACAAGTATCCAATAATACTTACAACCAACAAAGACCTAATTTTCAAAACAAACCACCACAACCCGATGATAAAAAGCCGAATTTAGAAGATATGATGACAAAGCTAGTTGAAACTCAAACGCAGTTTTTCACATCTCAGAAACAAACTAATGAACAAAATGCTCAAGCATTTAGAAATCAACAAGCTTCTATTCAAAATTTGGAACAAGAAGTAAGTAACCTAGCAAGGTTAATAGGTGAAAGAAAACCGGGAAGTTTACCTAGTGATACAAATACAAACCCCCAGAATGAAACAGCTAAAGCCATTACCACAAGAAGTGGTACAACACTTAAACCACCTGAAATACCTGTAACTTCTGATGAAGCTATTCCTACTCCACAAGAACCACAACCTGAACAAGATAAGGAAAAAGAACCGGTAGTTGAAAAGGTTAATGAAGATAACACAGTTAAGGCTAAACCTTATGTTAAACCATACCAACCACCACTTCCTTACCCGAGTAAAATGAAAAAAGAGAAACTTGAAGCCGAGCAATCCAAATTCTTGGATATGTTTAAACAAATAAATGGAAATCTTCCTTTCATTGATGTAATTTCAGGAATGCCTAGATATGCTAAATTTCTGAAAGATCTAATCACAAATAGAAAGAAAATGGAAGAACTCTCGGCTGTTACTATGAATGCTAATTGCTCTGCAGTACTGTTGAATAAGATACCAGAAAAATTATCTGATCCAGGAAGTTTCACAATTCCATGTTTTTTGGGTAGTCTTAGTTCAATAGAAGCATTGGTAGACTTAGGTGCTAGTATAAATTAAATGCCGTATTCACTATACGCTAAACTAGACCTTGGAGAATTGAAACCAACACGAATAAGCATACAACTAGCCGATCGATCAGTAAAATATCCTAGAGGGATAATGGAGAACATGCTAGTTAAAGTTGGTACTTTAGTATTTCCAGTAGATTTTGTTACTCTGGACATGGAAGAAGATTCTCGAGTTCCTCTCATATTAGGAAGACCATTCTTAAACACGGCTAAAGCAATAATAGACGTATTCGGTAAAAAACTGACCCTAAGTATAGAGGACGAGAGTGTTACCTTTTCTGTTGATAGAGCAATGCAACAACCGCAATCTGCAGATGATACATGTTATTATATTCAAACTATAGAATCACATGCAGAATTGTTAGAAAAATTTCCAGAATTACAAGGAACAGGAGAATGTTCTTTAGGAGAAGGAACTGAACCAATTGATGAAACTGAAATGTTAGCTACACTTATGGCTGATGGATATGAACCAACAACAGAAGAAATTCAAATGCTAAAAGAAGAAGACAGATATCGATATAAATCATCAATAGAAGAACCACCGACATTAGAGTTAAAGACACTTCCAAACCATTTGGAATATGCTTATTTACATGGTGAATCTGAATTACCTGTAATAATATCGTCTTCTCTTACTAAAAATGAAAAATCTCAACTCATTTCTGTGCTAAAAGCTCATAAACCAGCTATTGCATGGAAAATTCATGATATTAAAGGAATAAGTCCTTCGTATTGCACACATTAAATCCTTATGGAAGAAGGTCATAAAACGTATGTGCAACGCCAACGAATACAAAATCCTAACATGCAAGATGTTGTTAAGAAAGAAATTATTAAACTGCTTGATGCAGGTTTAATTTATCCAATCTCTGATAGTCCATGGGTAAGCCCAGTTCAATGCGTGCCTAAGAAGGGTGGCATGACTGTCATTACAAATGAGAAAAATGAGCTTATTCCTACTAGGACTGTAACAGGATGGCGTGTTTGTATTGATTATAGAAAATTAAATGACGCCACCAGAAAAGATCACTTTCCCTTACCTTTTATTGATCAAATGTTGGAAAGATTAGCCAGAAATAGTTACTATTATTTTCTTGATGGTTTTTCCGGATATTTTCAAATTCCAATAGCACCCGAGGACCAAGAGAAAACCACATTCACGTGCCCTTATGGTACTTTTGCTTACAAACGCATGCCATTTGGACTTTGCAACGCCCCTGCAACCTTTCAAAGGTGCATTATGGCGAATTTTCATGACATGATAGAAGAATGCATGGAAGTTTTCATGGATGACTTTTCAGTCTTCGGTGATACATTTGAATCATGTCTAGTTAATCTTGAACGAATGCTTATTAGATGCGAACAATCAAATCTAGTACTTAATTGGGATAAATGCCATTTCATGGTTAAAGAAGGCATCGTTCTTGGACATAAAATTTCAAAGGAAGGAATTGAAGTGGATAGAGCTAAAGTAGATGTAATTGCTAAACTTCCACATCCCACCAATATAGAGGAGTTAGGAGTTTTCTAGGGCATGCCAGTTTTTACCGACGTTTCATAACGGATTTTTCTAAAATTGCCACTCCTATGAATAAACTCCTAGAAAAGGATGCTCCATTCATCTTTTCAGATGAATGTATCAAATCTTTTAATATTCTTAAAGAGAAACTCACTAATGCGCCGATCATGATAACTCCAAATAGGAATCTACCATTTGAACTAATGTGTGATGCAAGTGATTTTGCAATGGGAGCCGTTTTAGGACAAAGGATTGAAAAACGATTTTAACCTATTTATTATGCTAGTAAGACGTTACAAGGAGCACAAACGAATTACACAACTAATGAAAAAGAACTCCTTGCTATTGTATTTGCTTTTGACAAATTTCGTTCATATCTCGTTCTAGCTAAAACGGTGGTCTATACCGACCATTCTGCTCTTAGATACCTATTTTCGAAACAAGATGCTAAACTAAGATTAATCCGTTGGATCTTAATCTTACAAGAGTTCAATATTGAAATCCGAGATAAAAAGGGAGCAGAAAATCTCGCCGCTGATCATCTTTCTCGTCTTGAAAATCCTGAATTAGAAGTTCTGAATGAATCGGCCATACAAGACAACTTTCCTGATGAATATCTATTGAAGATAGATTATAATGAAATTCCATGGTTTGCAGACTATGCAAACTACTTAGTATGTGGATTCCTTGAAAAAGGATTATCGTACCAAAAATGAAAGAAATTCTTTAGTGATATAAAACACTATTTCTGGGAAGATCCACATTTGTTTAAAAGTTGTCCCGATGGAATAATACGCCGATATGTATTCGGGGATGAAGCCAGTCAAATCTTAAACCATTGTCACACAGGACCAACAGGAGGGCATTATGGGCCTCAACTTACAGCAAGAAAAGTTTACGATGCTGGATTCTATTGGCCTACAATTTTCAAAGACGCACACCTTCTTTGCAAATCCTGTGATGCTTGTCAAAGGGCTGGAAAAATAAGTCAACGTGATGAAATGCCACAAAATGTCATTCAAGTATGTGAAGTATTTGACATTTGGGGTATTGACTTTATGGGTCCATTTCCAAAATCTCATAATAATCTCTACATTCTCGTTGCCATTGATTATGTATCTAAATGGGCGGAAGCACAAGCTCTCCCAACTAATGATGCACGAGTTGTAGTCAACTTTTTAAAACGTCTTTTTACAAGGTTTGGAACACCGAAAGCTTTAATAAGTGATCGGGGTACTCATTTTTGTAATAATCAACTTAAGAAAGTTCTTAAAAGATATGGAGTAACTCATAAAATCTCCACTGCTTATCATCCACAAACAAGTGGACAAGTTGAAAATACCAACCGAGCTTTAAAACGTATTCTAGAGATAATCGTAGGATCAAATCCGAAGGAATGGTCCATGAAATTGGAGGATGCACTCTGGGCTTTTAGAACAGCCTACAAAACTCTAATTGGAACCACACCTTTTAAAATAGTTTACGGAAAAGCATGTCATCTTTCAGTAGAAATTGAACACAAAGCATTTTGGGCTTTGAAGACATGTAATCTTGATTTACATGAAGCCGGACATCTACGGTTAAGTCAACTAAACGAATTAAAAGAATTAAGACATGAAGCATACAAAAATTCGTTAATCTATAAAGAAAGAACGAAGAAATGGCATGATAAAAGAATCAGAAGTTTAAAAGAATTTAAAGAAGGAGACAGAGTTCTTCTTTTTAATTCACGATTCAATCTATTTCCTGGAAAATTGAAATCAAGATGGTCTGGACCATTTATAGTCAAAAGAGTTTTCCCATACGGAACAATAGAGTTAATAAATTCAAATGGGATTGAATTTAAAGTTAATGGTCACAGAATTAAACATTACATACATGGTCCGATGGAAGTTGACAACGAAGTTAATCACAATTCAACACCACATCTAACTAAGTGTGGGGAGGTTCGAATCTTTTTAGGGTAATAGTTATTTCTGTTAGAGTTAGATATTCTGCTTTCGTGTAGTTCTCGATAATGGAATTCGAATGGTCTTTCCCTAGCAGACCCTAAAGAACTAGTCTTCTCCCCCCATTTTGAATTTTTATTTTTTTTAGGTTTTACGAGATGAAGAATTCCTTTGATCTAAACCATGGTCTAATGCTACATGCTTTGATCACTAAACGTAATAATGATACACTCCCGAGTGACCTGGTATCAGTAATAAGAGCCAAATTGGACAGAGTAAGAAAAGAACTCAGAAACGATCATAATAAGTTACATTTTGGTAAAGGAAAATCAAAATCCGCAGCGAAAAGAAGAGCACGACACCTTGAAAGATGTCACAAATGCGAAAAATGGTCACACGAAGGAAAATGCTCGACGAATCAGACATATTCCAATACCGAGTTCGTTACTTTATGCAGAGAAGGACCATTCATATGTTTCGAAGAAAAATCGTTGAATGCTCGAGGTTATGCCTATGTAGCTATGGAAAACTAATTAGTCCGACTATCTTATGAGTGGGCTAAAGAAGGTCACTGAGAATTCTATCTCACAGGTAAGTATGTACAGTTTTTATTTTTATTTTATTGCTTTTAACCTTTCGATAATAAACGCTAAATTGTTCGCTATAAAGTATTAAATTGATACTCAATAAAATTAGGTTTTGCGACCGAAATTATTGATATCATACAAAAATTTATTACATCACTGCGAAATTTACCGTTTATTCTTAAGGTATAAATATCTTTAATCAATTAACCCAAAATATTTCAGAAATTCGTCAGGAGTAAAATAGGTAATATAGCCGAAATTACTTTACCGAAAAGAGGGGCGTATATTTTTGATAATATTTGATTGATTAAAGTGGGATAAAAGACCAAAAAGATTTTTAATTTTATTTTTAATTTGTTTTTAAAATTAATATTAAATTATTATTGTAAACTTTTTAAAATCAATATATTTAAGTTTTAAATATTTAAAAAAAAATTAATATTTTTAATATAAGATTGTATGTATAAAAACAAAAATATAATATAAGTTTGGTGTGAATTTTTAATTTTAATAATATGAATTTTTAATTTTATGCATTTTAAATTTAAGTTTGGTGTGAATTTAAAAACAAAAATTTACTTTATTTCGTTAAGTTAAAAATTGATTTTTAAAATTCGTCGTGATTTGAAAACTAGGTCGTTGAACCGAAATTGCTCTACCCAAGGGAGGGACGAGAACTTTTATTATCATTATTTTTAATATTATTGAATTAAAGTATGCCAAAAACATTTAAAAAACCCAAAAATCTTTACTTTTAAAACCGCGCTTAAAAATGACAAATTTTAAAATTTTGTCGAGGGACGGACTAGGACAACGATCCGAAACACCCTCATCCTAAAAAGAAACAAAATTTTAATTTTTAATTAATTAAATTTTTTATTAGTAATGGTTTTTATAATAAAAAAAAAATGCAGACCCCCATGCGATCGCATGGGGTTTGCACTTGGAACCCATGCGATCGCATGGGGACCAAATGCAGGTCAGAATGATAAAGCTCAGCGAACTGGCTCTCTGTCTCCACAAAACACACACAACATACACGAACACATACACACATACACTCCAAATTTCATCAATTTTTCACCAAATTACTCCAAATTTCTCACAAAACTTCACTACAATCATGCCTAGGTTCGGATTCTTCAACAAAAAGGTAAAAATTACACCCCTAAACTCTTAAATTTTCTAGTTTTTGTGATAATTACCAATATTTTACCTAATTTGATTTTGTTAATTTCTAGTGTAATTAGAGTTAAATTATTAGTATTTTATCCATGTATAACCTAGATTGATGCTATTTAACATGATTTGAAGCCAAAAACTTCAAAAAATTTAGAAATCTAGGGTTTGTGTTCTTGAGCAATTTGGGACTTTTTGATATAAACAAGTTATGGCCGATTTTTGTCATGAATTATTGCTAAATTAAGTAGTGTAACATGTTTAGGTAGCTAAATGATCCAAACTTTGATCCTAAACATGATTTTTGAGAATTAAAGTGGACTTTTTAAGTCTAAAATTCATGAACTTGATTAATTTGATATAATTGCCATTTGAGACTTGTTTAATTGTTAGTAATGGATGTTTTAACATGTTATTTGAGTTGAATGCTTATGAACTTTGTAAACATTTTCATATATGCTTATTTGAAAAAGTGTAGAATTGTAAAAATTGTGAAAATGTGTATAAGTTTAATTTTGATTGAACATGTTAATTTAATTGTTTTAAGTTGTCATTTTGCTAACACTAATGCATATTTGGATGCACAAATTTTGTGTTTAATGTGTTTTGCAGAGATTTACAGATACTGATGGTGCTTCATCATCATCTAGACGACCTGCTCCAGAACCTGAACCAGAAATGCAATATGAACCTGAACCGGAGCAACAACAAGAACCACAACAATAACCTGATCAACACGTACCTTATTATGATCCGCTACAATTTGTTGATGACTTCACAGTATTTCTGATGCATCCGCCAGTAGAATACCCAAGAATTCCTGAACACACGTTGCATCCTAATCTGAGATTCGATAGAAGCTAGAGAGATTACCCATCATATCAAAGTAACAAATTCAAACTGCTATCGAAAAATCTAGAAGTTCCAAGGGTAATCGATTGGGATCCTTTGGAAAGGTCCAACTAGCTAACTCAGTTAGGGAGCATCTGATCCAAAGGTATGGCAGTTCTTCTTTTACCGATTGGGAACGTCTATTCACCATTCGTAGGCCTGTATATAAGGAATGGTGTGTTGAGCTCATGAGTACTATAGCGTTAAATGTAGATGTAGATAGATTAGATGATAGAAGTTTTCTTAGATTTATACTTGGCAGTAGGATGTACAGGATGTCCATGCTGGACATGGCCAGGGCTTTGTAGATATATACTCCTGGTGAATTACTACTACCCGATTGTATGAATTTGATTTATCGTGGTGAAAGGGTAGATAGGAATTTTGACGCGAACGCCGTCTGGAGGCGTATGTCAGATTATAATGTTTTCACGCTGGGAGAAAAACACTCCTACTTACATATTAACAAAGCCGAGCTTCGTATAATTCATAGATTTTTGGCTAACTCGATTACACAGAGAGGTCACAATAAGGAGAAAATGACCTTACATGATTTATTTTACCTAAAGTGTATTCGAGACCCAAGAGGCTTTGTTAATATCCCTTACTGTGTTGGCTTTTATTTGTCTAAGATGGTAGAAGGAATACAGGAAGGGGGAATAATAGGAGGAGGTATTTTTGTTACTCTCATTGGAGAGTATTTGGGTGTAGATAGGGACCAAGGGGGTCCACTTTTGGAATGTAGGGAACAGGTTGAGCCTTTAGGATTGAAGGTCTATCAGGGTGCTAAGGTATTAAAGAGCAGACGCAACCAGACCGTACCCTATGAAGGTAGTCATCCTCAGGTAGAGAGAGGTTCAGATGAGGAAATGGAGGAAGCGGATGACATTAGGGATGTCATTAGGGAATGGAGGAAGCTATGACTGACGTCTACCAGCGTGTAGATGAGGTAGATATGACAAATGGGGAGAGATTTAGTCAGATGGAGTAGTGGCAAGCCCGGAATGATTACGAGCATTCCAGGCAACGACAGCATGATATATGGGACTATCATCAGCGTCAGATCATGAGCCGGCTGTCACCTCAGGATCACTACGTTCTGACCCGACCCGCTTACTATCCTCCACACCAGCCCGAGATGAGACCACCATATACTCTCTACGACCCTAACCAGGCCTACCAGTACACCTATCACCAACCATGGAACCCGGACGACAACATGAACTGGAACCCCTATCCAGATTGATATAGTTCCAGTTGGTGATTTCTATGATTTTTATTATTTATTATTTTTATTTATTTATGTTTAAACATATGATATTGTGATACATTAATGTATTGTTTAATATTTTTATTATTTGATACTAATATTTCATATTTGATTTGAAAGTGGGATTTTAAGTCCCATTTCAAATTACCATGCATGTTTATATTTGTATTGTATGTATTTTATTTCATGTACACAACAGGGTAAAACATCGCATTTTCAAAGACTGGCATTAAGTTCAGCAAAAGCTACAAATTTTGACGACAAAACGAAAAACAAATGTGATGTAACAACAAGACGGAATGAACAAATGATGTGCACCATTTATCATTCAACAAACAAACGCGAATATGTTTGGAAACTTTGGTAAAATTTAATCATTTTTCTACGCTAATCACCCTCAATAATTTAAATTGTTACTGATTTCTTGCAAATGAGGGCATTGCAAGATTTTAAGTGTGGGAAGGGGTTAAATTCTTTCGGATTTTTAAATTTTTGACCTATACACTTGGTTACCATTAAAAATACTAGTAACGCAGTAGTTGTATTAGAATCTAGTGCTCTCTGATAATAAAGAACAGCCCTAGTCTTATATACTGACTACCCAATTCTAGTAAAATTTTCAAAATTTTCAATTAAATGAATTCAAAGTCATGTTTATACATATTTATGAACGATAAAACTAGGTGTTAATACCGAAATTATTGTTACCTCGGAAAGGACATAAATTGAGAAACAACCCAAAATGTTAGAATTCATTTAAAATGGAATAGAGGACAATAAAAAGGCAAAGAAAGGAAAATAAAAGCCAACTGTGGGAAAAATTTACCAAGTTATTTAAAACATATATCACATATTTTTGTACAAATAACTGAAGATACTTTTGTTTTGGACAATTTTATCAGTTTTACCAAATTTCTTATAATATATCTGAAAGAAAGATGGATCTACACGATGAATCAATTCCATCATTAAAAGGAAATAAAGTCTTCCGAAAAAGACACGCGCTTCTTGATTTAGGTCAGGAAGTTGTCATCCAGACCAGTTGTAGAGTCTACGAAAAACCTTGAAAAGTTTTCTTGAAAATCAGTTAGAAATCCACGGACCTCAGCATCAAATAGGGTCGCCAAGTGGTCAGACTTATCCTAACCATGAGAGGATCTGTCTAGTAAAATGGGGAGGGCGCCGTGCAAATTAGCTTGATAAGACTAATGAATCAGACCCCCAGAAAGGATAATCTCCTTAAAGATTAAAAATTAGCTTTTAAGCCTGATATTACTCAATCCTTGAGATTGACTTTAAAGATTGAGAATTACAAACTCATGGAATTCAATGATATCTAAACTCGAGCTTGAACGAGAAAATATTTTGATCAAAATTACAAACCGATTTATTTTCTGAAAATCCATTTTCAATGCGTTCATTACCATTGAACGTAAAATCCTAGGAATTCACCTGGAATTCATTAGGTCACCTGAACGAAATCGGGTGTCAACCGTAAAAACGGTGGTTGCATAGCATGGTCAAAGACAGGACCTTGTGCCAGACCAAAAAAAATTAAAGGGTGAGCTTTACTATTGCTCCTACCAAGAATAGTAATTGCATCCGACACGTTATAGACCATAATTAAAAGCATGTCAGGGGACATTGCCTTAACAGTTACTTGTTCAACGCTTTCCTTTACAATTGGACGGTAGTTTATCGAAAGATAATATACGGAGCAAGTATACTGGACGTGTTGCTTTTCTAATACAAGGTTAGCAAGTGGGTGACACAAAACCATAAGTTTTGAGCTAAAATTTTCAAATCTGAAACCCACCAAACCCACAAAAATATTTTGCAACACCGGTGAAGGGTTATTCCGGAAAACTTATCTAGGGTAAAAACTAGATTTAATTTTCAAAGGATCAAATGTTTTCATAAAGATCCAATTACCTTAAGGATCTAAATTTTCATAGTCATGTGGGACTGTAAACCACATCGTTACTACCATTGTTTATACCGCCGTATAGAAATCACTGATGTACAAAGTGTGAAGAATAAAGAAGTGACTCTAGTATTTTTATTTCAAGACTATATTGCTTGAGGACAAGCAACGCTCAAGTGTGGGAATATTTGATAATGCTAAAACCAAACATATATTTCATAGCATTATCCCTCAAGAAAGACAAGCTTTTAGTTGCAATTGTTCTATTTACAAGTAGTATTCGTTTAAATAATAAAAGGTGAAGACAAAAGATAGATTCGATGAATTGAAGACGCAAACGACCAAAAAGCTCAAAAGTACAAAGTACAATCAAAGTGGTTCAAATTATTGATAAGAAACGTCTCAAAATTACAAGAGTACAAGACGTAAAACGCAAAATACAAGATATTAAATTGTACGAAAGGACGTTCGAAAATCCGGAACTGGGACCAGAGTCAACTCTCAACGCTCGACACAACGGACTAAAAATTACAAGTCAACTATGCACATAAATATAATATAATATTTAAATAATTTTTAAAATTATTTATATATTATATTTATTTATTAAACCGTCGGCAAGAAAGAAAACAAACTCCTGTGAGCTGGAAAAAGGGGCCATGCGATCGCATGGCCTGAAGGCTATAATTCCATGCGATCGCATGGCAGTAGGTAGCTGGCCACATGCCTATAAATTCGGGGTTTTGGTTGATCGTATACCATCTTTTTCCTTCTTCTTACTCATACGTAAATATATATATATATATATATATATATATATATATATATATATATATATATATATATATATATATATATATATATATATATTATAATTTTAATTTTAATTTTAAATTCTAATAATAAGGGTATGTTAGCGAATGTTGTAAGGGTGTAAGTCGAAATTCTGTCCGTGTAACGCTACGCTATTTTTAATCATTGTAAGTTATGTTCAACCTTTTTAATTTAATGTCTCGTAGCTAAGTTATTATTATGCTTATTTAATACCGAAGTAATCGTGATGTTGGGCTAAATATTAAAATTGAGTAATTGGGCTTTGGACCATAATTGGGGTTTGGATAAAAGAACGACACTTGTGGAAATTAGACTATGGGCTATTAATGGGATTTATATTAAATAAATGATACCTCGTTAATTTAATAAATAGACTTATAATTTGACGTATTTATATATAACCACATACGCTTGACTGGGTACGGTGGGCGGGATATCTATAAATATCAATAATTGTTCATTTTACCGGACACGGGATTGGATTAATAGTTAATAGACTTGTTGAAACAGGGGTGGATTACATTCAAGGGTAATTGGTGTAATTGTTAACAAAGTAGTAAAACCTTGGACTACACGCAGTCGATAACCTGGTGTATTCATTAAACAAAGTATTAAGACCTTGTTACAATTCGAATCCCCAATTAGTTGGAATATTTGACTTCGAGAATAAGAATAATTTGATGAAGACTTCCGCATTTTATGATTATGACTGATGGACTATTATGGACAAATCCATATGGACATATCAAATAATCCAGGACAAAGGACAATTAACCCATGGGAATAAACTAAAATCAACACGTCAAACATCATGATTACGGAAGTTTAAATAAGCATAATTCCTTTATTTTCATATTTAATTGCACTTTTAATTATCGCACTTTTATTTATTATCATTTTAATTATCGTACTTTTTAATTATCGCAATTTTATTTACCGTTATTTTATTTATCGCATTTTTATTTATCGCAATTTCATTATCGTTATTTACTTTACGCTTTAAATTAAGTTATATTTATTTTTAATATTTTACATTAGGTTTTAACTGCGACTAAAGTTTTAAAATCGACAAACCGGTCATTAAACGTTAAAAACTCCCTTTTATAATAATAATACTACTTATATATATTTTTGTATTTTTACAATCATAAGTTAAAAAATATATAGCGTTAAACTTGGCTAGAGTTCCCTGTGGATGAACCGGACTTACTAAAAACTACACTACTGTACGATTAGGTACACTGCCTATAAGTGTTGTAGCAAGGTTTAGGTATATCCACTCTATAAATAAATAAATCACTTGTGTAAAATTGTATCGTATTTAATAGTATTTTCCTTAAAAAATATAACTATTTCCTAGTACGCCTCACACACATCAAGAGGGAACAAGGAGAGCTACCGAGTGATACTGAAGTAAATCCTCGGAATGAGAATGTTAATATGGTATCAACAAATTCTGAAAAACCAGCATCCGAAGATGGGAAGGTTTTTAATGTGAGTAACAATGAAGAAGTTACAACACCACCACCACTCGAGTATGTAAAGCCAGTGGTGGCACCATACAGACCACCCATCCCGTTTCCAAGAAAAGGAGTTGAGTATGAGTAAGTAATAGATAATAAAGTTTGTGAAACCTCTGGAAAGAAGAAGAAAAATAAGAAGGTACAAGAAACAAAAACCGTAAAAGTAAACTCAGTGAAGACAGTTCCACCAAAAGTTCCACCCAGGTTGGGTGATCCGGGTGAATTTATTGTTCCTTGTCTACTTAGTGATTGTGTCATGTATGATGCACTAGCAGATTTAGGTGCGAGTGTGAGTATTATGCCTCTTTCATTATATAAGAGATTAGGAGTAGGTGAGTTAAGTCCAACGGAAATGAGTGTTCAACTCTTTGATCAAACCATTAGGCACCCAGTTGGAATTGCTGACAACCTACCCGTTCAAGTGGGTAATTTAACCTTTCTAGTCGAATTCATTGTCATTGACATAGAAGAGGACCCAAACATTCCTCTAATTTTAGGTCGACCATTCTTAGCATCCACCAGGGCGTTATTTGATGTAAGAAAAGGTAGAATGACACTTAGTGATGATGAAAAATTGATCACCTTTGTGAGTCGAAAGTCTAAATCTCCACCAACCAAAACCGTTGAACCAACAAAAACGATTGGTAAGAATCATGTTGTTTTACCAACTCCAACGGTAGTGCTTAACAATAATAAAATGCCTAAGTGTGGGGAAGATGAAGTAAAACCTAATGATGACCTGATAACAAAGAATCCCGTTGTTGATACGAAATTAAATGACCCCGTTATTAATAGTTCAATGAAGAAACTTATTAAACAGATTCGCGATGCTAGAATTAAGGGGAACTTTAAGTTATGTAACCGATTAGTATCTAATCTATCGCCTAAAGAAAAGGCGAAACTAGTTGAATTTGTGGATATTACACAGGAATCCGACCAATGGCTTAAAGCAAAAGTCACAGATATGCAAATTGATTATGGTCCAAAAGAAATTGACGATGAAGTTAATCACAATTTTGACACCACAGCTACCTAAGTGTGGGGAGATTCAGATGTTCTAAAAAGAAAATGTTGTCTAGAGTTAGTTGTCCTGTTCTCGTGTAGTTCCGAGAATGGAATCCGATTGATCTTTTCCACTAGCAGACACTAAAGAACTAGTTTTCTCCCCCCATTCTGAATTTTTGTTTTGTAGGTTTTCTATGAAATTAATATGCATTTTTAAATTTAAGTTTTGTGTGAATTTAAAAACAAAATTTACTTTATTTCATTAAGTTTAAAAAATGATTTCTAAAATTCATCGTAAGTTGAAGACTAGGTCATGGAACCGAAATTACTTTACCCGAGGGCGGGGCGACAAATTTTGTTATCATTATTTTTAATATTATTGATCTAAAGTATACCAAAAAAAAAAAAATTAGAAAACAAAAAATCTTTACTTTTAAAACAATCGCTTTAAAAACGACAAATTTTAAATTTTGTCGAGGGACGGACTAGGTAAACATACCGAAACTACCTAAAGTAAAAGGAAACAAAATTTTAAAAAAATTATTCATTTAAATTGTTTTAATAAATGAAGGTTTTTATAAAATATATATATATATATATATATATATATATATATATATATATATATATATATATATATATATATATATATATATATATATATATATATATATATATATATATATATATATATATATATGTTTGTAGTTTATGTACAAAACAGGGTAAAACATCGCACTTTCAAAGACTAACATTAAGTTCAGCAAAATCTACTAATTTTGACGACAAGACGCAAAATATCAAATGTGATATAAAATAATATGTTTGCAAACTCGGTATTTTTAATCACTTTTCTACACTAATCACCCTCATGGATTTATAATTATAGTCTGATTTCATGCAAATGAGGGCATTGCATGATCTCAAGTGTGGGGAAGGGTTATAAATTCTCTCGGGTTTACACTTAGTTTAATTGCCAAATTTTGTGAAAATTTGAAAAATTTTCAACTAAATGAACTCAAAATCATATTTATACATATTTATGAACGATAAAACTAGGTTAACACCTAAATTATTGCTACCTTGAAGAGAACATAAATTGAGAAACAACCCAAAAATACTTGAATTTATTTAAAATGGAATAGAAGAGAATAAAAAAGCAAAGAAAGAAAAATAAAGGCCAAGTGTGGGAAGAACTCACCAAGTTCTTTAAAACATATATCACATATTTTTGTACAAGATTATTGCAGGTACTTTTGTTTTGGACGATACTAATCAGTTTTTCCCGATTTATTGTAATATATTTGAATGAAAAGATGGATCTACACGATGAATCAATTCCATCATTAAAAGGAAGTAAAGTCTTTCGAGAAAGACACACGCTTCTTGATTTAGGTCAGGAAGTTGTCGTCCAGACCAGCTGTAGGTTGACAAAAAATCTAGAAAAGTCATCTCTAAAATCAGCAGGAAATCCACGGACCTCAGCATCAAACAGGGCCGCCAAGTGGTCAGACTTATCCTAACCATGAGAGGATCTGTCTCGTAAAATGGGGAGGGCGCCGTGCAAATTAGCTTGATAAGACTAATGAATCAGATCCCCAGAAAGGATAATCTCCTTAAAGAATAAAAATCAGCTTTTAAGTCTGATATTACTCAATCCTTGAGATTGACTTTAAAGATTGAGAATTACAAACTCATGGAATTCAATGATATCTAAACTCGAGCTTGAATGAGAAAATATTTTTATCAAAATTAAAACCGATTTATTTTCTGAAAACCTATTTTCAATGCGTTCATTACCATTGAACGTAAAATCCTAAGAATTTACCGAAATTCATTAGGTCACCTGAACCAAATCGGGTGTCAACCGTAAGAACGGTGGTTGCATAGCATGGTCGAAGACAGGACCTTGTGCCAGACTGAAAAACCATAGGGTGATCTTTACTATTGCTCCTACAAAGGATAGTAATTGCATCCGACACGATATAGACCATAATCAAAAGCATGTCACGGGACATTGCCTTAACAGTTGCTTGTTCAACGCTTTCTTTTACAACCGAACGGTAGTTTACCAAAAGGTAATATACGGAGCAAGTAAACTGGACGTGTTACTTTCCTAATACAAGGTTAGCAAGTGGGTGAAACAAAATCATAAGTTTTGAGCTAAAATTTTCAAATCTGAAACCCACAAAATCCACAAAAATATTTTACAAACACCGGTGAAGGGTTATTCCGGAAAACTTATCTAGGGTAAAAGCTAGAATGAATTTTCAAAAGATCAAATGTTTTCATAAAGATCCAATTTCTTAAAGGATCTAAATTTTCATAGTCATGTGGGACTGTAAACCACATCGTTACTATCATTGTTTATACCGCCGTATTAAAATCACTGATGTATAAAGTGTGAGAATAAAAAAGTGATTCAAGTGAAGTGTGATTTTATTTTAAGTTCTGTATTGCTTGAGGACAAGCAACGCTCAAGTGTGGGGATATTTGATAGCGCTCCAAATGAACATATATTTAGGCACAATATCCTTCCAATATGTAAAGCTTTTAGTTGTAATTATTCTATTTTTATGTAATATTCGTTTAAATAAATAAGTGCGAAGACAAAAGAAGAAAACGACGATTTGAAGACGCAAACGACCAAAAAGCTAAAAAGTACAAAGTACAATCCAAGTGGTTCAATTTATTGATGAGAAACGTCTCAAAATTACAAAAGTACAAGACGCAAAACGCAAAGTACAAGATATTAAATAGTACGCAAGGACGTTCGAAAATCCGGAACCGGAACATAAACCAACTATCAATGCCCGACGCAACGGAGCAAAAATGACAAGTCAACTATGCACATAAATATAATATAATATATAAATAATTCTTAAAATTATATATATATTATATTATATATAATAAAACGTCGGTAAAACTAGAAAACAAAGTAATGTATGCTGGCCAGTCTGTCCATGCGACCGCATGGAAATAACAAAGGGAACCAATGCGATAGCATGGATCCCAAAATCAGCTCACATCTATAAAAGGCCAGCGAATTGACGAGTAATATATACATTTTTCTTCTTCTTCCTCTGTAATCATAATTATATTTTTAATTATAATTTTAATTTTAAATTAAGTTTAATAATAATTGGGTTATTGTAAGGAATGTTTTACGGGTTTTAAGTCGAAATTCTGTCCGTGCAACGCTACGTGATTAATCACCACTGTAAGCTATGTTCTTCCTTTTTAAATTAATGTATCATAACTAAGTTATTATTATGCTTATTTGAGCCAAAGTAATCGTGATGTTAGACTAAATATTAAGACGGGGTTATTAGATTTTGTATCATAATTAAGGTTTGGACAAAAGACCGACACTTGTGGATATTGGACTATGACTATTAATAAATAGGGGGTATTGTCTAATTGAGCGACAACTCATTGGAACCTGTCGAACCTATCTTCAAATTAGTTAATCTAATAATTATTAAAATGATTATGTATGTCCTATTTAGTGACGTTTATACGACATCTTTTACGATCATTTAATTAATTATTTGGGTTGGGTAATTGATTATTCATTCTGATCAAGTGGGTAAATTAATATTCATATCTCATTAAAACAGGGGTGGATTACATACAAGGATAATTGGTGTAATTGTTAACAAAGTAATAAAACTTTGGATTACACGCAGTCGATAACCTGGTATAATCATTAAACAAAGTATTAAAACCTTGTTATAGTTCGAATCCCTAATTAGTTGGAATATTTGACTTCGGAAATAAGGTTAATTTGACGAGCATTTTATAATTATGACCGATGGACTATTATGGACAAAAACCAAATAGGTATCAAATAATCCAGGACAAAGGACAATTAACCAAGGGTAATAAATTAAAATCAAAAAGTCAAACATCATGATTACGGAAGTTTAAATAAGCATAATATTTTTATTTCATATTTCATCGTACCTTTATTTACTATCATTTTAATTACTGTAATTTACTTTATCGCAATTTAAATTCTGTCATTTATATTATCGTCATTTATCTTTACGCTTTATTTAAAATCGACAAACAGGTCATTAAATGGTAAAACCCCTTTTTATAATAATAATAATACTACTATATTACTAATATATATATATATATATATATATATATATATATATATATATATATATATATATATATAGTGGTTAAAAATATAGCGTTAAACTTAGTTAGCTCCCTGTAGAACGAACCGGACTTACTAAAAACTACACTACTCTACGATTAGGTACACTGCCTATAAGTGTTGTAGCAAGGTTTAGGTATATCCCAATCTAATTAAATAAATAAAACTTGTGTAATTTGTATCATATTTTGTAACAAAAATATAACTATTTCGTATACACCGCTGCACACATCAGGTACTTTCATGGTTAACTCTAATCCGGCAAGGATACTATTTGATAGCGGTGCTAATTTATCATTTGTGTCTCCAAAGTTTGTGCCTAAGCTTAATAAACCACTAGCTAAGTTAAGTCATCCGGTAGAAGTTGAAATTGCGATGGTAAGACGGTGCTAGGGGTTGATGTGTGCAAAGATTTTAATGTTGTGTTTGGTGCCGAAACCTTTAAAATCGATCTTATCCCGATGACTTTTGGTGAGTTTGATATTGTCGTTGGTATGGATTGGCTCGATCGTTATAGAGCCGATATTGCATACCATGAAAAGTCTATTCGTGTGAAGACCCCAAGTGAGGGGAGAGTTAATTATTCATGGCGAGAAATGGAGAAGACTTGTGCCATTATACACTTATACATGGGCACGTCGTTTTCTTAGTAGTGATGGCATGGCTTTTCTTACCCATGTAGTTGATACTCGTGAAGAGCCACCATCCATTCGTGAAATTCCGGTGGTTAATGAATTCGAAGACGTTTTTCCGGTTGAATTACCGGGTGTTCCGGCGGAAAGACAAGTTGAATTTCGCATTAAGTTGGTTCCGGGGGCTACTCCCATTGATAAAACTCCTTATCGCTTAGCACCAACGGAAATGCAAGAGTTGTTGAATCAACCCCAAGAGTTGCTTGAAAAGGGTTTTATCCGACCGAGTGCTTCGCCTAGGGGCGCTCCAATTTTATTCGTGAGGAAGAAAGATGGTAGTATGCGGATGTGCATCGATTAGCGGGAGTTGAATAAAGTGACAATCAAGAATCGTTATCCATTTCCTCGGATTGACGATTTGTTTGACCAACTCCAAGATGCGATGTATTTTTATAAGATTGACTTACGGTCCGGCTATCACCAAATGCGGGTCCGTGAGGAAGATATTGAGAAAACGGCTTTTTGAACTCGTTATGGGCATTTTGAGTTTGTAGTTATGCCTTTTCGTCTTACGAATGCACCGGTGGCATTCATGGATCTTATGAACCGAGTGTGCCAACCTATATTGGACAAGTTGGTGATTGTGTTCATTAACGACATACTTTTCTATTCCAAAAGTATGAAGGAACATGAGCACCATTTGCGTGAAGTGTTGAAGACGTTGCGGAAGGAGAAGTTGTATGCTAAATTCTCCAAGTGTGAATTTTGGCTAATAAAAGTGTAATTCCTTGGCTATATTGTGAATAAAGGAGGTATTCAAGTAGATCCGGGGAAGATAGAGATGGTGAAGAGTTGGGGACAACCGACTACGCCTACGGAATTTCAAAGTTTTCTCGGATTGACCGGTTATTATTGTCAGTTTATCCAAGACTTTTCTAAAATTGCCTCTCCATTGACAAAGTTGACGAGGAAGAATGTGAGATTCAATTGGGAGAAAGAGCAAGAAATTGCATTTCAATTGTTAAAAGAGAAATTGTGTCAAGCTCCGGTCTTAGTGTTGCAGGAAGGTGTAGAAGATATGACGATTTATTGTGATGTCTCATTAAATGGGCTCGGGTGTGTTCTAATGCAACGGGGTAAAGTCATTGCGTATGCCTCTCGACAATTGAAAGAACACGAAAAGAGATACCCGACTCATGATCTTGAATTGGCGGCGGTGGTTCATGCGTTGAAAATTTGGCGCCACTACTTGTATGGTGTCAAGTGTACGATTTATTCGGATCACAAGAGTTTGAAACATCTTTTTTATCAACGAGATTTGAATTATCGTCAACGTAGATGGATGGATGTAGTGAAGGATTATTGTTAGATACTTTACCATCCGGGTAAGGCGAATATGGTCGCGGAAGCGTTGAATCGAAAGAGTCAACATCCGGTAATACGAGTAGGATAGTTACGCATGATTATTACTAACGATTTTCTTGTAAAGCTTGGTGAGATTCAAATTGAAGCTTTTGTTAACAATAAACACGAAGAACGAATCATGGGGCAAACAGAGTCTATTACCTTAGGCCCGCATGGTTTGTTGTCCTTTCAAGGACGAGCGTGGGTGCCTAAGATGGGCGATTACCGACAAGTGCTACTTGATGAAGCACATAAGTCAAAGTATTCCATTCATCTGGGTGTGACAAAGATGTATCTTGATTTGAAAAAAGAGTATTGGTAGCCCGGCATGAAGCGTGATGTTGTTAAGTATGTCGAACAATGCGTCACGTGTTTGCAAGTTAAGCCCGAACACCAAAAGCCGTATGGTATGTTACAACCGTTAGAAATTCCAAAATGGAAATGGGAGCACATTACCATGGATTTCATTACAAAGTTACCAAAGACGGCGAGAACCCAATTTGATACGATTTGGGTGATAGTTGATCGGTTGACGAAAAGTGCATTGTTTCTTCTTATCCGGGAGACGATATGGTCGGAGACCTTGTCTAAGTTGTTTATCAAGTAAGTGATATCAAGGCATGGGGTTCCTATATCTATTGTTTCGGATCGAGATACTCGTTTCACTTCTCGATTTTGGAATAAGTTTCATGAAGATGTGGGTACACAATTGAAGATGAGCATGGCGTATCATCCTCAAACGAACGGTCAAATCGAGCGTACGAATCAAACGTTGGAGGATATGCTACGGGCATGTGTTATTGATTTCGGTGGTAGTTGGGATGAACACTTGCCTTTGGTGGAATTCTCGTACAATAATAGTTACCATGCTAGTATTGGAATGCCACCGTATGAGATGCTTTATTGGCGAAGGTTTCGAACTCCTATTTGTTGGGATGAAGTGGGACAAAGAGAAATCGAGAGTACCGATTTAGTTTTAGATACAAATAGTAAAATTGAGATAATTCAGGCTCGACTTAAGGCGGCGCAAGATAGACAAAAATCTTATGCCGATAAACGAAGGCGACCAATTGAGTACCAAGAAGGTGACATGGTGATGCTTAAGGTTTCGCCGTGGAAGGGTGTTATTCGATTTCGAAAACGGGGGAAGTTAGCTCCTCGGTTTATTGGGTGTGACAACCCGGAAATTTCTGACCAAATTTAAACTAGAACTTTATACGATTTCGACACGATAAGCAAAGTCTGTAATGTTGAGTCTCAAAAATTTGTTAACTATTTACATAAAACCATTTGACCTTTGACTGTTCCCGACGATTCACGAACAATTGTTTGTAAATAAATATATATAGATATATATATGTATAACTATAAAAGTATATAATGATAAAAATACAATTTAATCATTTGAACTAAAATGAATCTATATATACATGTATATGATTTTTATATATAGTTAATATTATGGGTACATTGTAATATATATATATAAAATATATGAATATTAAATATTCAATATATGTTATTATATAAGTATCAAGTATTACATAATTAATAATATGTAATATTAATACAATAAATTTAATAACAAGTAAAAATATAAATGTTATACTTATTACTTTCATTATCATTGTTAACAACAATATTATTAATATGATTATCATATTTAGTATCACTATTATTAATAGACAATAACACAATTTACTATTTTTATCATTAATAATATTATAATTATCATTATTTTTATTACTCTTATTGTTATTAGTATTATATTGATATTATTATTATTAAAATTATTATTTTTATTTCTATTATTATTATTATTAGTATTTTCTTTTTATTAATAATATTAATAGTATTATTATTATTAATATAATTCTTAAATTATTAATATTTATTAAATATAAATACAACAACAAATATCTGTTCTGTTAGACATCAATGTCATGGTAATTCCTTTTGATAATATTCGTGACTGTGATTGTGATAAAATTTCATAGCAGATACAAATTCAGTTGCATCTCATTTTCAACTTTTATTCTTTTTCTTTTTCTTCCAATTCTAATTGATTCCATATGTCGATTCCAATTCACTACAAACCAACATCCAGCAAATTCAATTACACATCAACTTCAGCTTTACAGTTCTTTATTGTCCTTCTACTACTCGAAATTGAATCCAATCAAAGATACAAATAATTTCATTTGCAAGTCACGATCTGCTTTCTATATTTTTATCTGTATTCTTCCTCTTGGTTGATTCTCCTTGTCGACCTCTTCCTTGCTTAAATCAACATAAGTATCACTCTTTCTCTATATATATATTTCCTTCTTTTTTCTTCTTCTTGTTTCATTCGCGAATAATCCAATATCATCAACCGTCATCAACTATGGCTGTCATTCGTGCCTTTGTTTTTCTGCCTTGTCAAACGCCAACCGACAAGACCATCTGTTAGTCCCCTTTAAGAACGAACCGAAATATTAAGAAAACAAAAGAAGGAAAAGTGGTACACATATGATTTTCGGTTAGCTTGATAATATAGTATATAATATAACAATTTCAATAATGCAAGTGCACTAGTTGCAACATAATGGCCGACCAGTGGAGGTTAATGATATCATTTGTTTTATTTTTTTAAACCAAGGTCCCCACTAACTATAACATCCAGCTGTTATTGTTCTTTAAACTCATGAAATATGCAACTAAATCAACTTGTAAATATATTCTTGGACTGCCCATTTTTCTAGTGTGGGCCGAGACTTCCCTTTTACTGCTGGACCGATATTCATCTTGTTGGGCCGACCCAACTTTGGTTCCTGCTGGACTGATACGATGGATATGAAGATAAATTGATGATGTGATGATACATGGATGATATGTTGATGATATTGTTGCTGCTCGCTACTTTTCTGTCTCCACTTCCTGATACAGCAGCGAAACAGAAACAAGAGATTTATGATGATAACCGAATGGTGTTAATGTAATGAAGATGATGTCGACAGAAGAATGTTAATGATGATGTGGATAGGGAATGATACAATGATGGTTGTGTTCTGTTTAAATGATTAGATTAATGATGATGATGAAGCGTTAGTAAGATGATGATCTGATGATAATGATCTGATGAAATTATCACAATGATTATAATGGTGATTAGGTTAAGTTGATGTATGTTGATATCGATTAGGATGAAGAAGATAAAAACAGAAAAATACGGGTTAAAAGAAAATAAGGTAGTAGTTAAATCAGATAATAACAGACAGTGAAATGGTTAGGCGTATATTGTGTTAAACGAGGGGTCATGTGTTCGAATCTAGGCTGGTGCATTTATTCAATTTTTTTTGCTACACAAGTGGGTCAAGTCAGATTGGGCTTGTCATTTGGGCCGAGAACCATTTCCTAATTCTGTTGGGCCGAATGACAAAGAGTGATAGGTTATATAAATATAAATTTGAGTTTAATTAGAAAAGCGAGGTCAGGAGAGTGGTTAAGGATTTTATTGGGTTAGCGGGAGGTCGCGGGTTCAAACCCGGACTTGGGCATTTTTTTTAAGGGCTACTTCTTTGAGGTAGTATTTCTATTACCATTACTATTATTATTATCGTATCATTATTAGTATTAATATAAGTATTATTATTATTATTATTATCATTTTATGAATTAATAAAATAAGTATCATTATTATTTTTATCATTTTTATTATTAGTATTATTATTATTATTATTATTATTATTATTATTATTATTATTATTATTATTACTACTACTAAGTATTATAAATATTATTGTTATTACTATTATTATTATTATCATTATTATTATCATTATCATCATTATTACATTTAACATTAAAATTATTATCTTTAACATTATTTTTACTATTATCATTATTTGTATTACTAAAATTACCATTAGTATTATTATTACTATTACAACAAATATTATTTATGTAAAATATAATTATTACATATAACATAACAATATTAATATTTTTTTATTTATCTAAAGTATATAAAATAAATATATTTAATTAAATTATTAATGAAACACATAATTAAAATAACAATTAAATCACTAATAATATATAAATTTATTCGATTACCATTATATGTGTTAATATATATATATATATATATATATATATATATATATATATATATATATATATATATATATATATATATATATATATATATATATATATATATATATGAATGATATAGGTTCGTGAATCCGAGGCCAACCCTTCATTGTTCAGTTCCGTCGTATGCATATTTTTACTACAAATAGCGTATCCTGAGTTCATTTGATTCCTTTTTACTCTTTATATTTTTGGGACTGAGAATACATGCGCTGTTTTTACAACTGTTTTATTAAATGCCTTTGAAATCTATATTTTTGGACTGAGAATACATGAGATGCTTTTATAAATGTTTGACGAGATAGACACAAGCAAAACATTCCTCGAATGAATTATTATACAGACAGAAGTTCTGTTGATTATTATTGAATTGGTTGGACGTTATAATTGCCACTAATTGATGTGAATATTTCCCCCTGATTATTATAGCTTGGTAACCTAAGAATTAGAAAACGAATATGGCCCCTAATTCACGCGAATCCTAAAGGTAGCTACCTGGTTTAACACCCCCACCCAGAATGTTCACTAGACGAAAGAGCTAGTGGGTGTGGTGTTTAGTACTTCGAGGTTTATATATTTATTACAGACTGAAAGTTCTGTTTATTTTGGGGATATTCATGATGCGCATTAAATGTTAAGGTCGGTTACCAAGCCAAGCAAAGCAAAGCTAATGTTATGTATCGAGAGAATGATTTTAAACACAAGTTATGTGTATGTTATTTTGTACACGAGATATGTGTACGGTTATAAAGAATTGTTGAAAAATGGTTTCATACACGAGATATGTGTACTGTATTTAAAAGAAATCGCATGTACATTACAGGTGGGTATAGGATTCGGGCCCATTTATATCATGCACATTTAAATCTTGTGGTCTATTAAAATTTATGAATTTTATTGTTTATGATAAACCTATGAACTCACCAACCTTTTAGTTGACACTTTTAAAACATGCTTATTCTCAGGTATGAAAGAAATCTTCTGCTGTGCATTTGCTTATTTTTAAAGATATTACTTGGAGTCGTTCATGGCATATAGATATCAGTTCATCGCGATGGTACCAGATGTTGATGCGTTCGTACAGGTGGATTTGGACGGGTTATGACATTGGGCCTTTCAAAATTTTGGCTCGTGTTAGTGAGGTTGCTTATAGACTAGAGTTACCCGAAGAGCTTGCGGGAATTCATAACACATTTCATGTTTCCCATCTCCGTAAGTGTCTTGCGGATGACTCGACTTGGGTACCGTTAGGTGAAATCACTTTGAACAACAAATTAGAGTACGTTGAAGAACCGATAGCCATTCTTGATGAGAAGGTCAAGTTGTTGCATAACAAAGAGGTGAGAACTTATAAAGTGCAATGGCGACAAAGAAAGGGTTCGAAATTCACTTGGGAACCCGAAGAGTTCGTTTTAGTGTATCTTCCTTCTTGTCATGCGGCTTGGATTGCGAGGACGCGCTCCGATTCAAGTGGGGGAGAGTTGTAATACACTGTTTTTCCTTTGGCATGTTGCTTTGGTCAACGTACGAAGTCCAAAGGTGCGTATTCGATCTTTATTGTGTTTGCCTTTAGCCACGTTTGTTTAATCTAGTCATAAAACGAAAAAGGGCCTGAAAACCAAAAATTACGACCGCAACTTATGGCCTCACGGCCGCAACTTTTGAACAGGGAGACATGTTTATGAAAACAGCCAAAGTTACGGCTGCAATATTAGGGATTACGGCCACAATATTGGGGATTACGACAGCAATTTTGTGGATTACGGCCGCAATATTGGTGCCGGCAGGTTACAAATTTAACCTTAAATTTGGGGTTTTTAAAGGGTTAAATGGTCTTTTCACATTATGGACGGTTTGGGGAACATAAAACTGATCCAATCTTATCCTCAACACATTAAACACTCTTCCAACTACACCACATTCAATTTAGAGAGAGAGATATGGTTTTAGTGTGAGAGAGAGAGCTCACTTTGGGGAAGAAGAAGGCCAAATCTCGCCCGAGTCCAAGTTTTAAAGTTGTTCCCTACGTCTCTAGCTATGTTTTAATAGTGTTGGTAAGTCTTAACTCCGTGTTTTGAGTTTAATTTGATTTATGGCTAGGGTTTGTTCATTTAAGGCTTGTAAGACCCATTTGGGGGTTAAATGGGTGAATTTGAGTTAAATTGATGTATGGAAACCCTAAGATTTGTAATCTAGGGTTTGGTCAAGTAATTTAATGTTTATAGTGTAATTGTGTTGTTAAACCACTAACACACTTGTGTGTTAGTGAAAGGTTGTTAATGGGTTCAAGTTTGACCAAATTATGAGTCTTGATGTTGAAATGGGTCAAATGGGTAATAGATGACCTAGTTGGGCAAGATGGGTATGAAATACCCATCGTTTGTGTTAGTTGGTGTTGTTGGACCTTAATCACTAGCTTTTAGTGATTTAGGATGGTCTTGACCTTAAATGGGCGGTTTTGGTATAAATGAGTCATTTAATGCAATTAAGTCATTAAATGCACATGAGTAAATTATTGGTGTTTAGTCCAACGAGTTTGTATGTTAATTATATGCATAATGTAATAGGTACGTTACATTGAAGGTTGCAAGCTTGATTTCTAATTCACCGAAGGCGTTAAGGTGAGTGGAATAATTATATATATGCGTATATAGTTTACTTGCTTGCGGATTTGTGGTTAGTGTTATTCGGGCGTGTGGATTCACTATAGTGTTATCCGGGCGTGTGGATTCACTACTCTTTTGTGCGATGGAGACCACATGTGCGTTAAGGGTGGTTAGGTAAGTGCGGACGTCCACCTAGGGGTGTTAGTGTATACTAATGGTCATTGTGCGAGTACCAATGGTCATTGTGTGAGTACCGTTCCCTTGTGTGCGTTATGGTTAACCATGGTTATGTGTTGTAGTGTAGCATTTTATTTTGTACGAGTTATATATGCTATCGTTTGTGCTAGCTTGTGGTTTGGAGATTTAGCATTATACTTTGCGATGGTATGCTATTTAGATTGCTAGCGTGTATGAGGTATTTGTGTTGTGATTGCAAGTAAGTAGGTTATATATGTATGTGTATAACTATTGCACTCACTAAGCTTTGCTTACCCCTCTCGTTGTTTACATTTTTAGGTACGAGTATGGTGAAAGGGAAAGGGGTTGCCGGGAATTAGATATTCCCATGTTGGTTGCTAGATGAAGCTTTGTGGATGACGGCCTATTGTTTTGGGTAGTTTAGCCCCAAACCATGCTCGAGTGTCGTTTGATTTAAAACTATCATTTTATGGGTCGAACTTGTAATACATTTGATTAAGGGCCTTCGCGCCCATGATGTAAACTTTAAACATGTTAAACGTTTAAACGCTTGTATGAAATGGTTGACATCTTATAACCAACTGAAGTGGCGTGTTATTGGTTTATTATTTAAAAAAAAAATTATTTGGGTTGAATGCGGGTTGAGTTGTTTCAGGACAATAAAATACAGTGGGACTTTTATTATAGTTGGAAATATTTAATTATATCAAGATATGAACTACCCTTTATTGAAAGATCTATCAAATGCACTTTATTTTGCTGTTTCATATATACTTGTCTCTTTCTTTTGCCCTATAGTTTCTTTTGTCCTACAACAGTATCCTTTTTACGTAAAAGTCAACAATAGATCTGAATTTCTTTTATGTTCAATAAATAAATTGAAATGAACATTCTAATTGTCAAACAAAAAAAAAAAACATGGTAAATGGTTATCACTAGTATTTTATACTATATATTCAATCAGAAAACTATGAGCACTGATTACAGTCACTTAATTTGCGTCAATTTAAACCAAAAACCACCTTTTTCGGTGGATAAATATATATAGCTTGGTAATTATAGCAAAGTTGCATTTGGTTGGATGGTTGGAATGTCTACTTTATAATGAAGTTCCCTAGGTTCGGGTCAGCATAACGGCTTGACCCAATTATTTGTTTCATTCATAATAGAAAGGGTGATGATATGTACACAACCATGATGTTTTACAATATTATAGAGTACAGTACAACACTGTAAAACATGAAGATTGTGTACATAACAATTTTGAATTGTGTGCATATCACTTCCCTAATAGAAAGACTATAAATAGTTAGAGTGTGTATTAATTATTACAGTATAAATTTATGGTCAACATATCATAATTATAAATTCTAACATCCTCTAATTGTTATACTGATGTTTACTTTTTGAAAAATATCACTCTTATTTGTAAATTTTGTCTTTGCCTCTATAAATAGTCAATATGCAAACATACATATGTTGGAGGTTTTAAAATCTTCGTGTAGGATAAAATAATAGATGACCGGATATATCACTGAATCGTAGTATCACTTTTCGAAAGTAATTATTCGACCTTAATAGCCTGAATTACACAAATATCACTTTCGGATAAGACAGATATGATGTGTATACTCTCATGTATTGTATGCTCTATATATTCCAGGTCTGGAGTCACATGGGCACTGTCAGGTCTATCCTGGTCAACCATACCTGTATGTAACACATCATCTCACAAAAGCTTAGTTGATAATCTGTTAGTATAGTCACCAACCACAATCACCTAAGCACATATCCCTACATTCACTTGTCCCCCACTTGGATGTTTAATACGACACTTTCATAAGTTTGAGAGTCCCACTCTTAACAAAGTGTACATACTGCCAAACCACACTCTGATACCAACTTTTAGCACCATACATTTTTTTCGCTCACAAGGAAAGACTAATTTAAAAACATTATATATTAAATACACCAAATAGATAATTACATAAACACATGTGTTACTTTATATTACAGACAACAAGTTTCTTATTGTTTATTTTAAATACATCAGAGTATGCAAAGTGTCAAACATCACGATCATCCCCTGCAACACCTATTATAAGCATGCTATAATATACCTGCTGGACAAAACACCGTAGGAGAATTAGTGCGCCGCTAAGTGAATGGAATTATCTAATAGGATATCACTAGGTCACTAATCACTTAACATACACAAAGCCAGGCATCACCATCTGGTCTAGGTACACGCATTTAACACACTTCCATAACGACAAC
This sequence comes from Rutidosis leptorrhynchoides, assembly GCF_046630445.1. Lineage (NCBI taxonomy): Eukaryota > Viridiplantae > Streptophyta > Magnoliopsida > Asterales > Asteraceae > Rutidosis > Rutidosis leptorrhynchoides. The sequence goes on along the minus strand of NC_092342.1, from coordinate 326,962,381 downwards.
ACTAATGATAGAAGAGTTGTTCATCGTCAAGACAACACTATGACAGAACAATCCGCGTCAAGACAACACCATGACGGGAATCACTAGGTGCGCACATTATCACAAATAGTCATTATACTACATATCGACTATAAGGCACAGTCTACGCATACCATGTCACTGATCACTAAGCATATACACTGATCACTAATCACTATACTTATCAATGTATATCACATCCAAAAAGATAGTCTCATTCACTTGAAATCACAATAACTCGGTTGTCTTATATCACTGAGCCTTCACCTTTTCGTTTATCACGTGAGAACATTATATAAAAAGTTAGTATAATGTTTTATACACCACTAGACACTCGGGTAGTATAGCGGCTAGAAATAACACAAAATGGAACAACACCTAAGCTGATACACATCCGTACGGATCCATGTCCTATCCGTACGGATACAGTTACTCTATCCGTATGGATGCAACATTTTTTGTATCCGTACGGTTACGCTCGTATCCGTACATATGACATCCATCTGTACGGTTGCAATCTGCGTACGGATGCAGTTCATCTGCTGCAACAACAAATTCACGAGAGTTTCACTCTAATTCTCCTTTTTGACACTTTTTGACACCAAAATTCACTAGGAAATCATACATATGTTATAGGTAAATGTTTGCTAACTTCAATTTGACAAAAACAACACTTGAAATCAAGATTTGATCCCAAACCCACTTAAAACCTATTTTTCACCAAAAACACAATTTTTAATCACTGATTCATATCAAAATTGAGCTGTATATACCTTGCAGATGTTACTGAGATTACAAAAGAATATTTCACAGTTTGACTTTTCAAGAAAACGATAATTAAAGTGTTAGGGTTTTTGATAGGAAGAGTAATTGGGTCTGAGAGTGAAAAAATGAGAGAAGAAATCAAAAGCATGAACAAATACACGTACGGGTTTCTTAAGAGTAAGGAAACCCCACCCCATACAGCACACGGGTATTTACCGGTTATATGAAACATAATGTATTTTATTAGGCAGCCATAATGAAGTCCAATTCACATAAGGAGATTCGTTTTGTGACCATTGTCACAAAGCGCATTTTTACCCGTTCTTAAATAATTCTAAAACACATAATTATTAGTACACTGATTATTAACACTAATTTTTAACACGGGTCGATAAAACAGTCATTTAGCAATAGGCGTGATTCGAAGTTGTTACATGTACTATGTATATTTCGTTGCCTGGTGGTATTGATATGACCCCTTAAAGTAAACTAAAAGGTATTGGGTTCAAGTCCATTGATGAACTTTTGTACATATGTATAAAAAAGATCGTATAAAATATGTGAGTTTCTTTATAGAAAAAACTTCAAAAAGTATTAAAATTCTACTGATCATGGTACTTTCTTTGATTATGTATGGATATCTGAATCCTAAGATCAATTTTAATTGGGGTGAGTGGATTTTTTGTGGAGTATAATGGTGACATGACTTGTGATATGAAAAAATCAGAATTAGTGGGCTATGGGGTGATGAAATGTTACGAGTGATGTGTCAAATTAGAATTGAAAGTTGAGAATAAAAAGGTGAAAAATGTTGAAAATGAAAGAAAATAATACTGTAAAGGGCGTGACACGGACATGATGGCTTCACATCTCACTCAAAACTCTCCATTATATATGGTGTTAATGTACTCAACCAACGAGTGATGGTAATTTCACTTATTTTCTTAATAAATCTTCGTTTATTGTGCATTATTTGTTTATATATTACAAGTCATCAATGTACAATGCAAAAGGTAATTGAATTTATCAAATTTGTGAGTTTAAATAGGATTGAGAATCTCTCATATAACTTGATCAATCACGTTCTTTTTTTCATGATTAAATGTTACAAATAAATAAATAAATTTAATAATTAATGTCGCTCTAATTTTTCTTCTCCCAAAGCTTGTAACATGACTAGTGACTAGTCATGTTAAAACACAATTTAATAGAATTCTTATCCATTAAATATCATAACCTATAGGGGTGTTTTATTCTTGTACGGAAACAAGTGAAGTGAAAATGGTAATATTAATTAATATTATAATTTATAATAAGTAATAATTCAACTAAAGTTGAAGCATGGAGCCGACTGGACGACTGGATTAAGTCATTCCAAAGCATAACTGAGCCGGGCCGAATGGAAAAATAGCGTATAAACGGAAGGGGGTTTAATGTAACGGAGTAAAAAAGTTGAAAGTGAAATGATGGTTAACACTTAACAGCAAGTAATGTCTGTTAGTTAACCTCCTGTGAGAAAAAGAGAATCTTTATTTCTTCAATTTACTTATTTTTATTTATTTATTTAATTTTTGGCATTTCTACGTGGAGTGTGTGGGTCCCACACAAAGTCTCAATGGAAGACATCATCACTCTCACACCTATCATCATCATTATCTTTTTTCTTTTCTTCCTCTATTTGTTTCGCCGCTTCTTTATTTCCAAATTTTATTTTATTGTCTATTATCTTTAAGAAATACTCCGTAAGTAATTTTGTTTGTATATAAACGAAGGGGATGATATTCACACACTCAATATTGATCTATACACATCTAGTTGACTATTATGTCCTTACGTACAATGATGGAGGTTCAAGTTCCAAGATAAATTTAAGGATATAATTGTAAATTTTATGGTAAAAAATATGTATGGATCAAAAATTAATGTGTAAGTATCACCACTCATAAACGAAATACGGAGTACAACTGAATAAGGAAAGTACAATTGATTAATACATCTCAATCAAATAAATGATAGAATAGATGTACTGGCAGAGGTTGAATGAAATTTTTAGAGTGAAAAGTGTAATATACTCCGTATAAAAGAAAAAGAAAGTTTTATTCTATAAAAAATGACTGTTATATATATATATATATATATATATATATATATATATATATATATATATATATATATATATATAGGGACGGGATCAATGGGGAAGTAACCAATCGGGGGGAATCGGGGGGAAGCAATTTTTTTTTTTCGTTTTTTTGGATTTTTTTTTCCGGCATCAAGATCACACGAAAATATGAACATTTAGAAGAGACACTTCGTGATGAATGTTATTATTTAGGCGGGAAAACGATCGACAAAAATAACATTCAAGATAATATTGTTCGTGAAGAATATGAACGTTTTTTTTCCATGTTTTGTGAAGTAAAATTCAGCCCGATTTAGAGTTTAGGGTTTGGTATTTTGGGTTTATTCCATAAACCCAAAACACCAAACCCTAAACCCTAAACTCTAAACCGTTCGTGTTAAAAACTCAATATAAATCCTAAATCTAAACCCTAAATCTAAACCCTAAACCCTAAATTTCTAAACCCTATAAACCCTAATATCTAAACCCTAATATCTAAACCCCAATAGCTAAAACCTCAACATACGCTCGAAAAACACGATAATTGTTATATATTACTTCTTCGAGCGTTTTCTCGTCAAAATAAAAACATTTATCACAAAGTGTCTCTACTAAATGTTCATATTTTCATCCCATCTATAATGTTCGTGAACAAAGTTTTTTCAGAAAACGAAAAAAAAAAATTTGATTCCCTCCGTTTCCCCCGATTGGTTACTTTCCACTTGATCCTACCAATATATATATATATATATATATATATATATATATATATATATATATATATATATATATATATATATATATATACTTTTTCGTTCTAATTTCCAAATTTACACTCACTTTTTACTTATATTTTTGTAATAAATAAAGTATTAGATATAAATGTACTTTAATCAATTATTCTTATTTTCTTTAAAAGAGTATATATATATATATATATATATATATATATATATATATATATATATATATATATATATATATATATATATATATATATATATATATATATATATATATATATATGGGCAGGATGAATGGGGAAGTAACTAATCGGGGGGAAGCGGGGGGAAGCAAAAAAAAAAAAATTCGTTTTTTTGGATTTTTTTTTCAGCAATCAAGATCACACGAAAATATGAACATTTAAAAAAGACACTTCGCGATGAATGTTATTATTTAGGCGGGAAAATGATCGACAAAAATAACATTCAAGATAATATTGATCGTGAAGAATGTTAACGTTTTTTTTTCTTCATGTTTTGTGAAGTAAAATTTAGCCCGATTCAGAGTTTAAGGTTTAGGGTTTGGTGTTTTGGGTTTAGTCTCTAAACCCAAAATCCCAAACCCTAAACCCTAAACTCTAAACCGTTCGTGTTAAAAACTCAATCTAAATCTTAAATCTAAACCCTAAATCTAAACCCTAAACTCTAAATTTCTAAACCCTAATATCTAAACCCTATAAACCCTAATATCTAAACTCTAATATCTAAAACCTCAACATAAGCTCGAAAAACACGATAATTGTTATATATATTACTTCTTCGAGCATTTTCCCGCCAAAATAAAAACATTTATCATAAAGTGTCTTTATTAAATGTTCATATTTTCATCCAATTTATAATGTTCGTGAACAAAGTTTTTTCAAAAAACGAAAAGAAAAAAAATTTGCTTCCCCCGCTTCCCCCCGATTGGTTACTTCCCCCTTGATCATATATATATATATATATATATATATATATATATATATATATATATATATATATATATATATATATATATATATATTTTTTGAGCTCGTGCGTTGCACGGGTATGTAAAAAACCGTGCAAAAAATATTATTTGTAGTTCATATTGATATAAAAATAGCAATACTAAAAAAATAGAAAATGTATAAGAATTATTTAAGAGCTTGTGGTGTTAATAAATTTTAATAATTCTTTTGAGTTTAAGAGCTTGTGGTGTTGGCAAATTTTAAAAATTCCTTTTGAGTTTAAAAGCCCGTGGTGTTGACGAATTTTAAAAGTTCTTTTAAGTTCAAGAGCCCGTGGTGTTGACAAATTTTAAAAGTGATTTTGGATGGTGTTAGTAACTTAGGTTGTGTTCTCGAATTTTTTTTTAGTAGATGAATGTGATGAAAAAGAGAAGAGAGTATTATAATGGAGAGGAATGGAATATAAAATATTTTACATGTATTCTCGAGTTTAAAGGAAAGTAAATGGGGAAAAAATATAAGCTATTAATTAATTGTAAAAAATAATATTTTAAATTTTCGTACATCATCATAGAGTGCAAACTGCAAATTAGTTGTAAACTGAATAAACAAAACTATAATTCATATTTAATCAGCAAAGCATGTCACAAAACTCTACATGACAAAGAAGCAAAGTAAATAAGTATGCAGATAGAAAGTGAAAGGAATTACGATTATTATATTAAATAAGTATGCAGATATAAAGTGAAAAGAATTACTTAAAACAAGAAAGATGATTGCAATAAGAAATCAAAAGATAAATCCATCAATTGGATCGATGAAGTCTCAAACATCTCTGATTTTTTCGATACCACCAGTGAAACCAGTCATGTATTGGGGAAAGAATTAAATTTGAAAAAGAGTAAAATCAATGGGCAACTCTTTGGGGATAAAAATTTAACTTACAAGGATGAATTGATTAACTTTGGAGAATTAATGAAGAACATGGTTGATGAAGATGATCAGCCTAATAACGTTTCGTTATGTATCAAAGACGATTCCCCTCCACCATTTTTACTTGTTTCGATCCTATTGGCACTGCTTAGAAGTTTCGCTTTCAACCTTCAACCGAGACACCTCATACAGGTTGGGATTTTCACTTATAACTCCCACTTTCACGTTATGATTTTCTTAGATTCAATGAAATGTGCACGTTTTGGCTTCTTTCATATATTTGATGGCGAATCGGATGTTGTTATTTGAACTGCCATTTTAGACAACTCTTTCTCTGTTTCGGACGCCAATATCTTGTTACAATCGTCCATTTTCGTTTATCCTATTGACCAAAAGTCATTTGGGGTAATAACGTTCCTTCTAAGTTTATGTTATTTCTTTGGCTAGCAATCCAGAAATGTTTCCCCGTTATATATGTGTTATCAAAAAGACACATTTTGCCTTCAAATCTATCTTCTTTATGTGTGTGTTGTTCGGTTGAAGTTAAATCTATCAATCACCTTCTACTGCATTGCAAGTGGTCCTTTCACTTTTGTGCGTTAAACAATTTCATCTTCAATGGTTAATTTCTCGTCGGTCGGTTAATGTAAGGATTACCAATCTAAAGGTTTTCCTTTGGGCCTCTTCTCAAGTTTTGTCACGGGCTACATTCCTACGTTTGGGATATCAATCCGTTATTGTTATGCTATTAAGCCATAGTGCTTGTTTGGAATTTTGATCTCATGACTGAGTTTCAACTCCGTCATTGTAATCTTTCATTTGAACCTTCATCTTTTTGATGAAGTCTTCTCCTTTTAATACAATCCATTTTTCGGAAGAAAAAAAAATTACTAATTCATATGGGAAGTGAATTGAATTTGAATACGGAGTACTTGATTTAGCCGTAAAGAATGAAAAATATATAATAATATATTAACTGTAATAATATATATATATATATATATATATATATATATATATATATATATATATATATATTTATTTTATATATATATATATATATATATATATATATATATATATACATCGTTAGATAACTTTCAACCACAATAAATAAAAACTTTTTGGTTTATATTATATATATATATATATATATATATATATATATATATATATATAAAATATGAGGGAAACACTTTTAGAGGTGAAGGTGAAATTAACAAACATTAAAATCACGTAAATATATGAACATTTAAAAAATACATTTAATTAATTTATACATATAAATTTCATCTTAATATTATATAACACAAAAAGTTATTTAAAGTAAATTAAGAAATAAAGACTTTGAAAAGTTAAAATCTGACTACTAATTTGAGACGGAGGTGGTATCATTTATCACGACGATTCTCTTTCTTCACTTTTTTTGCTTCTCCCCGGATCACGCATATATATCAGCTAATAGCGTTGTTCGGGTGAAAAATTTAAAGCTTGTGAAAAAATAAGCTCTACAAAAGGATTTTGTTGAACAAGCTTATTAATTACTCTTTGTATAGTTATATATACTATGTATCATATATTTTATTGTCAATTTTATTTGTTAATTTACAACTATAAGCTTCTAACTTAACTACTATGTCAAATACTCATAAATAAGATCTAAGTCATAAGCTTTGTTTGGTAACGTATAGTCTATAGTTAATATTAAAATTCTATAATGATGATGTCATTATTAGGCTAATTCATTTGGTAAGAAAAAATCAAAAAGAAAAAGAAAAAATTTAAGCATGGTGGGTGATGTCATTAATCTAAATAATTTTAAATTAAAATTAAATCTTATTAATTAATTATTATTATTAAATCTTATTAATAATTATTTTAATTCGGATTGCGTTAAGATCACAAAGGATGTGAGATTTCGTTTTGACTAACCAATTCATACCGATTATTACATCAAAGCTTCCTAGTTCCATGGGTATCAAGTCAATTTCAAATTCCTTACCCAAAATGTTTAACGTACACCCCCGGTAATATGTGTCGGCACTTAATAGTTTCCCGTTAGCCACTTCAATGGTATAAGTGGTATATAATGGAAGAGGTGGAGTGCTAAAAGAATGAGTCAAAGTCTTGGATACAAAGCATTTATCGGCACCCGAATCGAATAAGCAAGAGACATAAGAATTGTTGAGAAGAAACGTACCCGTGACTAGTTCAGTGTCATCCCGGGCTTCCTCGGTGTTGATGTTGAAAGCTCGGCCGCGCGTGTTGGGGTTATCTTTCTTCTTTGGGCATGCATTTCTATAATGACCCATTTGGCCACATTCGTAACAAGTGCCCGTCTTTGGTGCATTGGGCCACTTTCGAGCGGCGGGAGTGGCACTTTTACAATCGTTGGCCTTATGACCAATTCCTTGGCACCGATGGCAAATTAGCTTACTACATTCGCCAAAATGATGTTTGTTGCATTTGTTGCAAAGAGGTAGATTTCCGGCATAACCCTTCTTGCCGTCGGAGGTGAAAGATTTCTTGGCAAAATTGTTGTTGCTTGATTGGGGAGCTTCCCATTTTCTTTTGTTGTTACCCGACTTGTCCTCGGCTTTAGGTGTCGGTACTACGATTTCGTCCACCGTCTCTATCAATTTGCGGGCCATGTTCAAAGCTTCTTGATGATTTGGGGGTTTGGATGACATTACTCCGTGTTTGATGCTCTTTGGAAGACCATCCATGTAAAGTTCAACCCTTAAAGACTCGGGGTTCACAAGGTTTGGGCACATCAAGGCTAGTTCAGAAAATCATTGATTATAGGCCTTGAGATCGTTTCCGACCGCTTTTAGAGTTCTTAGCTCTTGTTCGAGCTTTCGGGTCTCCTCGCGCGGAAAGTATTCGGTGATCATCTTTCCTTTCAAATCGGACCAAGAGAGAGCGTGGGCTTCATCGGTACCCACCGATTGTACATAGGTGTTCCACCAAGTGAGAGTGACGCCGGAGAAAGTGTGAGTGGAGTATTTGACCTTGTCTTGGTCCCGACAACCGCTTATGCTAAAGACGGCTTCCGTTTGCTCAAACCATCGGGTGAGCACGACCGGTCCCCCGGTTCCATCGAAAGTGTGAGGTTTTCACCCCATGAAAGCTTTATAGGAGCATCCCTCGTTTGAGTTACCGGCCCCATTGTTGTTGTTGTTATTGTTGTTGTTGTGGTTGTTGTTATTGTTATTGTTGTTGGAAGAGTGGCCGGCCATGGCCGCATCTACGGCGGTAGCTATCATCCGTTCGAGAGCTTGTTCGGGAGTTTCATTGCGGCGTACACGACGAGGAGCCATTGTTCCTTCAAGACACAAGAATATCATTGATTAGTATTCTCAACAATACTAACCGTGATATAGAATAAAGATAAAGAGAAGTTTTTCCTCGACTCGCCTTAAATTCTTTATGTTATAATGTCGGAACGTTCATATGAGTCACCGTAATATAATCCCGGAAATTATATTACCCTGATTCATATGTGCATTCGACATCATTTCATATAGTCAAGGTGGCGTGTCAATCAAATTAAACAACGTGAGATTAAGATGAACTAAGAGTAGATATGAGTAGAAGCGTTCGAGTATAAATGCACAAGTAGTCAAGTAATTCCTACTTCAAGTCTATATGCCGGTTGTAGTCTAGACTCACCAATGTACCCTATGACTCGGGGTCGACACCAATGAACTCTAAATCCCTACAACCAACGCTCTGATACCATCTGTAGTGACAGATGGGGTAGAAACCCACCCAGTGCCTTTCCAGCTAACCGCTTGGTGACCACTGAGTGTACCTCAGACACTGATTTTACGGCCCGCATTTCTGCCAAACTGCCAACCCTCAAATTCCAAGGGATCGCAAGGGGTAAGAGCCAATGCTTCGTCACAGGTAACACTGTGAGAACCCCCTCTACGATTAACCAGCCAAAAAGCATAGTCCGTATGGGTGCCCGGCCTGACAGCCGGCGCGCGTGACTACCTTTACGGCTAAGGTTAAACCAGCTCTGATACCATCTGTAGCGACCCGACAAAATCGTCATTGACGGCGCCGTCTACTTAGGTCCCGTTACGTGGTCATAAGTCTTTAAAACAACGTTTGACCAAAAGATATGTCGCATTCATTTCAAATGTAAAGATTGTTCAAAGTTTACGAGAATAGTTCCACCACAAGTTACGTTACAAAGTTATAAGTACAAATGAAACTTATGCGACACAATTTAAAAGTAGCCAAAAGACGCTCCATGTATGCATGTATACTCGACATCCAATGCAAGTATCAAAGTAATGAGCGGAAACATGTATCATGTATCGTTCAAGGACCTGAGAAAAACATAGAAATCTGTCAACGAAAACGTTGGTGAAATCATAGGTTTGAGTAAGTAAGTACAAGTGAACCACAAGATTTGCAACAATGAGATAATAGTAATACATTCCAAAAGTTTGTTTCACGAGCACCCAATTATCAATGCTTAACATTCCTTCCATAGAACCCCATCACAATAGTGTTAGAACATACACTGTTTCTCGAAAATACATTTCATTCGTAAACGGTAGCGAACCGTTTAAATGAGGGTTTGTCAAACCCATATGGCTATATAACATAAGTTCTCGCTTACACCCGGCAAGTGTAACTAATGATAATCGAATTGAGGATTTTTGTTCAAACTCGTATGTAGAATGTTTGTTTTCCTGTACTTGTGTTCACTTAGTAAAAAGAAACGTTTATGTTTTCTCATCCCAAATGTAAGTGCAAAAGAGTAAAAGTGGGACTATGATCTCACCTTGAGTGCACGAGTAGTAAAGTACTTCAACAAGTAAACGTGTGCGAAGGATAGTGCTAGTCTTGACCTAAACCAATAGGTCGTATCAATAACGGTAAACACGATAGGTCAAAGATGTTTAATTAGTCCTATGGCTCGTTACGACTCGATTATGTAGCATGTGAATCAAATTGTCAAGTTTCATGCAAGATACAAGTACAGAAACAAGTTAGGAAGGTTTCATAATCATTTGGTTAAGTTTGACAAAAAGTCAAACTTTGGTCGGTCAAAGTCAACGAAAGTCAACACGTTCGGGTCGGGTCCCGAACTATTTTTCTGAGGTTTTTATTCATATATAAGCATGTTAGAACAAGTCTAATGTGAATCGGAGGTCCATAGTGTGCCAAACATTTTTCGTATTTTGACCAAAGAGGTCAGAGCCTGGACACGGCTTATGCCGCGCCGCGGCCCACAATTGTCGCGCCGCGACAATACACGGGAACTGGTACCTGGCCAGTTTCAAATGTTCAAGTCTTGATCCAAACTTCGTTTTAGCACAAAATGCAAACCGTAAACATTTAGAACTCGCACCTTATATCGTTGGAAAGCTCTTTTGACAAGGAACATAACTAAACATGTTTCATCAAACAAAAACATCTTTTCCAATGACCGATTTCTCATCATGTGATCATTTAAAGTCCATTTTCAAGTTTCAAGTTCACAAAATGCATTTTAAGTTTCGGGAATCCAATTCACACATATGATATGCCGTTTTGAAGGTAATGAAACATGCATTACAACTAAACACTAACAATTAACATTTCATGGTATTCAAGCATCAAAAAGTTCATCTCAAGAACGATCAAACCCTAATCAAGAATCACAAAATCATTAATCATGTTTTTGAAGTTTTACAAATCAACCTACACATCAAAATGAAGCTAGTGATACTAGTAACACAATTAAAACATGAACTTTAACAATTTAACAACATTTAATCTTCCAAAATCAAAGATTAAGCAAATCCATTTTCAAGTGTTCAAACTAGTTACTCAAAACAACAAATCGAACAAACAAAACATATATTCATGTTATACACGAGCTATAGACACTAATTAACACTTTTATAATTCAAAAACATCAAGAACACAAAATCTAGTAATTTTAGAAAGTTACCCAAATGAGATGAAATTGGTATCAAGTCGAAGAGGGTGAAGAGAGGATTCCAAATATGTAATTTGTTTTGATGTTAGCCTCCAAATCCGAAATTAGATGATGAATCTTGGTTGAGTTCTTGAGAGGAAAATGGAAGTATGAAAAGAGAGAAAGAGAGAAAATGAGAGGAGGAGGATGGTTGACTAGTCAAGTGCTAGTCACCATTTTGGAGTTTTGGCAAAACAAGTCCCTCAAGTTGTAGTCGGGTGCGTTAATTACCTAGACGAGATATTTTTAAAACACGTATTAACGGGAGATGTTATAAACATATAACGGGATTTAAATAGTTAAACGGAAAAGTAAACGGAAAAAGGCAGGATGTTACATTACCTACTCCTTAAAAGAAATTTCGTCCCGAAATTTAAGTAGGCGTAGTAGTCGTTGTTTCTTCCTCGGAATCCTGCGTTTCCGGAATTGGGAATAAATGAGGGTATTTCTTTTGCATTTGATCTTGCCTTTCCCAAGTAAACTCGGGTCCTCTTTTGGCGTTCCAACGGACTTTAACAATCGGGATTCGGCTTTGTTTCAATGTCTTGACGGAGGTGTCGACAATTTCAACCAGTTCCTCCACAAAATGAAGCTTGTCATCAATAGTAAGTTCCTCGAGAGGGATGACGATATCGGGTTCGGCAAGACACTTTTTCAAGTTAGATACATGGAAGGTAGGATGAACGGAGTTCAATTGAGGCGGAAGATCTAAACGATAAGCAACGTTTCCAATACGCTCCAAGATTTCGAAAGGACCAATATACCGCGGATTTAGCTTCCCGCGTTTCCCAAAATGGATTACACCCTTCCAAGGTGCGACTTTTAACATTACTCGGTCACCGACTTGAAATTCAAGATCGTTGCGTCGTTTGTCGGTATAGCTCTTTTGACGACTTCGGGCCGTCCTAAGCCTATCTCGGATTTGAACGATTTTCTCGGTGGTTTCGTGAATGAGTTCGGGTCCGGTGATTTGCACGTCGCCTACCTCGGCCCAACAAAGAGGTGAACGACATTTGCGGCCATATAGTGCTTCAAAAGGTGCGGCTTTAATACTCGCGTGATAACTATTGTTATAAGAGAACTCGGCGAGAGGTAAGTGCTTGTCCCAAGCTTTTCCGAAATCAACCACGCAAGCTCGTAACATGTCTTCCAAGGTTTGAATTGTACGTTCGCTTTGTCCATCGGTTTGAGGATGATATGCGGTGCTCATGTCTAAACGTGTTCCCAACGCTTCTTGCAATGTACGCCAAAATCTAGAAACGAAACGGCCATCTCGGTCGGAGATAATTGATAAAGGTACACCGTGTCGGGCTACGATTTCTTTAATGTAAAGTTGCGCAAGTTTCTCCATTTTGTCGGTCTCCTTCATGGCAAGAAAGTGTGCGGATTTGGTGAGGCGGTCAACAATAACCCAAATGTTATCATAACCGCCCGTCGTTTTTGGTAGTTTGGTGATAAAATCCATCGTTATCCTTTTCCACTTCCATTGCGGGATCTCGGGTTGTTGAAGTAGTCCGGACGGTCTTTGGTGTTCGGCTTTGACTTTGGAACATGTCAAACACTTGGAAACATATGTAGCTACGTCCCTTTTGATGTTCGGCCACCAATATTGTTGTTTAAGGTCGTGGTACATCTTATTGGCACCGGGGTGGATCGAGTATCGTGACTTATGGGCTTCATCTAAAATGAGACTTCGTAGGTTCCCATAACTAGGCACCCAAATCCTTCCGGCGAAATGTCGGAGTCCGGTTTCCTTAGTTTCGAATCGAGAGACGAGAATGTTCAAGAGCTCGTGTGAAACGTTTTCATCCTTGAGAGCCTCATCTTGGGCTACCCGAATTTGGCTATTAAGGTTAGTGTGGATGGTGATGTTTAAGGCTCGGACACGAAGAGGTACCGCTCTTTCTTTTCGACTTAAGGCATCGGCTACTATGTTTGCCTTCCCGGGATGGTAACGAAGTTCGCAATCGTAATCGTTTAAGGTTTCAATCCACCTTCGTTGTCTCATGTTTAGTTGCTTTTGATCGAAGATGTGTTGGAGACTTTTGTGATCGGTAAAGATAGTACTCTTGGTTCCATAAAGATAGTGTCTCCACATTTTAAGTGCAAAGACAACGGCTCCGAGTTCGAGATCATGTGTCGTGTAGTTTCGTTCATGAATTTTGAGTTGTCGAGAAGCATAAGCAATGACTTTCGTTCGTTGCATCAATACACACCCAAAACAATGTTTCGAGGCGTCGCAATACACAACAAAATCATCGTTACCTTCGGGAAGTGACAAGATAGGAGCGGTGGTAAGCTTTGTCTTCAAGATTTGGAACGCGGATTCTTGCTCGGTCGCCCAAATGAATTTCTTTCCCTTGTGAGTTAATGCGGTTAGAGGACGTGCAACCAAAGAGAAGTTTTCGATGAATCTACGATAGTACCCGGCGAGACCCAAGAATTGACGAATGTGAGTAGGAGTAGTAGGAGTCTCCCATTTACTAATGGCTTCGATTTTCGTGGGATCGACTTTAATACCTTGATCACTTACAACATGACCAAGAAATTGAACTTCCTTCAACCAAAATTCACACTTGTAGAATTTGGCATAAAGTTGTTCTTGTCTCAAGAGTTCAAGCACAAGTCGGAGATGTTGTTCGTGCTCTTCTTCATTTTTAGAATAGATCAATATGTCATCGATGAACACAATAACGAATTTATAGAGATACGGTTTGCACACGCGGTTCATAAGATCCATGAACACCGCTGGTGCGTTAGTGAGACCAAATGGCATGACAAGGAATTCATAACTACCATAACGAGTCCGGAAAGTGGTTTTGGAGACATCTTCCCCCTTAACCCTTAATTGATGATAACCCGAGCGGAGATCAATTTTCGAATATACACAAGACCCTTGTAGTTGATCAAAGAGGTCATCGATGCGAGGAAGAGGATATCGGTTCTTAACCGTCAATTTGTTTAGTTCACGATAATCAATGCACATTCGTAGGGATCCGTCTTTCTTTTTAACAAACAAAATCGGAGCGCCCCAAGGTGAATGGCTAGGTTGGATAAAACCACGGTCAAGTAGTTCTTGGATTTGACTTTGCAATTCTTGCATTTCGGATGGAGCAAGTCTATACGGTGCACGTACTACGGGTACGGCTCCCGGAATAAGATCGATTTGGAATTCTACCGGTCGATGAGGCGGAAGACCCGACAATTCGTCGGGAAATACATCGGAAAAGTCACTAACAATTGGCACATCATCGATATGCTTATCATCGGACTCGACTTTCTTAACGTGGGCAAGGATCGCAAAACAACCCTTACGGAGTAGTTTTCTAACTTTAAGGCACGAAACGAGGTTGAGTCTGGTGCAACTCTTATCGCCATAAACAATCAAAGGTTCACCATTCTCGATAGGAATTTGGATTGCGTTAAGATCACAAAGGATGTGAGATTTCGTTTTGACTAACCAATTCATACCGATTATTACATCAAAGCTTCCTAGTTCCATGGGTATCAAGTCAATTTCAAATTCCTTACCCAAAATGTTTAACGTACACCCCCGGTAATATGTGTCGGCACTTAATAGTTTCCCGATAGCCACTTCAATGGTATAAGTGGTATCTAATGGAAGAGGTGGAGTGCTAAAAGAATGAGTCAAAGTCTTGGATACAAAGCATTTATCGGCACCCGAATCGAATAAGCAAGAGACATAAGAATTGTTGAGAAGAAACGTACCCGTGACTAGTTCAGTGTCATCCCGGGCTTCCTCGGTGTTGATGTTGAAAGCTCGGCCGCGCGTGTTGGGGTTATCTTTCTTCTTTGGGCATGCATTTCTATAATGACCCATTTGGCCACATTCGTAACAAGTGCCCGTCTTTGGTGCATTGGGCCACTTTCGAGCGGCGGGAGTGGCACTTTTACAATCGTTGGCCTTATGACCAATTCCTTGGCACCGATGGCAAATTAGCTTACTACATTCGCCAAAGTGATGTTTGTTGCATTTGTTGCAAAGAGGTAGATTTCCGGCATAACCCTTCTTGCCGTCGGAGGTGAAAGATTTCTTGGCAAAATTGTTGTTGCTTGATTGGGGAGCTTCCCATTTTCTTTTGTTGTTACCCGACTTGTCCTCGGCTTTAGGTGCCGGTACTACGATTTCGTCCACCGTCTCTATCAATTTGCGGGCCATGTTCAAAGCTTCTTGATGATTTGGGGGTTTGGATGACATTACTCCGTGTTTGATGCTCTTTGGAAGACCATCCATGTAAAGTTCAACCCTTAAAGACTCGGGGTTCACAAGGTTTGGGCACATCAAGGCTAGTTCAGAAAATCGTTGATTATAGGCCTTGAGATCGTTTCCGACCGCTTTTAGAGTTCTTAGCTCTTGTTCGAGCTTTCGGGTCTCCTCGCGCGGAAAGTATTCGGTGATCATCTTTCCTTTCAAATCGGACCAAGAGAGAGCGTGGGCTTCATCGGTACCCACCGATTGTACATAGGTGTTCCACCAAGTGAGAGTGACGCTGGAGAAAGTGTGAGTGGAGTATTTGACCTTGTCTTGGTCCCGACAACCGCTTATGCTAAAGACGGCTTCCGTTTGCTCAAACCATCGGGTGAGCACGACCGGTCCCCCGGTTCCATCGAAAGTGTGAGGTTTGCACCCCATGAAAGCTTTATAGGAGCATCCCTCGTTTGAGTTACCGGCCCCATTGTTGTTGTTGTTGTTGTTGTTGTTGTTGTGGTTGTTGTTATTGTTATTGTTGTTGGAAGAGTGGCCGGCCATGGCCGCATCTACGGCGGTAGCTATCATCCGTTCGAGAGCTTGTTCGGGAGTTTCATTGCGGCGTACATGACGAGGAGCCATTGTTCCTTCAAGACACAAGAATATCATTGATTAGTATTCTCAACAATACTAACCGTGATATAGAATAAAGATAAAGAGAAGTTTTTCCTCGACTCGCCTTAAATTCTTTATGTTATAATGTCGGAACGTTCATATGAGTCACCGTAATATAATCCCGGAAATTATATTACCCTGATTCATATGTGCATTCGACATCATTTCATATAGTCAAGGTGGCGTGTCAATCAAATTAAACAACGTGAGATTAAGATGAACTAAGAGTAGATATGAGTAGAAGCGTTCGAGTATAAATGCACAAGTAGTCAAGTAATTCCTACTTCAAGTCTATATGCCGGTTGTAGTCTAGACTCACCAATGTACCCTATGACTCGGGGTCGACACCAATGAACTCTAAATCCCTACAACCAACGCTCTGATACCATCTGTAGCGATAGATGGGGTAGAAACCCACCCAGTGCCTTTCCAGCTAACCGCTTGGTGACCACTGAGTGTACCTCAGACACTGATTTTAGGGCCCGCATTTCTGCCAAACTGCCAACCCTCAAATTCCAAGGGATCGCAAGGGGTAAGAGCCAATGCTTCGTCACAGGTAACACTGTGAGAACCCCCTCTACGATTAACCAGCCAAAAAGCATAGTCCGTATGGGTGCCCGGCCTGACAGCCGGCGCGTGTGACTACCTTTACGGCTAAGGTTAAACCAGCTCTGATACCATCTGTAGCGACCCGACAAAATCGTCATTGACGGCGCCGTCTACTTAGGTCCCGTTACGTGGTCATAAGTCTTTAAAACAACGTTTGACCAAAAGATATGTCGCATTCATTTCAAATGTAAAGATTGTTCAAAGTTTACGAGAATAGTTCCACCACAAGTTACGTTACAAAGTTATAAGTACAAATGAAACTTATGCGACACAATTTAAAAGTAGCCAAAAGACGCTCCATGTATGCATGTATACTCGACATCCAATGCAAGTATCAAAGTAATGAGCGGAAACATGTATCATGTATCGTTCAAGGACCTGAGAAAAACATAGAAATCTGTCAACGAAAACGTTGGTGAAATCATAGGTTTGAGTAAGTAAGTACAAGTGAACCACAAGATTTGCAACAATGAGATAATAGTAATACATTCCAAAAGTTTGTTTCACGAGCACCCAATTATCAATGCTTAACATTCCTTCCATAGAACCCCATCACAATAGTGTTAGAACATACACTGTTTCTCGAAAATACATTTCATTCGTAAACGGTAGCGAACCGTTTAAATGAGGGTTTGTCAAACCCATATGGCCATATAACATAAGTTCTCGCTTACACCCGGCAAGTGTAACTAATGATAATCGAATTGAGGATTTTTGTTCAAACTCGTATGTAGAATGTTTGTTTTCCTGTACTTGTGTTCACTTAGTAAAAAGAAACGTTTATGTTTTCTCATCCCAAATGTAAGTGCAAAAGAGTAAAAGTGGGACTATGATCTCACCTTGAGTGCACGAGTAGTAAAGTACTTCAACAAGTAAACGTGTGCGAAGGATAGTGCTAGTCTTGACCTAAACCAATAGGTCGTATCAATAACGGTAAACACGATAGGTCAAAGATGTTTAATTAGTTCTATGGCTCATTACGACTCGATTATGTAGCATGTGAATCAAATTGTCAAGTTTCATGCAAGATACAAGTACAAAAACAAGTTAGGAAGGTTGCATAATCATTTGGTTAAGTTTGACAAAAAGTCAAACTTTGGTCGGTCAAAGTCAACGAAAGTCAACACGTTCGGGTCGGGTCCCGAACTATTTTTCTGAGGTTTTTATTCATATATAAGCATGTTAGAACAAGTCTCATGTGAATCGGAGGTCCATAGTGTGCCAAACATTTTTCGTATTTTGACCAAAGAGGTCAGAGCCTGGACACGGCTTATGCCGCGCCGCAGCCCACAATTATCGCGCCGCGACAATACACGGGAGCTGGTACCTGGCCAGTTTCAAATGTTCAAGTCTTGATCCAAACTTCGTTTTAGCACAAAATGCAAACCGTAAACATTTAGAACTCGCACCTTATATCGTTGGAAAGCTCTTTTGACAAGGAACATAACTAAACATGTTTCATCAAACAAAAACATAATTTACAATGACCGATTTCTCGTCATGTGATCATTTAAAGTCCATTTTCAAGTTTCAAGTTCACAAAATGCATTTTAAGTTTCGGGAATCCAATTCACACATATGATATGCCGTTTTGAAGGTAATGAAACATGCATTACAACTAAACACTAACAATTAACATTTCATGGTATTCAAGCATCAAAAAGTTCATCTCAAGAACGATCAAACCCTAATCAAGAATCACAAAATCATTAATCATGTTTTTGAAGTTTTACAAATCAACCTACACATCAAAATGAAGCTAGTGATACTAGTAACACAATTAAAACATGAACTTTAACAATTTAACAACATTTAATCTTCCAAAATCAAAGATTAAGCAAACCCATTTTCAAGTGTTCAAACTAGTTACTCAAAACAACAAATTGAACAAACAAAACTTATATTCATGTTATACACGAGCCATAGACACTAATTAACACTTTTATAATTCAAAAACATCAAGAACACAAAATCTAGTAATTTTAGAAAGTTACCCAAATGAGATGAAATTGGTATCAAGTCGAAGAGGATGAAGAGAGGATTCCAAATATGTAATTTGTTTTGATGTTAGCCTCCAAATCCGAAATTGGATGATGAATCTTGGTTGAGTTCTTGAGAGGAAAATGGAAGTATGAAAAGAGAGAAAGAGAGAAAATGAGAGGAGGAGGATGGTTGACTAGTCAAGTGCTAGTCACCATTTTAGAGTTTTGGCAAAACAAGTCCCTCAAGTTGTAGTCGGGTGCGTTAATTACCAAGACGAGATATTTTTAAAACACGTATTAACGGGAGATGTTATAAACATATAACGGGATTTAAATAGTTAAACGGAAAAGTAAACGGAAAAAGGCAGGATGTTACACTCAACCTAAGTCAAAAGTTACTAAGTCAGTAAATCGTTCCCGAAGGTTTAAAAGTATGTAAATTAGGTCTTAAGTACCATCATCATTCATCATTAAACAAAAAGTGTAAAGTAAGTTTTAAATCAAGAACAAGGTTTAGAACAAAGGCTGACTTCGTTCAGTCGCCACGACCTCTATACAAACTGAAATGGGGTGAGACCAGTGGCCATGGCTCCGTACATGAGTCCCCTAGATTCTGACCAATTTCCAGAACTGAACTCGTCTTCGTTTGACCGTGGTGACGGTTTAAGTGCGAGTAGGTCAGAAATTTCAGCACAACGTTAATAGGGTGTAGTGGCTTTTGGAAGGCCATAAATCCTAAATCGTAACTCGGATTAAGACGAGGTATAAACGGAAAATCCTCTACTCGAACCGATCTAACTGAAAATCAACTTTACAGTAGCCTAGGTGACCTGATCAGTTCCAGAAACAGTAGATAAAGGTGATCCGGTGGGTTCTTGGTGCTTGATGCTCATCACGGTTCTCATCTTTGATGCTTATAGCTTCAAGTGTACAACTCGTTGATGGGTTTGCATCATCTTTACCAAGTTTTAACCATAATAACACTAGTGTGTGTCTAAGATAAGTAGCACAACTCACTTAAGAGTTGTATGTAGTTTGATGAACCAAAGTTACATCAAGATCTTAGATCCGACACATACATGAGTTCTACTAGTAATATTAAGCTACAAACTTGAAAGTAAACTAAATAAACAAGATCTTAAGTTGTAGAACTTAGATCTCGGTTAGATCTTAAAGATCCTAGACTAGAAAGTCTAGATCTGGTGTTCTTAAGTTAGATCCTAAGTTACAAAACTTGGATCTACACTTTAATGAAACCATAAGTTATGAAACTTAGATTTTCAACTTGTAACATGTATATAAGCTTATAAGCTCTTGTTTACAATAAATTTAGAATACCATAAGCTATAGAAACTTAGATCCAACATAAATATATGAAGTTATAACTAGAAAGTTAAACCTCCATGTTCTTGAACTTATAAAGTTAACTTTAGTTCAAGAAAAATGAAATCAAGATTAACTAGTAACACTTGACCAATAACAACATGAATCACGAATTTAAAGTGCAAGAATTGAAGAAATAAGCTAAATCTACAAGTAATAAGTTCATGGTTGTTCATACTTAGAAAGATTCAAGCCAAGGCTTTGATCTTTTAAGAAAGTAAACCTTAAGTTTACAAACATGAACACAAGTATGATTTTAAAACTCATGAACTTTAAATCTTTAAAACATTAAGTGTAGAACCATAAACTAGAAAGTTTAGATTCTTGTTCTTGGTTCTTCATCAAACAAAAGATAAAAGTAACCAATATTACATGAAGATACAAGTTAGAGAACTTGATCTTTAACAACAACAAACAACTACAAGTAATTAAACAACAAACAAGAACAAGTAATGATGATGAATATGGTTCGGTTTTGAAGAGAAAAAGAAAGGAGAAATAGAGTTTGTAACTTACAAAGTTGAGAGAAAAATGAGAGAAAAGAGAAGGGTGTAAGTATGTGTGTGTATGGAATGAAGTATACTAGAGAATAAGTAACACAAAAAGTGAAACAAAACCTCCCTTTACCCACCTAAAGGCCGACGGTTTTGGGGCCAAATGGGGCAAGTCAAGCTTCAACTTTCTAACATGGGGAGATGGTGTTAGCTTGAAATGGTATTAAATCAAATTGATATGGGAATGAGGTGTAAGTGTACATGTAACTAGTCTCCAACTTAAGTTAATGTATCTAGTTTAGTCTTAACAAGTCACTAGTAACAAAATGGGCTCCTAATTAATCCATTAAGAGAAGTAGGGTGGACTTCCATGTCCATTAACATGAGTCCACTAATAAAAGCCCAAGTCCAAGTATGTAACAAATTAAATAAATAAGCCCAAGTAATTAACTACTAACATTAGTTAATTAAAAAATGATTAATAATAATTAACCATAAATGTAAATAATATTCCAAATATTATTCGTGAAAAGTACGTGTGTCACAAAGACAAGTCGGGCATGTAAAGTCAAATACGGCAACGAGTAAATGTGTAAAAATACATTTAATAAAGCGCAAGTATTAATAATAAATATTAATAATTATACGTCGAAAAATCCAGGGTCGTTACATTACCCACCTGTTAAAGAAAATTTCGTCCCGAAATTTTAAGCTGAGGTAGATGGAGGAGTTGGGAAAAGGTGAGGATACTTGATAATGCTAAAAACGAACATATATTTCATAGCATTATTCCTCAAGAAAGACAAGCTTTTAGTTGCAATTGTTCTATTTACAAGTGATATTCGTTTAAATAATAAAAGGTGAAGACAAAAGACAGATTCGACGAATTGAAGACGCAAACGACCAAAAAGCTCAAAAGTACAAAAGACAACCAAAGAGGTTCCAATTATTGATAAGAAACGTCTCGAAATTACAAGAGTACAAGATTCAAAACGCAAAGTACAAGATATTAAATTGTACGCAAGGACATTCAAAAATCCGGAACCGGGACCAGAGTCAACTCTCAACGCTCGACGCAACGGACTAAAAATTACAAGTTAACTATGTATATAAATATAATATAATATATAATTAATTATATAAATTATATATATATTATATTTATATAATAAACTGTCGGTAAACAAAGAGCCAAAATGGAGTGAGCTGTATTTACAAACTCCGCGACTCGCGGAGTTTGAAGGCAAAAAGGGCCGCGAGTCGCGGAGCCCCAAATTCTAAAACTCCCTATAAAAGCAAACGAATTCTGATCGCAAAAACCAACATATATATCCATCCTCTCTATATCTATACGTAAATATTTATATTTATATTTTAATTTTAATTTTAATTTTAATCCTAATAATAAGGGTATGTTAGCGAATATTGTAAGGGTGTAAGTCAAAATTCTGTCCGTGTAACGCTACGCTATTTTTAATCATTGTAAGTTATGTTCAACCTTTTTAATTTAATGTATCGTAGCTAAGTTATTATTATGCTTATTTAAAACGAAGTAATCATGATGTTGGGCTAATTACTAAAATTGGGTAATTGGGCTTTGTACCATAATTGGGGTTTGGACAAAGGAACGACACTTGTGGAAATTAGACTATGGGCTATTAATGGGCTTTATATTTGTTTAACTAAATGATAGTTTGTTAATGTTAATATAAAGATTTACAATTGGGCGTCCCTATAAATTACCATATACACTCGATCGGACACGATGGGCGGGGTATTTATATGTACGAATAATCGTTCATTTAACCGGACACGGGAATGGATTAATAGCCACTAGAATAATTAAAACAGGGGTGAAATTATGTACAAGGACACTTGGTATAATTGATAACAAAATATTAAAACCTTGGGTTACACTCAGTCGACATCCTGGTGTAATTATTAAACAAAGTATTAAAATCTTGTTACAGTTTAAGTCCCCAATTAGTTGGAATATTTAACTTCGGGTATAAGGATAATTTGACGAGGACACTCGCACTTTATATTTATGACTGATGGACTGTTATGGACAAAAACCAGACGGACATATTAAATAATCCAGGACAAAGGATAATTAACCCATGGGCATAAAACTAAAATCAACACGTCAAACATCATAATTACGGAAGTTTAAATAAGCATAATTCTTTTATTTCATATTTAATTTCCTTTATTTTATATTTAATTGCACTTCTAATT
Organism: Rutidosis leptorrhynchoides; assembly: GCF_046630445.1. Lineage (NCBI taxonomy): Eukaryota > Viridiplantae > Streptophyta > Magnoliopsida > Asterales > Asteraceae > Rutidosis > Rutidosis leptorrhynchoides. The sequence continues at coordinate 326,939,258 of NC_092342.1, read as the reverse complement.
ATCGCATTTTTATTGTTATTGTATTTAATTACACTTTTAATTATCGTACTTTTTAATTATCGCAAGTTTATTTTATCGCACTTTTATTATTCGCAATTTCATTATCGTTATTTACTTTACGCTTTAAATTAAGTCTTGTATTTATTTATTATTTTACATTTGGTTTTAACTGCGACTAAAGTTTTAAAAATCGACAAACCGGTCATTAAACGGTAAAAACCCCCCTTTATAATAAAAATATTACTTATATATATTTGCATTTTTATAAAAGTAAACTAATATAGCGTTAAGCTTTGTTTAAAGATTTTCCCTGTAGAACGAACCGGACTTACTAAAAACTACACTACTGTACGATTAGGTACACTGCCTATAAATGTTGTAGCAAGGTTTAAGTATATCCATTCTCTAAATAAATAAATATCTTGTATAAAATTGTATCGTATATAATAGTATTTCCTGCTAAAAATTAATAGTATTTTATACCCCTCTGCTAAAACATAAAGTATTTTTGGCGCCGCTGCCGGGGAACAATCTAGCTTAAAAGCCGGAAGCAACGCTAATATAAAAAAAAAAAAAAAAATTTAGTTTACTTTTATTAAAATTCGTTTTTTTATCAAAATACGTTTTAAATATTCGAAAATATAAAAAGAAAAACAAAAATATAAGTATTTTTAAGATTTTGTTAAATATTTAAGTTTTATAAAGTTTCTTTATTTTTATATAAGTTTTATTTAAGTATTTTGTTTTTATTTAAAACATATAAAAAAATATATATATAAATCTAGTTTTAAGATTTTTATTTATAAAATTATAAAGTAGTTCTATTTTTATTCTAATTTTTAAAATATAAGTTTTTATTATATAAATATTTTAGATTTGAAAACAGAAAATATATATAAAAAAAAAACACGTCGAATTAAAAACTGTACCTGAGTTGAATTCTGGAACCCCGCGACTCGCGGAGTTTGCTGCCTCGACTACCGCAACTCGCGGAGCTACCCTGACACCGACAGAAACCCTAATCTGCATTTAATTACGGGTAATTATTAATTATTATTATTATTAACCCTAATTAATTATTATTATTATAATTAGTTTTACTTTTTATTTAATTTATATTTTAGTTAAATTAGTTTAATTAAATTGTAAAATTAATAGTTTTAATAATTAAATAATATAAAAATAATATTTTTATAAAAATTGTACTTTTTACAACTTTTTGTATATTTTTATATTTTGTCCCTTTTCAATCGTTTTAGCGTAATATTTGTATTTTTAGCTCATATTTAGTTTTAAACTTAGTTTTTGCCATAGTTATTTTTACTTCTAGATTTTTAGGCTTTGCCGTAAAATCCCTTAAGTGTTTTTTCTTTAGACTAAGATTTAGGTACTTTAGAATTTTGCGACGCCTTTTTAAGTTTTAGTTTCTTTTTAAGTTATTTCCATTTGGGATTTAGTTTTTCTTGTAAGCTTTAATATTTTTAGACGACTTTTTCCTATGTATCAATTATCATTCCAATTAGTAATCTCAATTTGCGATTATAATTTTAAGTTAGTTGTAGTAATAAGGTTAGGTTAGTCAAGTATTTTTAAGTTTTATAAGTTTCTTTTATTTTTCCGTCACCTTTTATTTTTCAACCATTTTTCTTTTTCGACCTTTTTCGACGAACTCTTTTTCTTTCTTATTTCTCGCTATTCTAATTTTAGGACATAGATTTTTATTCTACTTCTTATCTAAATTTCTTAAAATTACGAAAATTTATTTTAAGTGGTTAAATTAATAGACATCAAAATTTTATGGTTCGTAGTTTAGTTGGATTTGTACGTGGACCGGGTTATTGGAGCCAAACAGTCCTCAATTATATTGAGACCAAACGAATCCTGCCCCTCTGCTGCATCTTTTGGCTATTCGAAACGTGGGCAAAATCAGAAAAGTCTATTGATTGGATAACTTATTATAATTTTTCTTTCCTTTTAAAAACTAATAGGATATTCAGTGAATGCACCGAGCAAGACGTTCACCACCTTTTGTACGTTCACCACCTGTAACTAGATCAAGACATTTAGCAAATATTACCGCCGTTGATTTTTCTTTAGAATCGTCATCCAGTCGACCAAGTACTCCAGTTCAAATTTCCAATAATCCATTTTTTGAACCCGACCTCACAATTGAGAATCCGGAGAATATTCAGGAACGATTCGTAGATCCTGAACCACTAAACTTTCCTCCAGAACCACCAATCATTCAAACAGAGATTGTTGAGGAACGAACCATTAAATCAGAATCCTCTAGTGATTCCGATTCAACAAATTCAATTATGGAGAATCTGGAACCTTTAAGTATGGAAGACCGAATGAGAGCTAAACGCACTGGCCAAGGTCACGCAATTACTCATCCAGACATTAATGCGCCAGATTATGAAATCAAAGGACAAATTCTACACATGGTGACTAATCAATGCCAATTTAGTGGTGCGCCGAAGGAAGATCCAAATGAACATCTACGTACCTTTAATAGGATCTGCACATTATTTAAAATCCGAGAAGTGGAGGATGAACAGATATATCTCATGTTATTTCCCTGGACTTTAAAGGGAGAAGCCAAAGATTGGTTGGAATCGTTACCTGAAGGGGCGATTGATACATGGGACGTTTTAGTTGAAAAATTTCTTAAACAATTCTTTCCGGCATCTAAAGCCGTAAGACTTCAAGCAGAAATTGTTACGTTTACACAAAAGCCAAATGAAACTCTATATGAGGCGTGGACTAGATTTGGAAAGTTGTTAAGAGGATGTCCGCAACATGGTTTAGACACCTGTCAAATAGTACAAATATTCTACCAAGGATGCGACATCACTACAAGGAAAGACATAGATATAGCAGCTGGTGGTTCTATTATGAAGAAAACTGAAACTGATGCTTACAAAATTATTGATAACACTGCTTCCCACTCACATGAGTGGCACCAAGAAAAAGATATCATTAGATCATCTAAAGCAGCTAGAGCCGATTCTAGCCATGACTTAGATTCCATTTCCGCAAAGATAGATGCTGTCGAGAGACGAATAGAAAAGATGACTAAAGATATTCACTCAATACGAATTAGTTGTGAGCAGTGTGGAGGACCACATTTGACAAAAGATTGTCTCAGTATTGAATTAACAATGGAACAAAGAGAGAATATTTCATACATAAACCAAAGGCCTGGAAATAATTATCAGAATAATTATCAACCGCCAAGACCAATTTACAATCCAAACCAGAATTATAACAGAAATATTCCATACAACAACCAACAAGGTCCTAGCAATCAACAAGTATCCAATAATACTTACAATCAGCAAAGACCTAATTTTCAAAACAAACCACCACAACAAACCGATGATAAAAAGTCGAATTTAGAAGATATGATGACGAAGCTAGTTGAAACTCAAACGCAGTTTTTCACATCTCAAAAACAAACCAATGAACAAAATGCTCAAGTATTTAGAAATCAACAAGCTTCTATTCAAAATCTGGAACAAGAAGTAAGTAACCTAGCAAGGTTAATAGGTGAAAGAAAACCAAGAAGTCTACCTAGTGATACAAATGCTAACCCCCGGAATGAAACAGCTAAAGCCATTACCACAAGAAGTGGTACAACGCTTAAACCACCTGAAATACCTGTAACTTCTGATGAAGCTATTCCTACTCCACAAGAACCACAACCTGATCAAGATAAGGAAAAAGAACCGGTAGTTGAAAAGGTTAATGAAGATAACACAGCTAAGGATAAACCTTATGTTAAACCATACCAACCACCACTTCCTTACCCGAGTAAAATGAAGAAAGAGAAACTTGAAGCCGAGCAATCCAAATTCTTGGATATGTTTAAACAGATAAATGTAAATCTTCCTTTCATTGATGTGATTTCAGGAATGCCTAGATATACTAAATTCTTGAAAGATCTAATCTCAAATAGAAAGAAAATGGAAGAACTCTCGGCTGTTACCATGAATGCTAATTGTTCAGCAGTGCTGTTGAATAAGATACCAGAAAAACTATCTGATCCAGGAAGTTTCACAATTCCATATTTTCTGGGTAGTCTTAGTTCAATAGAAGCATTAGCAGATTTATGTGCTAGTATAAATCTAATGCCGTATTCACTATACGCTAAACTAGACCTTGGAGAATTGAAACCAACCAGAATAAGCATACAACTAGCCGATAGATCAATAAAATATCCTAGAGGGATAATGGAGAACATGCTAGTTAAAGTTGGTACTTTAGTATTTCCAGTAGATTTTGTTGTTTTGGACATGGAAGAAGATTCTCAAGTTCCTCTCATATTAGGAAGACCATTCTTAAACACGGCTAAAGCAATGATAGACGTGTTCGGTAAGAAATTGACCCTAAGTATAGAGGATGAGAGTGTTACCTTTTCAGTTGATAGAGCAATGCAACAACCACAATCTGCAGATGATACATGTTATTATATTCAAACTATAGATGCACATGCAGAATTATTAGAAGAATTTCCAGAATTACAAGGAACAGAAGAATGTTCTTTAGGAGAAGGTAATGAACCAATTGATGAAGCTGAAAGGTTAGCTACACTTATAGCTAATGGATATGAACCAACAACAGAAGAAATTCAAATGCTAAAAGAAGAAGACAGATATCGATACAAACCATCGATAGAAGAACCTCCGAAATTAGAGTTAAAGTCACTTCCAAACCATTTGGAATACGCTTATTTACATGGTGAATCTGAATTACCTGTAATAATATCGTCTTCTCTTACTGAAAATGAGAAATCACAACTCATTTCTGTGTTGAAAGCCCATAAACCAGCCATTGCATGGAAGATTCATGATATTAAAGGAATAAGTCCTTCGTATTGCACACATAAAATCCTTATGGAAGAAGGTCATAAAACGTATGTGCAACGCCAACGAAGACTAAATCCTAATATGCAAGATGTAGTTAAAAAAGAAATTATTAAACTGCGAGATGCAGGTTTGATATATCCAATCTCTGATAGTCCATGGGTAAGCCCAGTTCAATGCGTGCCTAAGAAGGGTGGCATGACTGTCATTACAAATGAGAAAAATGAGCTTATTCCTACTAGGACTGTAACAGGATGGCGTGTATGTATTGATTATAGAAAATTAAATGACGCCACCAGAAAAGATCACTTTCCCTTACCTTTCATAGATCAAATGTTGGAAAGATTAGCCGGAAATAGTTACTATTGTTTTCTAGATGGATTTTCCGAATATTTTCAAATTCCAATAGCACCCGAGGACCAAGAGAAAACCACATTCACGTGCCCTTATGGTACTTTTGCTTACAAACGCATGCCATTTGGACTTTGTAACGCCCCTGCAACCTTTCAAAGGTGTATGATGGCGATTTTTCATGACATGATAGAAGAATGCATGGAAGTTTTCATGGATGACTTTTCAGTCTTCGATGATACATTTGAATATTGTCTAGCTAATCTTGAACGAATGCTCATTAGATGCGAACAATCAAATCTAGTACTTAATTGGGAGAAATGCCATTTCATGGTTAAAGAAGGCATCGTTCTTGGTCATAAAATTTCAAAAGAAGGAATTGAAGTGCATAGAGCTAAAGTAGATGTAATTGCTAAACTTCCACATCCCACCAATGTTAGAGGAGTTAGGAGTTTTCTAGGGCATGCCGGTTTTTACCGACGTTTCATAAAAGATTTTTCTAAAATTGCCACTCCTATGAATAAACTCCTAGAAAAGGATGCTCCATTCATATTTTCCGATGAGTGTATCAAATCTTTTAATATTCTTAAGGAGAAACTCACTAATGCGCCGATCATGATAACACCAAATTGGAATCTACCATTTGAACTAATGTGCGATGCAAGTGATTTTGCAATGGGAGCCGTTTTAGGACAAAGGATTGAAAAACGATTTCAACCTATATATTATGCTAGTAAGACGTTACAAGGAGCACAAACGAACTATAAAACTACTGAAAAAAGAACTCCTTGCTATTGTCTTTGCTTTTGACAAATTTCGATCATATCTCGTTCTAGCAAAAACGGTGGTCTATACCGACCATTTTGCTCTTAGATACCTATTTTCGAAACAAGATGCTAAACCAAGATTAATCCGTTGGATCTTACTCCTACAAGAGTTTGATATTGAAATCCGAGATAAAAGAGGAGCAGAAAATCTCGCCGCTGATCATCTTTCTCGTCTTGAAAATCCCGAATTAGAAGTTCTAAATGAATCGGCCATACAAGACAACTTTCCTGATGAATATCTATTGAAGATAGATTATAAAGAAATTCCATGGTTTGCAGACTATGCAAACTATTTAGTATGTGGATTCCTTGAAAAAGGATTATCGTACCAAAAACGAAAGAAATTCTTCAGTGATATAAAACACTATTTTTGGGAAGATCCACATTTGTTTAAAAGTTGTCCCGATGGAATAATACGCCGATGTGTATTTGGAGATGAAGCTAGTAAAATATTAAACCATTGTCACACAGGACCAACAGGAGGGCATTATGGGCCTCAACTAACAGCAAGAAAAGTTTATGATGCTGGATTCTATTGGCCTACAATTTACAAAGACGCACACCTTCTTTGCAAATCCTGTGATGCTTATCAAAGGGCCGGAAAAATAAGTCAACGTGATGAAATGCCACAAAATGTCATTCAAGTATGTGAAGTATTTGACATTTAGGGTATTGACTTTATGGGTCCATTTACAAAATCTCATAATAATCTCTATATTCTCGTAGCCATTGATTATGTATCTAAATGGGCGGAAGCACAAGCTCTCCCAACTAACGATGCACGAGTTGTAGTCAACTTTTTAAAATGTCTTTTTGCAAGGTTTGGAACACCGAAAGCTTTAATAAGTGATCGGGGTACTCATTTCTGTAATAATCAACTTGAGAAAGTTCTTAAAAGATATGGAGTAACTCATAAAATCTCCACCGCATATCATCCACAAACAAGTGGACAAGTTGAAAATACCAACCGAGCTTTAAAAAGTATTCTAGAGAAAACCGTAGGATCAAATCCGAAGGAATGGTCCATTAAATTGGAGGATGCACTCTGGGCTTTTAGAACAGCCTACAAAACTCCAATTGGAACCACACCTTTTAGACTTGTTTATGGAAAAGCATGTCATCTTCCAGTAGAAATTGAACACAAAGCATTTTGGGCTTTGAAGACATGTAATCTTGATTTACATGAAGCTGGACGTCTACGATTAAGTCAACTAAACGAATTAGAAGAATTAAGACATGAAGCTTACGAAAATTCGTTAATCTATAAACAAAGAACGAAGAAATGGCATGATAAAAGAATCAGAAGTTTAAAAGAATTTAAAGAAGGAGACATAGTTCTTCTTTTCAATTCACGATTCAAGCTATTTTCTGGAAAATTGAAATCAAGATGGTCTGGACCATTCATAGCCAAAAGAGTTTTCCCATACGGAACGATAGAATTAATAAATTCAAATGGGATTGAATTTAAAGTTAATGGTCACAGAGTTAAACACTACATAGATAGTCCAATGGAATTCGATGATGAAGTTAATCACAATTTCGACACCACAGCTAACTAAGTGTGGGGAGAATCAAGTCTTTAAAGGATAATATGTATTTCTGTTAGAGTTAGATTGTCTGTTTTCATGTAGTTCTCGAAAATGGAACCCGAATGGTCTTTCTCTAGCAGACCCTAAAGAACTAGTCTTCTCCCCCCATTCTGAATTTTTATTTTTTTTAGGAAATGAAGACTGCCTGTGAACTAAACCATGGTCTAATGCTACACGCTTTGATCACTAAACGTAATAATGACACACTTCCGAGTGAAATAGTATCAGTAATCAGAGAAAGATTGGACGGAGTTAGAAAAGAATCCAGATGCGAAGATAATAAGTTACAATTTGGTAAAGGAAAATCAAAATCCGCAGCGAAAAGAAGAGCACGACACCTAGAAAGATGTCACAAATGCGGAAAATGGTCACATGGAGGTAAATGTTCAAATAATCAAACCTATTCAAATACCGAATTTGTTACTTTATGCAGAGACGGACCGTTCATATGTTTAGAAGAAAAAACACTGAATGCTCGAGGTTACGCCTATGTAGCCATGGAAAACCAATTAAACCGACTATCTTATGAATGGGATAGATCATATAACTAAGAAATCTATTTCACAGGTATGTCTGTACAGTTTTTATTTTTTTTATTTTTTTAACCTTTTGATAATAAACGCTAATTTGTTCGCTATAAAGTATTAAATTGGTATTGAATAAAATTTGGTTTGGCGACCGAAATTATTGATATCATTCAAAAATTTATTACATCACTGCGAAATTTAACGTTTATTCTTAAGGTATAAATATCTTTAATATTAAGTTTGGTGTGAATTTTTAATATTAATTTTGAATTTTATATTTAAATTGTGTGAATTTAAAAACAAAAATTTACTTTATCTCATTAAGTTAAAAATATGATTTTTAAAATTCGTCGTAAGTTGAAGACTAGGTCGTTGAACCGAAATTGCTTTACCCAAGGGAGGGACGAGAACTTTTATTATCATTATTTTTAATCTTATTGAATTAAAGTATGCCAAAAACATTAAAAAACCCAAAAAAAAAAATCTTAGCTTTTAAAACAATCGCTACAAAAAGACAAATTTTAAAATTTTGTCGAGGGACGGACTAGTACATCAATCCGAAACGACCTCGTCCTAAATAACAAGGGAAACAAAATTTTAAAATTAATTACTTAATTGTTTTAATTAGTATAAGATATAAATAAATAAAAAAATAAAAAAAATAACAAACTACGCGAGTCGCGGAGTTTGAAAGGTAATATACCGTGACTCGCGGAGTTCCTAAAATCCAGAAAAAAATATAAACGCAGAACTGATCAGTCCCCAACCCACAACACAGAAAAAACTGCGAAAATACTGCCGAAAAAACCCACAAAAACACCCCCAAAATCACAATTTTTAACCGTTAATCATCAAATCTTTTACTAAAATCATGTTGAGAAGGATGCTATCAAGGAATTACTCAAGAAAAACGGTAAATTTCTACACCTAAACACCATTTAATCCGAAAATTAGTGTTCTTGAGCAATTTTTTTCCCCAATTCGATTTTGATGCTTTTTAGTGTAATTATGCTTAAATTGTTTATGTATTATGCTTGTATAACCTAGATTGATGCTATTTAACATGATTAGAAGCCTTAAACTTCAAATTTTGAGTAATCTAGGGTTTGTGTTCTTGAGCAAATTTGGGGCTTTTTGATATAAACAGGTTATGGCCGATTTTTGTCATGAATTGTTGCTAAATTAAGTAGTGTAACATGTTTAGGTAGTTAAATGATCCAAACTTTGAGCCTAAACATGATTTTGAGAATTAAAGTGGACTTTTTCAAGTCTAAAAATTCATGAACTTGATTTTTGAGAGATAATGCCATTTGAAACTTGTTTAATTGCTAGTAATGATTATTTTGACATGTTATTTGAGTTGAATGCTTATGAACTTGGCGAACATTTTCGTATATGCTTATTTGAAAAAGTGTAGATTTGATGAAAATATGAAAATGAGCTTAAGTTTGATATAAATTGATCATGTCATTGTAATTATTTTGATTGATGATTTTGCTGACACTAATGCATATTTGGATGCACAAAAATTGTGTTTGATGTGTTTTGCAGACTGAAAGGGGTGAATCTTCATCCCAAGCTCGCAATGCTCCTGCTGAGAATGCGAAACAACAGGAGGTGGATAACTACTACAAGCAAGATATACCTCATCCAGTCATGACATTTTCTGATATGCACTTGGAAGATTTGCACCCGAACCTGAGATTTGACAGACTTTGGATAGATTATCCAAAATACCAAAGGGGTTTGCATACTCTTCATTCTAAAGTTGTTGAGGTACCTAGGGTCATAGAATGGGGACCATTAGAAGCTGTAGAATTGGCCGGGCCAATTAGGGAATTACTTGCACAGAGGTATGGTAATTCTACTTTTAACGACTGGGTACGTTTATTCACCATGCGTAGACCTGTATATAAAGTATGGTGTGAAGAATTGTTGTGTAGTATAGAATTAAATGATCGGGTAGCTAGTTTAACCGATCGATCTTTTATTAGATTTTTGTTAGGAGGTTCGATGCGCCACATGTCTTTACTAGACATGGCTCAGGCTTTACGTATATATACACCTGAGGAGTTAGCATCTGCCGATTGTAGAGGGTTGATACTAAATGATAGAAAGATAGATGAAATTTTTGATACACATGGTGTATGGAGTCAAATGACAAGCCATCACCGATTCAAAGGGGGAAATTACTCTTATTTGGATATAGATAGAGCTGAATTAAGAGTAATTCATAGGTTTTTAGCTAATTCAATTACACAAAGAGGTAAGAACAAGAAAAAGGTAAATGAACAGGATTTGTTTTACCATATGTGTATTCGAGACCCACAAAGAGCTGTAAGTATACCTTATTGTGTGGGTTATTATTTATCAGCTATGGTTAGGGGGATGAGACCGCATAGCATAATAGGAGGTGGTATTTTTATTACTTTGATTGCTGAATATCTCGGTATGGATATAAGTCGGGGGGGATTATTACTCGAAGAACCAGAACCCCGCGATACTATAGGTTTAAATGTATACCATGGTGCGAAAGTTTTGAAGAGGCGAAATAACGCCGCAGTACAATACCATGGTAGACATCCACAGGTTAAGAGAAACCAACAGCAAGGTAATGTAGGAGGGGGAAATGAAATGCAAGAAATGCAAAGGTTTATAGCTTCACAGGAGTACGAAAATGCTAGACAGAGAGCATTTAAAGATTGGCAAGTTCATCAAAACCAAATCATAGCTCATTGCCAACATATAGGTAGAAACTATATTCCTACTCCAAAACCCATATTCCCTCCCTGGTCTATAGAGATGCAACCACCGTATCCTACGTATAACCCAGCCGAAGCATTCTATAGCACCTATGGTTATGCATGGAACCCCTATTGGTATCAGTATCATCCCTAGTCTACTTAGTTTTATTTATTTTGTAATTTGTAATGTTGATACGTTTAATACTTATGTTAATATTGTAATAGTTTTTATAATTTTCTAACTTTTATTCTTAGATTTTAATAATTTTTTAATGTGGGGTAATATACCAAACTTCAAAAATATGTATATATGTTTGCAGTTTATCTTATGTACACAACAGGATAAAACAACGCATTTTCAAAGACTGGCATTAAGTTCAGCAAAAGCAACTAATTTTGACGACAAGATGCAAAATATATGTGAAATAACAACAAGACGGAATGAACAAATGATGTGCACCATTTATCATTCAGCAAACAAACGCCAATATTTTGGAAACTTTGGTAAAAATTTAATCATTTTCACACAAATCACCCTCAATAATTTAAATTGTTACTGATTTCTTGCAAATGAGGGCATTGCAAGATCTTAAGTGTGGGAAGGGGTTAAATTCTTTCGGATTTTATAATTTTTATCTTAAACACTTGGTTACCATTAAAATACTAGTAAAGCAGTAGTTGTATTAGAATCTAGTGCTCTCTGATAATAAAGAACAGCCATAGTCTTATATACTGACTACCCAATTGTAGTAAAAATTTTCAAAATTTTCAATTAAAGGAACTCAAAATCATGTTTATACATATTTATGAACGATAAAACTAGGTTTTAACACCGAAATTATTGTTACCTCAGAAAGGACATAAATTGAGAAACAAACCAAAATGTTAAAATTCATTTAAAATGGAATAGAGGACAATAAAAGCCAAGTGTGGGAAAATTCTCCAAGTTATTCAAAACATATATCACATATTTTTGTACAAATAACTGAAAATACTTTTGCTTTGGACTAAACTAAAAAGTTTTACCTGATTTACTGTAAGAGAGATGGATCTACACGATGAATCAATTCCATCATTAAAAGGAAGTAAAGTCTTCCGAAAAAGAAACGCGCTTCTTGATTTAAGTCAAGAATTTGTCGTCCAGACCAGCTGTAGGTTGACGAAAAATCTAGAAAAGTCATCACTAAAATCAGCAGGAAATCCACGGACCTCAGCATTAAACAGGGTCGCCAAGTGGTCAGATTTATCCTAACCATGAGAAGGATTTATCTCGTAAAATGGGGGGCACCATGCAAATTAACTGGATAAGACTAATGAATCAGATCCCCAGAAAGGATAATCTCCCTAAAAGATCAAAAATCAGCTTTTAAGCCTGATATTACTCAATCCTTGAGATTGACCTTAAAGAATGAGAATTACAAACTCATGGAATTCAATGATATCTAAACTCGAGCTTGAACGAGAAAATATTTTGATCAAAATTACAAACCGATTTGTTTTCTGAAAACCCTATTTTCAATGCGTTCATTACCATTGAACGTAAAATCCTAGAAATTCACCTGGAATTCATTAGGTCACCTGAACTAAATCGGGTGTCAACCGTAAGAACGGTGGTTGCATAGTGGTCAAAGACAGGACCTTGTGCCAGACCGAAAAATCATAAGGGTGAGCTTTACTATTGCTCCTACCAAGGATAGTAATTGCGTCCGACACGTTATAGACCATAATTAAAAGCATGTCAGGGGACATTGCCTTAACAGTTGCTTGTTCAACGCTTTCCTTTACAACCGGACGGTAGTTTACCGAAAGGTAATATACGGGACAAGTAAACTGGACGTGTTGCTTTCCAAATACAAGGTTAGCAAGTGGGTGACACAAAACCTCAAGTTTTGAGCTAAAATTTTCAAATCTGAAACCCACCAAACCCACAAAAATATTTTGCAAACACCGGTAAAGGGTTATTCCGGAAAACTTATCTAGGGTAAAAACTAGATTTAATTTTCAAAAGATCAAATGTTTTCATAAAGATCCAATTTCCTTAATGGATCTAAATTTTTATAGTCATGTGGGACTGTAAACCATATCGTTACTACCATTGTTTATACCGCCGTGTAGAAATCACTGATGTACAAAGTATGAAGAATAAAGAAGTGATTCTAGTATTTCAAGACGATATTGCTTGAGGACAAGCAACGCTGAAGTGTGGGAATATTTGATAATGCTAAAAACGAACATATATTTCATAGCATTATTCCTCAAGAAAGACAAGCTTTTAGTTGCAATTGTTCTATTTACAAGTGATATTCGTTTAAATAATAAAAGGTGAAGACAAAAGACAGATTCGACGAATTGAAGACGTAAACGACCAAAAAGCTCAAAAGTACAAAAGACAATCAAAGAGGTTCCAATTATTGATAAGAAACGTCTCGAAATTACAAGAGTACAAGATTCAAAACGCAAAGTACATGATATTAAATTGTACGCAAGGACATTCGAAAATCCGGAACCGGGACCAGAGTCAACTCTCAGTAAATCGTTCCCGAAGTTTTAAAAGTATGTAAATTAGGTCTTAAGTACCATCATCATTCATCATTAAACAAAAAGTGTAAAGTAAGTTTTAAATCAAGAACAAGGTTTAGAATAAAGGCTGACTTCGTTCAGTCGCCACGACCTCTATACAAACTGAAATGGGGTGAGACCAGTGGCCATGGCTCCGTACATGAGTCCCCTAGATGCTGACCAATTTCCAGAACCGAACTCGACTTCGTTTGACCGTGGTGACGGTTTAAGTGCGAGTAGGTCAGAAATTTCAGCACAACGTTAATAGGGTGTAGTGGCTTTTGGAAGGCCATAAATCCTAAATCGTAACTCGGATTAAGACGAGGTATAAACGGAAAATCATATACTCGAACCGATCTAACTGAAAATCAACTTTACAGTAGCCTAGGTGACCTGATAAGTTCCAGAAACAGTAGATAAAGGTGATCCGGTGGGTTCTTGGTGCTTGATGCTCATCACGGTTCTCATCTTTGATGCTTATAGCTTCAAGTGTACAACTCGTTGATGGGTTTGCATCATCTTTACCAAGTTTTAACCATAATAACACTAGTGTGTGTCTAAGATAAGTAGCACAACTCACTTAAGAGTTGTATGTAGTTTGATGAACCAAAGTTACATCAATATCTTAGATCCGACACATACATGAGTTCTACTAGTAATATTAAGCTACAAACTTGAAAGTAAACTAAATAAACAAGATCTTAAGTTGTAGAACTTAGATCTCGGTTAGATCTTAAAGATCCTAGACTAGAAAGTCTAGATCTAGTGTTCTTAAGTTAGATCCTAAGTTACAAAACTTGGATCTACACTTTAATGAAACCATAAGTTATGAAACTTAGATTTTCAACTTGTAACATGTATATAAGTTATAAGCTCTTGTTTACAACAAATTTAGAATACCATAAGCTATAGAAACTTAGATCCAACATAAATATATGAAGTTATAACTAGAAAGTTAAACCTCCATGTTCTTGAACTTATAAAGTTAACTTTAGTTCAAGAAAAATGAAATCAAGATTAACTAGTAACACTTGACCAATAACAACATGAATCACGAATTTAAAGTGCAAGAATTGAAGAAATAAGCTAAATCTACAAGTAATAAGTTCATGGTTGTTCATACTTAGAAAGATTCAAGCCAAGGCTTTGATCTTTTAAGAAAGTAAACCTTGAGTTTACAAACATGAACACAAGTATGATTTTAAAACTCATGAACTTTAAATCTTTAAAACATTAAGTGTAGAACCATAAACTAGAAAGTTTAGATTCTTGTTCTTGGTTCTTCATCAAACAAAAGATAAAAGTAACCAATATTACATGAAGATACAAGTTAGAGAACTTGATATTTAACAACAACAAACAACTACAAGTAATTAAACAACAAACAAGAACAAGTAATGATGATGAATATGGTTCGGTTTTGAAGAGAAAAAGAAAGGAGAAATAGAGTTTGTAACTTACAAAGTTGAGAGAAAAATGAGAGAAAAGAGAAGGGTGTAAGTATGTGTGTGTATGGAATGAAGTATACTAGAGAATAAGTAACACAAAAAGTGAAACAAAACCTCCCTTTACCCACCTAAAGGCCGACGGTTTTGGGGCCAAATGGGGCAAGTCAAGCTTCAACTTTCTAACATGGGGAGATGGTGTTAGCTTGAAATGGTATTAAATCAAATTGATATGGGAATGAGGTGTAAGTGTACATGTAACTAGTCTCCAACTTAAGTTAATGTATCTAGTTTAGTCTTAACAAGTTACTAGTAACAAAATGGGCTCCTAATTAATCCATTAAGAGAAGTAGGGTGGACTTCCATGTCCATTAACATGAGTCCACTAATAAAAGCCCAAGTCCAAGTATGTAACAAATTAAATAAATAAGCCCAAGTAATTAACTACTAACATTAGTTAATTAAAAAATGATTAATAATAATTAACCATAAACGTAAATAATATTCCAAATATTATTCGTGAAAAGTACGTGTGTCACAAAGACAAGTCGGGCATGTAAAGTCAAATACGGCAACGAGTAAATGTGTAAAAATACATTTAATAAAGCGCAAGTATTAATAATAAATATTAATAATTATACGTCGAAAAATCCAGGGTCGTTACATTACCCACCTGTTAAAGAAAATTTCGTCCCGAAATTTTAAGCTGAGGTAGATGGAGGAGTTGGGAAAAGGTGAGGATACTTGATAATGCTAAAAACGAACATATATTTCATAGCATTATTCCTCAAGAAAGACAAGCTTTTAGTTGCAATTGTTCTATTTACAAGTGATATTCGTTTAAATAATAAAAGGTGAAGACAAAAGACAGATTCGACGAATTGAAGACGCAAACGACCAAAAAGCTCAAAAGTACAAAAGACAATCAAAGAGGTTCCAATTATTGATAAGAAACGTCTCGAAATTACAAGAGTACAAGATTCAAAACGCAAAGTACAAGATATTAAATTGTACGCAAGGACATTCAAAAATCCGGAACCGGGACCAGAGTCAACTCTCAACGCTCGACGCAACGGACTAAAAATTACAAGTTAACTATGTATATAAATATAATATAATATATAATTAATTATATAAATTATATATATATTATATTTATATAATAAACCGTCGGTAAACAAAGAGCCAAAATGGAGTGAGCTGTATTTACAAACTCCGCGACTCGCGGAGTTTGAAGGCAAAAAGGGCCGCGAGTCGCGGAGCCCCAAATTCTAAAACTCCCTATAAAAGCAAACGAATTCTGATCGCAAAAACCAACATATATATCCATCCTCTCTATATCTATACGTAAATATTTATATTTATATTTTAATTTTAATTTTAATTTTAATTTTAATTTTAATCCTAATAATAAGGGTATGTTAGCGAATATTGTAAGGGTGTAAGTCGAAATTCTGTCCGTGTAACGCTACGCTATTTTTAATCATTGTAAGTTATGTTCAACCTTTTTAATTTAATGTCTCGTAGCTAAGTTATTATTATGCTTATTTAAAACGAAGTAATCATGATGTTGGGCTAATTACTAAAATTGGGTAATTGGGCTTTGTACCATAATTGGGGTTTGGACAAAGGAACGACACTTGTGGAAATTAGACTATGGGCTATTAATGGGCTTTATATTTGTTTAACTAAATGATAGTTTGTTAATGTTAATATAAAGATTTACAATTGGGCGTCCCTATAAATTACCATATACACTCGATCGGACACGATGGGCGGGGTATTTATATGTACGAATAATCGTTCATTTAACCGGACACGGGAATGGATTAATAGCCACTAGAATAATTAAAACAGGGGTGAAATTATGTACAAGGACACTTGGTATAATTGATAACAAAATATTAAAACCTTGGGTTACACTCAGTCGACATCCTGGTGTAATTATTAAACAAAGTATTAAAATCTTGTTACAGTTTAAGTCCCCAATTAGTTGGAATATTTAACTTCGGGTATAAGGATAATTTGACGAGGACACTCGCACTTTATATTTATGACTGATGGACTGTTATGGACAAAAACCAGACGGACATATTAAATAATCCAGGACAAAGGATAATTAACCCACGGGCATAAAACTAAAATCAACACGTCAAACATCATGATTACGGAAGTTTAAATAAGCATAATTCTTTTATTTCATATTTAATTTCCTTTATTTTATATTTAATTGCACTTCTAATTATCGCATTTTTATTGTTATTGTATTTAATTACACTTTTAATTATCGTACTTTTTAATTATCGCAAGTTTATTTTATCGCACTTTTATTATTCGCAATTTCATTATCGTTATTTACTTTACGCTTTAAATTAAGTCTTGTATTTATTTATTATTTTACATTTGGTTTTAACTGCGACTAAAGTTTTAAAAATCGACAAACCGGTCATTAAACGGTAAAAACCCCCCTTTATAATAAAAATATTACTTATATATATATTTGCATTTTTATAAAAGTAAACTAATATAGCGTTAAGCTTTGTTTAAAGATTTTCCCTGTGGAACGAACCGGACTTACTAAAAACTACACTACTGTACGATTAGGTACACTGCCTCTAAGTGTTGTAGCAAGGTTTAAGTATATTCATTCTCTAAATAAATAAATATCTTGTGTAAAATTGTATCGTATTTAATAGTATTTCCTGCTAAAAATTAATAGTATTTTATACCCCTCTGCTAAAACATCAATACTTCTGCATCATTTGATCCTCTCGTTCCCAGGTAAACTCAGGTCCTCGTTTGGCATTCCATCGTACTCGGACGATCGGAATCTTGTTGTGTTTCAAAGTTTTGACCTCACGGTCCATAATTTCGACAGGCTCTTCCACGAAGTGGAGTTTGTCATCAATTGTAAGTTCCTCCAATGGTATGACATGTTCCGGTTCAGCAAGACACTTCTTCAAATTCGATACATGAAAGGTAGGATGAATTGAGCTCAATTGAGTCGGAAGGTCCAGACGGTAAGCAACGGGTCCAACACGCTCCAAGATTTCAAAAGGACCAATGTATCGTGGATTGAGCTTCCCACGTTTTCCAAAACGGATCACACCTTTCCAAGGCGCGACCTTCAACATTAGACGGTCACCCACGTTGAATTCAAAGTCTTTACATTTAAGGTCGGCATAACTCTTTTGGCGATCACGGGCAGTCTTGAGTCTCACTTGAATTTGGACAATCTTCTCAGTTGTTTCATGGACTATCTCGGGTCTGGTGATTTGCGTTTTGCCTACCTCGGCCCAACAAATAGGAGATCGGCACTTGCTGCCATAAAACGCTTCAAATGGTGCGGCATTAATACTCGAATGATAACTGTTGTTGTAAAAGAATTCGGCTAGCAGTAAATGCCTTTCCCAAGCCTTTCCAAAATCAATGACACAAGCACGCAACATGTCCTCCAAAGTCTGAATCGTGCGTTCGCTTTGTCCGTCGGTCTGCGGGTGATACGCAGTGCTCTTGTCGAGACGAGTTCCCAAGGCTTCTTGCAAAGAACGCCAAAATCTGGAAGCAAAACGAGGATCGCGATCTGAAATGATCGATAAGGGTACACCATGACGAGATACAACCTCTTTGATGTATAGTTGAGTGAGTCTCTCCATCGTATCCGTTTCCTTCATAGCTAAGAAGTGTGCAGATTTGGTAAGACGATTAACGATAACCCAGATGGTATCGTATCCGCCCACTGTCTTTGGTAACTTCGTAATGAAATCTATTGTTATCCTTTCCCACTTCCATTGCAGGATTTTCGGTTGTTGAAGTAACCCAGAAGGCCTCTGATGTTCGGCCTTAACTTTCGAACAAGTCAAACACTTTCCAACATAAGTTGCAACGTCCTTCTTAAGATTAGGCCACCAGTACTGTTCCTTAAGATCGTGGTACATTTTACCGGCTCCTGGATGAATCGAATATCTCGACTTGTGGGCTTCATCTAATATAAGGTTCCGTAGATCTCCATAACGGGGTACCCAAATTCTTTCGGCATAGCATCGGAGTCCAGTCTCCTTAACTTCGAATCGAGAGACGAGAATGTTTAAGTATTCATGAGATATATTCTCCTCCTTGAGAGCCTCATCTTGGGCTACTCGGATCTGGCTATTGAGGTTCGAATGAATGGTGATGTTCAAGGCTCGGACACGAAGATGTGCCATCCTCTCCTTTCGGCTCAAAGCGTCAGCTACAACATTGGCCTTTCCAGGGTGATAACGAAGTTCACAATCGTAGTCGTTCAGCATCTCGATCCATCGACGCTGTCTCATATTCAGTTGCTTCTGATCAAAGATGTGTTGGAGGCTTTTATGATCGGTGAAAATAGTGCTCTTAGTTCCATGAAGATAGTGTCTCCACAGCTTTAGTGCAAAGATAACGGCTCTAAGCTCGAGATCGTACGTTGTGTAATTTCGCTCGTGAATCTTCAGTTGTTGGGAGGCGTAAGCGATAACCTTTGTGCGTTGCATCAGTACACAACCAAAATCACTTTTCGAAGCATCGCAATAAACGACGAAATCGTCACTGCCTTCAGGAAGTGATAAGATAGGTGCGGTGGTTAACTTCTTTTTCAAGGTTTGAAATGCAGATTCCTGTTCGGGTTCCCAAATGAACTTCTTCCCTTTGTGAGTCAGTGCGGTCAAAGGACGCGCAATCAGAGAGAAACCTTTAATAAATCTTCGGTAGTAACCGGCGAGACCTAAAAATTGGCGGATATGAGTTGGAGTAGTAGGGGTCTCCCACTTGCTGATAGCTTCGATCTTTGCGGGATCAAATTTGATACCCTGGTCGCTCACAACATGACCCAGAAATTGGACTTCCTTCAACCAAAATTCACACTTGGATAATTTGGCGTAAAGTTGCTCTTGTCTCAAGAGTTCAAGCACTAGACGAAGATGTTGCTCATGTTCTTCTTCGCTTTTGGAGTAGATGAGGATATCATCTATGAAGACGATAACGAACTTATCCGGGTATGGCTTGCATACACCATTCATGAGGTCCATGAATACGGCAGGTGCGTTGGTTAAACCGAATGGCATCACGAGAAACTCATAATGACCATAATGAGTTCTGAATGCAGTCTTCATCACATCGCTCTCTTTCACCCTCAACTGGTGATAACCGGATCGCAAATCGATCTTGAAGTAAACACTCGATCCTTGTAGTTGATCAAAAAGATCGTCAATTCGGGGAAGAGGATACCGATTCTTGATTGTCAATTTTTTGAGTTCACGGTAGTCGATACACATGCTGAAGGATCCATCCTTCTTCTTCACAAACAGAACGGTCGCGCCCCAAGGCGAGAAACTTGGTTGGATAAATTCACGGTCTAGCAGTTCTTGTAATTAGCTCTGCAACTCTTGCATCTCGGAAGGTGCGAGTCGATAAGGTGCGCGAGCTACAGGTGCAGCTCCTGGCACTAAATTGATCTGAAACTCTACTACTCTCGGTGGTGGTAATCCAGGCAATTCCTCTGGAAAGACATCAGAAAATTCGTTCACAATTCGTACGTCATCCACACTCTTCACCCCAGTTTCTAACGTTTTCACATGTGCCAAAACAGCAAAACGTCCTTTCTTCATGATCTTTTGCACTTTCATGCAACTAATGAGATTCAGTTTTGAGCTACATCTTTCTCTCCGTAAATAATCAATGGCTCACCGTCTCCGTGTGGTATACGAAGAGCTTTATTTTCACAGATAATGTCGGCCCTTATCTTGGTCAACCAGTCCATACCAACAATAACATCAAAGCTTCCCAACTTAATGGGTATCAAGTCAATCTCGAAATCCACACCAGCTATGTTGATAATAGATCCTCGGCTAACTTGGTCAACTTTCTCAAGTTTTCCATTGGCTACCTCTACAAGCATACTCTCCTTTAAAGGAACTGACAACCAATTTATCTTAGAGCAAAAGTGTCTACATACATAACTTCTATCGGCACCAGTATCAAACAGAATAGAAGCTAATAGATTGTTGATAGTGAATATACCTGAGACCAAGTCGGGGTTCTCACGGGTATCCCTTGCATTTATGTTGAAAGCTCTGCCACGCGGTGGTCCGCCGTCCTTTCGCTTGTTGGGACACTCATTTTTAAAGTGGCCCGTCTGTCTGCATTCATAGCACTTTCTCGGTCCTGTAGGGTTTGTCTTCACATTCAGGGTGGTGATCTTGCAGTGTTTGCCAATATGCCCAGTCCTTTTACATTTTTCGCAGACCACGTTGCAGTACCTGTTGTGATGCTTGTAGCATCTCTTGCACTGCGGCAGACTACCCTTGTAGTTAGAGTTCGAGCTAGTGTTCGGGTTGGGGTTCCTCCCATCGTTGTGCCTCTTAGCGGGGGTTTGATCATAGGCTCTCCCCTTGTTGTTGTCCCACTTACGCTTCTCACTGCTAATCCCCGATTCGAATTTTGCCTTTTTCAGTTCATCGCTGATAATTTGGTTCATTAAGGTGTGTGCCATGCGCATTGCTTCCTGGACATCAGCCAGCTTTGAAGAGGTGACATTTCCCTTAATGGTCTTAGAAAGTCCCCACAAGTACCTTTCCATTCGCTTAAACTCTGGGGTAACCATCATGGGACACATCAGAGCTAATTCCAGATACCTACGGTTGTAACCATCAAGATCGTTTCCTATCACTTTCATTCCCCAAAACTCAGTTTCCATCTTCTGTATCTCTGTCCTGAGGCAATACTCTTCAATCTTGGCCCCCTTAAATTCCTCCCACGGGGTAGCATACGCCTCATCAATACTCTTGGCCTGAGCAAGTGTGTTCCACCAGGTTAGTGCGCCGTCCGACAGCGTACATGAGGCATACTTGGTTTTGTTCGTCTCTGAGCAGTTGCTTACACGGAACACAGATTCTAATTTCTCAAACCACCTAGTGAGACCAACTGGCCCCTCAGTACCACTAAAGTTGTGGGGCTTGCAGCTTTGGAATTCCTTATAAGTACACCCATTACGAATGGGCTGGTTAACTGGTGGGGCTTGGGGGTTCATTTCCGCTAAAGCTGCGGCTACTCGTTTAGTGATCATTTCTTCGATTTGTGCTGCTGTGGGCGTTGATCTTCCGTTGGCCCTTGATGTTCTAAACAAAAATTTTGACTCAAGTCAAAATCTAGTATTCAAATAATAATAATACAGTATATGGTAACCAACATGGAATCAACACAACACATGTTACTTAAGTAACGCAAATAGATTCAGATACCACAAAATCATCATACAGTAACGTAAATGGAACAACGTACAAAGATTAAACAACACTAAGTTCCATTCATTAATAAAAGTTGCATACATCCGCATAGGTTCTTACAATACATAAGTAAAACATAATACTACAAACGAGATTACATAATGAAATCTACTACAAAAGCCCTATGGTGACGGTGGGTAAAGGATGTCCATCATGTGGGACACCTGGTCCTCGAGCTCAGTTACCCGAGCACGGAGGATATCCACCTCCCTCGTCAGTTCCTCGATAGAGGGAGAGGCTGATGGAGCAGGCGGTGCTGATGGTGCAGGTGGTGCTGGTGGAGCTGGTGGTGCAGACGGTCAGGCACCAGAAGTAGATGCTGCATAACGGGGAGCCTTACGTATGAATGGATCAGCAGGATACGGCACAAGCCGCTTACGGGCGGTAACTCTAACCTTCAGTCCACGTGCGTTAACGAACGACCTACCTCCGTTAACCCCCGGAATAACAGTACCGTCGAAACGATACCGCTTCTTCAGCGGGGTGGAGGGTGGCTGCACGGGTGCCTCCTCAGGGTCCTCATCGAAATCCTCGTCACTGGAGTCATCGAAGGATGAGTCGTCGGATGATGAGTCGGCTGATGATGGGTCGTCAAAATCATCGGAAGGTGGATGTGCTCGGCCTGTAGTCATCAGTCGGTATCTGCCGGATGGAATCGGCACAACACGTCCATCAGGAAGGTGTCGGCACCAATGGTTATGCTCATTACGGAATGGAACGTCTCCATATTCCCCAGGAATCACAGCACCACTGGAATGGTGCTGTGGCTCCGAGGGTCCTGGGATGAGTGGAGCTGGAATCTCCGGTGGATCCTCATGTCCGTCTGAGATGATCACTGGGTCGGGTGCATGGCTACTGGCTCCAGAGGACGAGGCGCCGGAGTCGCTGGAGGGTAAGGAGGGCGGGATCTGTGAATCGGCAACAGTGGTAGGCGAGGTGGCGGATGAGTCTGAGTCGCTCTCCAATATAATAACAGGCGGGACATCCGACATCTGAACAAGGAAAAATAACTTTTTCCATGTTATTAAGTCATAAAGCAAGCACGTATTGGGCAAAGTAACTACGACAGTCTAGATCATCTATAGCAGTAAGTAGCATGGAAATAACGACAAGTATCATGCAATCGAAAGCAGATAATAGCATGCAGTAATGAAAGCAAGTAACAGTATACGGCATATAGCAGTAAAAGTAAACAGCAGCATGCAGTAAGTTCCACAGAAACAAGTAAACTAGCAAGTTGTAGATTAGTCCTATTAGTGAATCCTACTCGGGTCGGTCCAGACTCACTAATGTAACCTAATTCCCTACAACCAATGCTCTGATACCAAATGTGATGCCCCGTACAAAACCATCGTGTACGAATCATCAACAACAGGATCATCACAAGGTCAAATACTATATGCTGTTTCAAAATAAGTTTGCATTCATGAATAAAGGTGACGTTTTAACCATCGTCAAATGTTTAACATCCGAAAGTATGCTTCTACGAATAGCAAGCAAAATTAATAGTACGTGACCCATAGGTCGTTACAAATACATTGTTTCAAAAATAACATTGTTTGAATGCAAATTAAACGTTTCATGCGGTGACATCTCTAATAAGCGCAGCGGGAGTCTGCAAAGCATGACAACTACAGCGGAAGCAATCAAACCTTAAGCACCTGAGAAAAACATGCTTAAAAATGTGAACACAAAGGTTGGTGAGCTATAGTTTAAGTATAATAGTAATGTAAGGTAGACCACGAGATTTCAGCATTTCAAAACAGTATGAAAAGTATATGTATAACCGTGAGCACTTGGTAACTAACTTAACGTTTATAACCCCCTAAAAGTACACTTGGCGAGTGCGTATGTTTACGAAGTATTAAACACCCGTTAAATGCTAGCGCTACTAGCCCGAGTGGGGATGTCAAACCCTATGGATCCATATCTAAGATTCGCGTTCACCGGTTCAAAGACTAATGACTAAACGTTACCGAGCTAAGGGGAAAGTTTATGCCATTGTATAACCCACACATATAATAAGTTTAAGTACTTGTGCCTAGTATGTAAAACGTAAAATGCGCATGTATTCTCAGTCCCAAAATAGTTAAAGTAAAAAGGGATGCTATAACTCACAGTGGAAAGTAGTAAAAGTCGATACGCGGGAATAGTAAGCAAGTGGTTGGTCCGGAAGGTCCTCAACCTAAGTCAAAAGTTACTAAGTCAGTAAATCGTTCCCGAAGGTTTAAATGTATGTAAATTAGGTCTTAAGTACCATCATCATTCATCATTAAACAAAAAGTGTAAAGTAAGTTTTAAATCAAGAACAAGGTTTAGAACAAAGGCTGACTTCGTTCAGTCGTCACGACCTCTATACAAACTGAAATGGGGTGAGACCAATGGCCATGGCTCCATATATGATTCCCCTAGATGCTGACCAATTTCCAGAACCGAACTCGTCTTCGTTTGACCGTGGTGACGGTTTAAGTGCGAGTAGGTCAGAAATTTCAGCACAACGTTAATAGGGTGTAGTGACTTTTGGAAGGCCATAAATCCTAAACCGTAACTCGGATTAAGATGAGGTCTAAACGGATAAAGGTGCTCCGGTGGGTTCTTGGTGCTTGATGCTCATCACGGTTCTCATCCTTGATGCTTATAGCTTCAAGTGTACAACTCGTTGATGGGTTTGCATCATCTTTACCAAGTTTTAACCATCATAACACTAGTGTGTGTCTAAGATAAGTAGCACAACTCACTTAAGAGTTGTATGTAGTTTGATGAACCAAAGTTACATCAAGATCTTAGATCCGACACATACATGAGTTCTACTAGTAATATTAAGCTACAAACTTGAAAGTAAACTAAATAAACAAGATCTTAAGTTGTAGAACTTAGATTTCGGTTAGATCTTAAAGAACCTAGACTAGAAAGTCTAGATCTAGTGTTCTTAAGTTAGATCCTAAGTTACAAAACTTGGATCTACACTTTAATGAAACCATAAGTTATGAAACTTAGATTTTCAACTTGTAACATGTATATAAGCTTATAAGCTCTTGTTTACAACAAATTTAGAAGACCATAAGCTATAGAAACTTAGATCCAACACAAGTATATGAAGTTGTAACTAGAAAGTTAAACTTCCATGTTCTTGAACTTATAAAGTTAACTTTAGTTCAAGAAAAATGAAATCAAGATTAACTAGTAACACTTGACCAATAACAACATGAATCACGAATTGAAAGTGCAAGAATTGAAGAAATAAACTAAATCTACAAGTAATAAGTTCATGGTTGTTCATACTTAGAAAGATTCAAGCCAAGGCTTTGATCTTTTAAGAAAGTGAACCTTATGTTTACAAACATGAACACAAGTATGATTTTAAAACTCATGAACTTTAAATCTTTAAAACATTAAGTGTAGAACCATAAACTAGAAAGTTTAGATTCTTGTTCTTGGTTCTTCATCAAACAAAAGATAAAAGTAACCAATATTACATGAAGATACAAGTTAGAGAACTTGATCTTTAACAATAACAAACAACTACAAGTAATTAAACAACAAACAAGAACAAGTAATGATGATGAATATGGTTCGGTTTTGAAGAGAAAAAGAAAGGAGAAATAGAGTTTGTAACTTACAAAGTTGAGAGAAAAATGAGAGAAAAGAGAAGGGTGTAAGTATGTGTGTGTATGGAATGAAGTATACTAGAGAATAAGTAACACAAAAAGTGAAACAAAACCTCCCTTTACCCACCTAAAGGCCGACGGTTTTGGGGCCAAATGGGGCAAGTCAAGCTTCAACTTTCTAACATAGGGAGATGGTGTTAGCTTGAAATGGTATTAAATCAAATTGATATGGGAATGAGGTGTAAGTGTACATGTAACTAGTCTCCAACTTAAGTTAATGTATCTAGTTTAGTCTTAACAAGTCACTAGTAACAAAATGGGCTCCTAATTAATCCATTAAGAAAAGTAGGGTGGGCTTCCATGTCCATTAACATGAGTCCACTAATAAAAGCCCAAGTCCAAGTATGTAACAAATTAAATATATAAGCCCAAGTAATTAACTACTAACATTAGTTAATTAAAAAAATGATTAATAATAATTAACCATAAACGTAAATAATATTCCAAATATTATTCGTGAAAAGTACGTGTGTCACAAAGACAAGTCGGGCATGTAAAGTCAAATACGGCAACGAGTAAATGTGTAAAAATACATTTAATAAAGCGCAAGTATTAATAATAAATATTAATAATTATACGTCGGAAAATCCAGGGTCGTTACAACTATAATAGTCCTTCACTATTTTATTTTATATTATTATTGTTGCAATTTATAGTCAATTCACACATATAAGCTTCAATTTTGATACATTACCAAACACATATAAAAAATACTAATAAACTCTAATTTTAAGATTTAAAAAATAAGTTCAAACTCCAGTTTCAATTAAAAGCTCCAGCTTCATCTATTTTCGTCCAAACACACTCTTTAGCTATAAACTCTAGTTTCAACTATATTTCTCATGCTTTAGCTAGTTTCACGTACTCTCTAACTACAAA